>NC_088099.1:124952616-125265272 GCF_036370855.1 Dromaius novaehollandiae | reverse complement strand
AACCTTGCTCTTTCTCTGATCAGCATCTGAGACCCTAACTACCCGTGCTCCCAAAGGCTTCTTCACCTCAGAGTCTTTGTCCAGGCAGCACTGGCCTTCTGTCATTATTCCACTTTTTATCCTGTCTTTGTGTTCTCCATAATTAGCATTTAATCCTTCCCATTTCCTATTTCCTTGACCAGCTCTCAGCCCCAAGAGATGACTCAGATACTGTTATACAAATAAAGCATGCTCAGTGAGGATAAAAACTTGAGAGGTTTTTAGCTGTTAAGATTTTAGCAATTGTCTCTTTAAAATGCAGAAAATATATTTTTTCATTCTAATATGGTTTTCTTATTCAGTTACCCTTGACAGACCTTTATTCTAAGTACTTGTGCAGTGTCCTTGAATCCATGTAACCTTTTAGCTTCCACAACATCCTGTGGCAGTAAATTCCACACACCACCTCCTTATGGTGTAAAGAACTATCTTCTTTTGCTTGTTTTAAGCATGTCACCTACTAAGATCTTTTAGGTCAAATTTAAGTGGATTTTTGTGGTGAAAAGACAGGGCATCTCTCTCAGATACCAAAACTATTGCCCACCAGATTTCAGGTATTTGTTGCAGAATAAGGCATGGTACAACATTTCCAAGAAAAAAATCACCAGAATGATCAAAGCATTGTTATATTGCAAAAGGTCTATCCTCAGAATAGTTAAAACATCTCAGCTGATCCTTTTTAAACCCAAACAATAATCAGAAGGCATGCGACACTGAAAATGTCAGATGACGTTAATGAAGTCTGGCAAAGCTGTGAGCAAAAATAGTTGTTAAATTAAATTCCCTGCAAACTTTTAATGGGTTAAGAGCAAGACTAGAAATAGAAAATTTTTCCTACACTTCATTCACAAAGTAGTTTTCTGCTACTTTTTCCCAGTATGCGTGAATTTCATCCAAATGCAACTAATATCTTCAAAATCTATTTTGTCTATCCTTAGCATATTTTTACTTTATCCTCATCTGTTATCTTTACTGTGATAAATCACCCAGTAGGTCAAGAAAAATTTTAGTTTCAAGAAGAATAGATGATGAGCCTGATAACTGGATCCTTGTTTGAGAGCCAGCAATAACAGATCACTTATGTCCCAAAATGCATATATATGAGCATGCAAATGATTAGATAGATAAAAACAGTTTATAATATGCTGGAAGCATCCAGTTGTTGGTCTTCACCAAGGAATGTGAGCCAAAAGCCATAATGAAACTGATAACCGACAAGCATAGTCACAGAAAATTTAGTCAACTCAGAGAAGAACAAACACAACAAAAGAAGGTTAAAATAATTATCTACATGCCACTGCAAATAATAAGCGAGACAGAACAAAGTGAATTAGGCACTTTTCAGAATACTCAGTTATGTCTACTTCCTGTTACAGATGGCATTTTGCTGTTCAGAAAGGCTGCAGGCTAGAAACCAAATAAGAAACATGCCAGTATGTTCGTTTTGAAAGGAAAAGACTTCCTGGAGACTTTCAGACAAGACCTCCTGATCTTGGACTGACTTGTGATTTAGGTCTGCTGAGTACTGGCACTTTTTTTTTCTACTGTGAGCCTCTGAGGTGCAATGGACAGCACTGTTACCCATCTGTGTCATCTAACTCCTTCTGCATCACTTGTTTGTCCATAGGGATATTTGAATCTCCTCCCATTTTGAAAGGAGAATTGGAAGTTATATTCTTCTCTCCTTTACCTTTTACTTTAAAGAATAAAGGTGCCTATGGATGCTAGGATTGAAAGCCTACATAGCATCCCACATCTAGAGATAAACATAATAGGTTTTAGTAGGTGACATGCTTAAAACAAGCAAAAGAAGATAGTTCTTTACACAGTAAGGAGGTGGTCTCTGGAATTTACTGGCACAGGACGTTGTAGAAGCTAAAAGGTTACATGGGTTCAAGGACATTGCACAAGTACTTAGAAGAAAGGTCTGTCAAGGGTTACGGAATAGGAAAACACTATCACGCTTAAGAATCTCTTGAAAATCGTCAGTGGCTGGAGCGATACCAAGGGGAAGTATCCTATGTGCTTGTTCCACCCTTAGCCTCCCCCAACCATTCACTTACAGCTATTGGGAATATGGAGAGTCAGGACTACTAGAGGATTACTAATGTAGAAACTACATCAGCTCAGGAAAGCCCTAAACTGAAAACACTTGAAAGCTGGGAGAATAAAGGGAGGTCTATCACATATGCTTGCCCACTATTACTCCTCATAGGCATATATTTAAGGCTGCTGTCTCTTTGGGGTTTCCTGTTTCAAGGACGGGTGTCAGCTGTTCCCTAAAAAAAAACTAAGACTTTTTCTGTGAACTGGGGAACAAAGCAAAAGAAATCCAGAGAAAACAAATGCATATGCATATAACAAGTGGAGACAAGAGGACAAGGGAGAGTCAAAGGATTAAAAATGTAAAAAAAGTGAGTCAGAGTGGGAACCAAGCTGAACACCTCTAGCAGCACTTCTATCAGCACTTCTCTGAAAGTGCTTGGGGATGCTGCCCAGGTGCTCTGCCTGGAGGTGGCACAGGATGAGGGAACAGAAACAGGCCCACAGGCAGTGAGATTGTGCTTCAAGCTGCCTCCTTTTCAGAGTGTTGAGGACCAGTTTGGCCAAGGCAAGAATGTTATTTACAAGAAGATCCTGTCATCTGGTCGGGCCTTAGAAGGGGAGGATATACAACTTAAGGGCTACTGGCTAGATGGCTCTTGGTCTGATCCAGCACAACAGTTCTTATGAACCTGCTCTGTCTCCTTCAGAATCACACAACTGACTTCCATCTCAATTTCCCTCATCTCCTGTCATAAAGTCCTGTGTGGTTTCACATATTTGCAGCCCAGGACACAATCTGGATGCAACCAAGTCACTCCCATTATGCAGCTTGGCACAGCTATAGCTCACATCTCATGGACAAAGGCATTTGGGGATAGACTGTGTACAATCCCCATGTTAGTATTAAGCCATTGCTTACAGATTTCTAGGAAAAAAAATATCTGCAAATACCATAATACCATTATTCAGCTTCCCTACTGGGATCCTGAATGCTGCTGAAGGGAACACTGTGTGCAGTAGTGCAAGTACAAAAGCCTGCATGAAACTGGGTTAGCACTAAAGCTACAGTACTCCAACATGTGGAACGAACAGCAGCTGAAATTACTAAGGTTGACAATATTTGCGGCATTTTCTAGCTACTTATCTAGCTTTAGTAAGATTATGTTTAGATAGTCTATACCCAGCAAAAAGCACAATTTCTGAAGTGAAGAAATGTTAGTAGAAATGTAAAAGCACATTGCCACTTTATATTTTACACAAGTAAAAGAAGGGATAAGAAAAATATAATTCAAGAAGAAAACAGTGATCATGGTTCAGATATAAGTGCTCATTCTTTACACCTTATGTATCTGTCAGTATGCAGCTAATCTTTTTATCTGCTTGATATAACACCTGTAGCATTCTACAGGAAGTTTCAAAAAGATACGAAAGTTATAAAAAGTCAAAAAATTACAAAAATTACAAAATCACGCATACATATGTGTGATATTCTTTCCTCTCTAAATTTCACATTAGAAGATGTTGGGTTTAGTGCTTACAGAAGCACAAACTGTGCTCATTTTTTCTCATCTATACTTAGCTGTTGTCAAGAATAAGGCTATACAAAAGATCATTTTACCTATGTTAGAAAAAATATTCTGGCAAAGATTCCTGCCAAAAATCTCTGTTGTCCCCCTGCTTTCAAGGACACAGAAGCCTGTGTCCAGATTCTGTTTTATGGGAACAGAATTAAAATAAAATATCAAATTGTGCTTGCCAAGTGAACATCATTCATCTTGTTGCAGATATAGGGAGAATCTGATGGAAAAACAGCAGGTAAGCATATCATTAAAAAATGTATCATGACATATGCATAGAAAGGAGTAAATAAGGTTGTACAGGCACCATTCTCTCATTTTTGAGAACTTGATTGTAGAATATGAATATTTTTTATCATCTGTTTGGGTAATGGAATGAATGTAGTAGGTATGAAAACAAGCTAATAATGAATTAATTACCAATTAATTTTCTAAAATTGCATAGACACAAAGATAAATTGCTTGGGGAGGCTTGAAGAAGAAGTAGGAGTGACGAAAGAAAAAAAATGGCTGCGCTAAATAAGGTCCATTACATTTCCTAATGACAAAGGCTACTGGAGTGTAAACAAGTTTCCAAAAAGTCAATTGGAACAAGTCTAATTTCTCAAGTTATTTAAGTAAACCCAACAAGTCTGCACAGCCTTGCAGGTGACATGGCAGAGAGGCAAAAAGCACAGGCAAAGAGCAAGAGATTCATAACCTACTCCCATCTCTGCCATTTATGTGAGTTCAGTGCCACAGTGCCAGTGTAGGGTTTTTTGTCTGTTTGTTTGTTTGTCTTTGGGGTTTTCTTACCTAGCAACAATACTCTTCAAAGTGCTGCAGAAACATTTAGCTTTCCAGGATCACTTCATTCTCTCCTGTGTCTCCAAGGGGTAAAACTTAAGATTCTTTCTAACAAATAGAGAAAACAAAGAAGATTTCTCAATGATTTGACCAAGGCCACAGAAGAAGTGAATAATAAAAGTGGGATAAAGGCCCCCATTATAACCCACTGCCATTTAGAGGAAGATAAGGATTGCTGCTGTGCTCAGCAGCAATCCTTACAGCTAGTACATCCACAAACCTGGAGGTAGGCTGGGTTGCAGATACATTTTAATGTCAACCAGGAGCTGGCCCAGACTGGGAAAGAAAACAAGTCCTAGCTTTGCTGGGATATACTGGAGCTTAATTGTATTCTCCTCTAAAATTCTTGTGAAACACAACATAAAAAAGGGCTGTGGATTAGAAATGGTATATGAAGTGTCTAATAACTGCTCATGTATATAACGGTCTTGCCAAGAGTTTGACATGACAGTGATTGCCATGTAATTTCTTGCACCACTTTCTTGGTAAAGAAACCCCCTCCGACGCCTGGTGCCCCCTCTTTGGAGGGACAGCCGAGCTCCCCCTTCTCGGCCTGACATTTGCTCAGGCAACGGGCTGCAGCACAGCACCGGCCCCCTGGGAAGGGGCTGCGGGGCGGGCAGTGGTGTCGCTGGCCCGGCCCGGAGCACCGGGGGTAGGCTCGGCAGAAAAGCCGCTCCCAGACCGCATGGCAACAGAGGCGGCACCGGCGGGGGGCGGTGGAAATGCTATTGTCACTGTGGCGGTGACTTACAAGAAAGGCTAAATTGAGCTGCTCACTGCAGGGGCCGTGGGAACCCTTCGCCGACGGGGACCGCGCAGCTCTTCACTGCTGGGGGCAGGTTTAACTTGGAGGAGAGGAAAAACAGAATTAAATTTAAAAAGCAGATGCCAGGGCTGGTTTGCGGCCCGTTGGGCGTGCTGGGCGCCGCCGGGGGGGGATGGGAAGCGGAGCGAGCCAAGATGCATCATGGCAGCGCAGCCCCGGCCCGCCCCGGCAGCCGCGCTCCGCAGAGCCGCGCCGCGGTGCGGCGGGGGCCGGCCAGGCCCGGTGGGGCGGGGCGGGGGGCCGGGGCCGGGGCCGGGACCGCTGCCGCTCCGTGCCGGGAAGGCGGCGGGGCCGGGCGGGGCCGGGACCCGCAGCCGATCACCCGCTCCGCGCTGCGGCTGCCGCGCTGCGCTGGCGCAGAGCTCGCGGTGGGGGGGAGGGGGGAGGGGAAAGGGGGTCGCGCCGCGCACCACGCCCCGGGCTGCACCGCCTGCCTGCTCCCTGCTTCCCTGCCCCCCCTCCTTGCCTGCTCCTCCTCTGCCTGCTCCTTCCCTCCCTGCCTGCTTCCTCCCTGCCCCATCCCTGCCTGATCCTTCTCTGCCTGCTCCCTGCCTCCCTGCCCCCTCCCTGCCCCATCTCTGCCCCCTCTTTGCCCGCTCCTTCCCTCCCTGCCCCCTCCCTGCCTGCCTCCCAGCTTCCTGCCTGCCTCCCTGCCCCATTCCAGCCTCCCTGCCCGCCTGCTGCCTCCCTGCCCCCTCCCTTCTTGCTCCTTCCCAGCCTGCTTTTTTTTCCTTCCCCCCCCCCCCCCCCGCCTTCTTCTCCCAGCTTGCTTCCTCCCTGCCTGCTCCCTGCCTGCCCTCCTGCCCCTTCCTGCCTGCCGCCCGCGGCCGAGGCACCGCTGCGGCCGCACCGCCGCCTCTCCAGCACCACGGACAGCGCCCGCCGGCCGCCGCCCCGCCGGCCGCCGCGCCGGGCCAAGGCACGCTGTACCCGGCCGCCTCTGCCAGGATCCCTCCTCTCCCCTCACTCTCCCCCATAAGCTACACAACTTCTGGCCCAGCAGTGTTTCACCCCAAAAGGCCTAAGGGCCCCTGGGGACAGCTTTCCTGCTCTTCGTGAGGGGAGGACATTCCAGGAAGGCAGATCGCATCCTGCATCCCAGCAAAGTTGCCTCACCCTCCCTCGCGCCACAGGCCAATGAGCTAAAGCTGCCTCAGCAAGGAGCCATCTCAGCATCCCCCTGCTGCAACACTCACACACTGGTGAATCACACACCTCTCTCTATGCACGTTGTACAATTTAGAGATGTTTCCCTCCTCCAGCCCATTCCCAGACTTTGCTGTTTTCTCACTTAAAGAAAAAATCTAGTTCTCTGCAAGTCAGAAAAGATCAATAGTCATTCAAAAGACTCACTCTCTGGGCCCTGCTTTGCTAGGAGATGCTGTTTAAAGACCTCAAGGAAGCTAGGAAAGAATAATCCCCAGTTTACTGTTCTGGGAAAGGGCACACCGTTAGTGATGGCTCACTGCCTACACAACTGCAAATGGCACCACTGAAGGCACCACTATGCCCTGTCTGCTCTGGAAGAGCACCCTGGAGACTGCTGTACTCTGCTGTTTTTCTCACTCCATCCACTACACCATGAAATAACCGCACGAGTTATGTCCTCCATATTCCAACCTGAAAATTCACCCTGTGTTCGTATCTCTGCCAGCAGCACAGGAGCTTGTTATCACTGCAAGCTTTTGACAATAAGGCTGTTTTTCTCCAGGAGAGGCAAACGAGCTCTAATTGGACAGTGGATGGATGACATGGTAGTGTAAGGATAGTGTCAAGCCTCTTTGCGCACCACAGTCTTGGATACTGTCTCCACTTGGCCAGGAACTGCTTCCAACACAAGGAGATTTACAAATAGGTCCCATCGCTGCCATGGGTCTAACAAGAATTTCAGACAACCACCCACATCTGTTTAGTGGTCAGTCATATCACTGGCTTTCCTCTTGCCAGGGATAGAAGGGAAATCCTTAAAATGTCTCCAGCCCCTTTCATGTAATAATCCTACTAGGTCACATTCTGCGCTCTTTATCAACTAAACCAGGCTAGCCAACTTCCCAGTAACTCTTTTTCATAGTACATAGGGAAGCAGCTATTGCAACAATAGCATTTATCCTGCTTTTCATTTTTCAGAACCCTTCATTAGTGTGAGCAGGTCCAGCTGTCATTCCCCAGGTTTTGTCACAGTACAAATTGTCCAAGATTAGGGCTGGGGATTCCAAAATAAATACTGAAATGCAAAAACATGCAGCATAAAGCAATTGTTTACAGTGTTTGCATACATTTGTAGGAAATGGGATGCAGAGGCAAAATAATATAAGCAGCTCTTTTACTGGAATGGTTTAGAAAACCCTTTGCACCGGTCTTTTCTTTTGTCCTGTCTGTGGAATAAAATGTGTTAAAATGAATTCGTGCATGTTTTACAGGTAGCAACAGCAGAGCCTTCAACGCCAATAGGCTTTTTCATGTAAGACATAAAACATTTGACATGGAATGTACTATTAAAGCTAAACCGGGGGGGGGGAGCGGCATTCAAGGACTGATTTCCATTTCAAACTGCATTCTGGCACTTTGTACTCCAGCACCATTGGTGGATCAATATTTAATGCCCAGAGATTCTGGCTCTGCAGGAGTCATGTCAGGGGACCTCTAGAGCCAATCTGCTTGGGTAGAGGAGTGATAATTATTCATGGGCTCCTGCCTCTTGCTCCTTCTCTTGCACAGCCCCACTCTGCTGACTCAGTGCCTTATTCAGTCTTCTCTCCCTCTCTCCACTGCTGTAGCTGGACCCCTTTGCCTTCACCACCTCTGAGAGTCTGCACATCCCACCATGGCTAAAACAGCAATGGGTAAGAAACTCCATCTCTTTTCTTCAGCCAGTGCAACAGCCACCATTTCCTAGGATCACTATCTACACGGGGTGCTCTTTTCAGTGGCCCTAAAGTTTAGAAAAATCAAGACAACGCTAAACGTATTTTTTCTTTAATTTCTTTGATCGAAAAGGGGAGGGAGGTGGGACCCCGGGGCTCTTTTAGCGTCCTAACCTGCGATCAGATTAAATATTTACTGATGGGTGAGCTCGGCACGTGAGCACAGAATAATTTTGATTTTCATTATTATTATTTTAATGATTAATATATGTATTATGGCACTAAAAGGAAAAAAAAAAAGAAAAGAAACCAACCAAAAAGTTAACCCCCTACAAATATGCCCTCTGCAGCCCCGATTGCCCCCGTTCGCCGGGGACAGCACGTCCCTTTATTTCCGAAACGAAATGCGGGACGCGGGGCGAGGAGAAGACGAGCGGGAGGGAGAAAAGGCATCGCGAAGCGAAACCGAGGAGCTCGGCGGCGGCGCGGGCGGGCGAGCGGCCGGGGGCGGCGGCCGGGGGCGGCGGCCGGGGGCGCGGGGGGCTCGCGGGGCCGGGGCGGCTCGGCGGGGCGCAGCGCGGCAGGGCGCAGCGCAGCGCGCACCTGCCGCTGCCCGCACTGCGGGCCGACCGCGCCCAGCGCCGGGGCGAGGGGCTGCAGAGGAGACGCAGAGCCGGAGCCGCTCCCGCACCTGCAGTCTGGCCGGGGAGGGGGGAGGTAGGTCACTGCACCGCCCAGAGCCGGGGTTTTCTGGACGACCCCACCCTTGTTTTGCCTCCCAGTGGGCAGCTTCCAGCGCTGCTTGCATTTTGTGTGCTCTCGGGCTGCAAGCGGAGCCCCCCCTCTCCCCCCAACGCCGGGAGCCGCACCCTGCGCTGCGCGGAGCCCCCCGCCCCACTGCGCGCCGCGCCGCTCCGCCCCGGGGCGAGGCGAGGGGAGGCGGCGGGGGGCGGCAGCAGGAGCGGCCCCGGGCCGTGGGGAGCAGCCGGGGCCCCGGGCAGCCCTGGGGTCCCTCCCCGCCGCGGGAGGCTGGCGGCGGCGCGGCGGCGCCCCAGCCCCAGCCCCGGCCCCGGCCCCAGCGCGGGCGGCGAGGCCCCCCCCGGCTCCTGCCCCTTTGTCTCAGGGCGGCTGCCGGGATGGGCGGAGGAGCAGCAATTGCAGTGCGGGGTGTGGAGGAGAGAAACGGAACCACCGCGGGGTCGGACCAGTAAAAGGACTGAAACCTCATGCCGTATTACTTTTGGATATCTATACAGATATACTGATATACTGATATACAGGTATATAGATATATATTTGAAATTAGGCAGGAACTACACCTGACGCATTCAAATTCAGGTTTTCACAGTCACTCATGGACGCCCAAATCACACAAAATAATGATGGAGAGATCCAGCACGATTATTGCCCTTCCGCAAGAAACAAATTCACGTTCAATTTCACATTCCGTGCAGGCTCCTTTGCCTCCCTTAATCACGTTGCACAAAGTTATGCTAAATCCTTCTGGCGTGGCTCTCATGGTTGCAGTATACATTTATTTATTTGGATGCTGATGTTCCACTTCTGAGATATAATCGATGAGACTTGAAAGCATTTTAACCTGGTTGTGGCACCCCTGGGAAAAAGGCATGAGACAGCTGTATATGCAAATAGAGGCGGGAGACAAGGGCTGTGGGAGTCTGGCCAGCCCTGCAGTGCCGAGCACGCCATCCCCTCCCCACTGCAGCAATCTGGTAATCAGTATTGATAATTTGTAGTCAGCCGGAGACTTACCACTGCAGAAGGCCCTGTTAGGAATTCTGTCGGTAGGGAAGAAAGGGCTCTTCAGCCTTCGATTAATGATCTCACAGCACACAAATATAAAGGTTTCTGCGGCAGGAGAGATGGCTGAAATCATTAGATTTGCCCAGAGACCAGTTGACTGTATCTCTCCAGCCTGCCTATTAATTCCTGGTTAACGAGCTACATACACAAGTAATAGAAAACAATAGCCCAGGTTTCTAAAAATATTCATTAAAATATTATTCAATTAAAAAGGAAAGCCATGTTATTTAAAAGCATCTTCTCTCTTTAAATTTACAAATATTAAGGGCTCTCTTCACCATTTCTTTAAAATTGATTGTTCTTTATTGTAGCTATTTTTAGAGAAATTTGAGCTCTAGACAGCATATCAAAATAAACCACTTACATTAATTTATATTAGGTTTATCTCTATTTCAAGAGTATTTTCAAAGAAAGAAATAAACTTTTTTTTGTAGAAAAATAGATGCAATCTCAGTCATATACACTTCCAGTTTCTGCTAAATAATCTACTTTTTTTTTTTGAACCTATATTGAAGCTTTACCCAACAGACCGCTGCGAGAACTAAACAGTGCCTGATTTTTTTCCCCTGTCGTGCCCTGTATTTTGCAGAGCACCAGTAAAGGCTAGATCCAGCAGCCACTGGGGTCAATAGAAAAAAATTAATCAGCTTGAGCAGGCCCACCATCATGGTCTGGCCCAGGGCCAGCAAGGCACTTAAGCAAGTGTCTGACTTGGAGCATGTGGACAATCCCACTGGTTTTGGACAGAACTCTTCATATAGCTCAAGTTAGGTAGATGCTAAATACTGTGATGAATATGTGCTCATATTCTTTAATAGAAAGCAAAATTGAGCCTCATTTTCTTTTATATGCTGCTAAATAAAACCTCCTTTTCAAGGAAATCTCCTTTGGCTTACAAAGGAATTTCACCAGATGCAAGAACTTCTGGGGCTCAAGACACCCTGAACAACCAAGAGGCTTTTCTTTCTGTTTAGTGTATGCACAAGTTCACACTAAGCACACACATGCACATACATGTCTTTAAATGAGTCTTATTTAAAAAATCTCATAAAACAGGAACATAAGGAAGTTAATTTAATTGCCTCCTCCCCTTGACACTTTCTTCCAAGTGAAATCTACATTTTATGGATAGGCTCATTCACACCTAATACTTCCTACGAGGCAGGTATTTGTTAGAAGGACTTTAAATCAACTGCTTTTGCAGTTGAGGTCACTACAGACTTAATAGGCCATGCACATATCCAGTCTTTCTTAAGATGTGTACCTGGCAGCTTGAGGGTGAAGCAGTCAGTGATGCTGCTGTTTCCTTGTGGTGTTTAATTTAGAGAACATTTATTATGAAAACATCTTCAAACATACTTATCATACACCAAAATCTCAGTCCTGATTATGGCTCTTGTTTATTTAATAGGAATTTATCTAATAGAAACATGGGAGATGTGTGAATAATGCATTAAGGAAGTGGTTTAGTTGAGACACTCCTGAGCTAGTCGGGAACCGTGAGGCGATAAATGGGTGGGATTATGATGATACAGGAATTCAGTCAGCCACACATTGCCTCATTGGCATATCAGTAAGACTGATTAAATCCTTGTAAAAAGTGCTTCAGAATTTTTCTTGTATCATTTGTGTTTTTGCTATGCTCAGATCTAGACACTTATCTTGATAGATGTAACTTCACTGTTCAGTGTGCCCATTAACCGACTTTGGTATTACTGTTTTATCTAGTATGTGAACATATATGTAAAATCATAAATATTGGTATGGTCATTGAGTTTGACTGGTTCAATTATTTTAATAACTAAGGCTTTTCTACTGCAAAGGCGTAAGCATTTCACCTCCAGTCTGCCTGTACCTTTGGACAAGTATTTATCTTTAAGCACATGAGTAGTCACCTGGACATCAATGGGAGTTACAGGCTTCCAGATAGACATATGGTTAAGTGCCAGGCTGAATTTGGACTAAATATGCCCCTGTTCAGTATTATGCAGTTCATAGCTGAAGTTTTTAACCTGTTTTTCCCCCTTTTATAAATAAATGAGCACAAGTCGGCCTTGAATTATTTTCAACTGTCAGAAAATTACATATTTGAATAGACCAATAGGCAATTACTTTAAGATGGGAATTAATAGGGAAAATAGAGTTTATTATCTCATAGTGTTAGCAGAAGTGTGATTTAGCAGACACTCTGTGATTCCAAATATTGTCAAGGTCTCGCAGAGGAAACATTTCAGTTAGTGTGTTTCTCAGACTGAATCTTTGAGAATTTTGATCACAAAGGTGGTATAAAGTTGCTGGCAAGTATAAATCAGTAGAGAACTGAAGGTTAACACTTTTTAATATTTTTCTTCTGTTTTTAAAAAGTAGATTACTCTTCCTACTATCAAGAATTCAGGATTTATATTGCCTCAAAGCAATTCTTTATTTACCCCCCTGAATTGGGTAAAAGATTGGCAGGAGATTAGAACGTCATCTTATCGAAGAGATCCCATAATTCTCTGAGGAAATAAACATAAAATTCAACAGCCTTTACACTTCTGAAATGTTGTCCCATATGTACCTCCATCGCCTCTTTGTCCCAGTACAAGTTGTATCTAGATTAAAGGCTTCTATAGTTAATGATGTATTTTTTTTAATTCCTTCACATTGTTTTTGCCAGCTTTTCCCTTAAATAGTTAATTAATTTCTGGATTTTTATTATTTCTTTGGTATTTGCACTGTAATAGTACATTTCTCTAGATTACATTGTGCACACGTTTTATTATAAATATATAAGTAATCATGCTACAACATGGTTAAATTTCTCTCAGGTGAAATTTATATTCATTTTCTTTAAAAATGGAAATGATAAACTGATCCCTATTCTCCACTTTCAAACTAATACCATTAAATTAAAGAACTGGTTACAGCTGAGAGACTAGACAAGTGTATTCAGCAATATATATAGGTAGCATTTTAGCCTTCAAAGGCTGTGCAAAAATTAACTAATTAATTCACCTATCAGCCCTCTATGAGAAGTAGGCATTATTAAATAGTCTAAAACACAGAGATCAGAGGGTTTCCAGGACAGGTAGATCTGGGCAATACTTGACCCATGCAGCATTTTCATGTAGATCTAATTTAAGTACCTGATTAGTTCACAGTCAAAAGGGACAAGAATGTTCAGCACTCCTGAGAAAATCAAGCCCTAGGTGTCTTAAACTAGGCATCCTAAAATGGCATCACTCCAAATTATTGATTTAACTGGAAAATTAACTCAGTAAAAGACTTGCCAAAGATTATACGGCAAATTAGCAAGAGCTCCACCATTTGAATGTAAGGGATAGAAGGTGGTGCCTAGCCCTGTGATTGACCAGTGGACAACAGCACAGCTGGAAATGAAATCTGCCGACAAGTCTTTTTACAGAATATACTCCCTAGGCTTTATATATATTGAAGACATTTGTCTTTCTACTTATATTATTAGGCTTCAGAATTTTTTATCCTGGCACTTTCAGTAGCTCTGAGCAATACTTCAAGGAGAAGCAAATATCACACCATGAATCAGCAGTGACTAGTTACCTCTGCAGTGACTACTGTCAAAAATGCTATTAACTGCCCCTATAAGTCACCTTTATAAATAAAAACTTGCTATCATCAGGTGGCATGTAGAGAACATGTCTCCTACTGCAATATCCATAAAATGGATGATAGAGGGACCAGCTTTGCAGATGAGAGTCTCGTCTCACTGGAGTCAGCAGAGTTCAGCCACAGGCCTTAGCACCATCCTTAGCCCGCAGAGCCACAGTAATTTGGTAGCTGATTTGAAAGAACGGCTGCTATACATAATCTTCCTGATGTTTAGACTGTGAGCCGTTCTGTGAGTACAGTCTGAGCTGTTGCTGGTTTATTTTCAGTTTATAAACAGCGCTGATCCCACTTGAAAGCTATTGTGCATCCATGACTACAGCAAAGGCTTTATCTATTCCTCTAGTTGCTCAGCACTTCTCGAAATCATCAAAATTTGATTTGGAGACCTCAGCTGAAATATAGGCCCAATGCAGAAAATGTTGAACCCTGGGAACAAAATATGTTCAAGACATCACTTGTCTGAGCAGTATCCAGCATACGAAGCTGCTCTGTAATTATTGCATTTTCTCTTCCACTTATAACATTTTTCTTTTTCCTGTCTGCTAATACATAATTCAACAAATTAAGTGAATTTAAGATCATTTTGCCAGGATGTGCAGTTAAACCGATGCACAGCATCAACATGAAACAGTAGGCTTTGCTGAACACATTTAGAATTTTTTTTTTTTTTTTTTTGGAATAACTCTGTAACCTGAGATGTTCATAAGTAAATTCTAATGCATGTATTCTTTCTAATATGCTAAACCCATCACTGTTGTGGTAGTTATTACGCAGAGAAATTCTGGTCCTTAACACATGAGATTGTGATTCGCAAAATAGGATTACTGGTTTGGGGTCCCCCCCTTTTCGGTTTTGCCCCAAGTAGGTGGTTTAATTTAGAAAAGTGACTGAAGATAGCATTAGTAAAGCTCTAAGGCACCTGCAGTCAGATATAGATGCTGCTCTACCTATACAGTGCATGATAGGTGCCAAGATTAATGGTAGATGCCAAGATTCATTGGATAGGAGAGCACATAAGAGTGACCCCCACCTAGTAATCAGGAAGACCTGGCTGATGGGACTATCACTGTATTTTACATGTTCCGGTCATTGGATAAAGAATCAAAACAGTCTTGCGAGGAGAAAAAAGAACTCAAGTCTCTTTGGATGGCGTTAGTATCCTTCAGCATGAATCCTTTCCTTTTTTGAAAGGGGTTGAACCCAGTTATGTCATTTTCCAGTCAGAGGTCCTTACCATAGACAGTTGTGTTGGGCAGCAGTAACTCAGCCATTAACATTTCTCCTCGGGTATATTTTGAAAGAAAGCAGTGATTGACACTGCGCTTATGAAGGAACGTGTCTTATCCATGTGTGTTACATGTGCTCCCAGAAAACAGTCTACACAGATTTTCTCAGAAGACCAGGCTGGAAGAATTCCCAGTTCCCAGTATTAGGGGATTCAGCCTTTCAAGGCTGAGGCACTCTTGTTTGTGCAAAAAGTAGCACCCTAGAATGCACAACCAATCTGAGAGCACAAAGTGGTATTTAATGACCTCTCTGCAGCTGTGCAGGAATTCACAGGATCCACATTTTGGATTAGATGCCTGAAATATGCTTAAATCTCATTTTATGCACCTATCTCCTTTACTGGATTTGTACCTTAATCATTTTAGGTCCTGACTTTCTCTTCATTAAGATGGGGATAATCCTATATACTTATATCAGAGGTGTGATGTAAGATTATGTTCCATAATGCATAGAAATGCATAACAGTCCTCTGATACTATAGAAATTGCAAAAGAACATAATCATCAGCCCAGTAGACAGAGCAACTTACTGCCTAAAGCTGTAGGGCACTTTTTAGGAAAAGAAAAATAAGATGTGCATTTAATACTATTGATTAGCATGGTAGTCTACAAACTGAGAACTTGCCTTAGAATATGCTAAAGTTATTTTAATGTTTATATTTAGTAGTCACTAGGTGACTACATAGCTATCACTTTTAATCTTGATTCTGTTTTCGATCCTTTCTAAAGTTATTGAAAACATAAATCGTCCTTTTGGCCTAAGATTTCTCATGCATCCGTGTTTCAATTTACCCTATGGCATTCACTGGGATGACTCCTGCTAAATTCATTAGCAAGACTCCTGAACTGCCTAAGATTATTATTGGGGTTATCATTTTTTCCATTTTAAAAGACAATAGAGACCACAGTGACATCAAAAATGCACAAAAAATGTAATAATTTTGTGTACAAAAATGTAGCAAAAATTACAATTGGTGGTTTACTAGTATTTTAGTTCTGCAAGACCTCCAGTTATCTGAATGGAGCTGCGAGAATCCTGTTCATCCTCCTGGGAAATCTTCTAAATTAAGACAGAATGCATGAATCAGGCTCTATCATTTTTCAATGACATTTTGTGGCAGTGAAATTTGCTTCCTAACTCATTTTATTAACCTTTATTAAAGAGCACGTTTAGCTATTCTGATATATTTGTTTCTTACATTGTTCATGTGAATAGAAAGAATCATTTATGCTACTCAGCAGTCGTGTTTCCAGTCACTTCAATATAACGTCTGTGCATTTATTCAATTTATTATGTAGATGTAATACAAAGGACTATTTCTAAGCTAATATCTTTTCTGTTGTTTAGATATTTTTTGATGCTGTCAATATTGTAGTCTGATGGCTTCCAACATTATATATTGTAGATGGGAAGGAAGCCCATACTCATTGATGCTGAAAAAATTAAATCTTCAATATTTATCAATAAAATACGTATTCTCAAGGCAAGTAACTTCTTACTGGAGAAGCAAAATTCTGCCTCTAAACATGATTATTTTGCAAGTAAAATATTAATAATGGCTTCTTAAGAAAAAATAATAGTAAGATACTCATTTTAATCTGCACTGAGGATTCAAGTTATTCCCTTTTGAAGTGTATTCCCTTTTTTTCAGCGAAACATTAGTGGAAGAAGGCAAAGATCTTGCTTAGACAATCATACTGCTTTGGATTAACAGTGTAAAGAGTTTCCTCTTCTAGTGATGGGAGGCCTGAAAAGCAAATACATCAGTGAGGTTTAAATATGACAGAGGTGCAGCTCTGTAAAACTATAATTATCAGTTTGTATATTTTGCCAATGCTATTGTGCAGTTCTCAGCTCTGTAGGTATCCTGCTCTCTCTTACACAGAAGATGTAAACAGTACTGTCAAGAAGGGTAAAAATTTGCAACAGCAAGAATAAATACTGAACCCTAGCAGAAAACTCAAGGCACTTTAAGAAGCAAACAGGAACAGTCAACAGTACAAAGTTTAAAAAATAACATTTAATACATTTTAACGTAGTTGTACGGATATAATTTCCTATATTAAAATAATTAAAAGCAGTATCCTGGAAACATGATACTGGACAAGATAGTCCTCAGTCTAGCTCTGAACTGCCATTCTAATTATCTTATTTTTTAATGCCATTCATACTTTAGGAGAAGGTCTGAGCTAGTGATCAAGAAGATTTCTCTCTTTGCCAGCTTTGAACTTTCCTCTGAACAACCAAATCACCATCAAAAACTGCAGTCAACCGAATCATCCAAATCACAGTGTCCCTTCTGCTCTACACCACGCATGCTGGTTTCAAATCCCAGTCTCTTTCCTTGGTATCCTTTTCCTTGTTTTCTTATCCCAATCTCTTTATCCTCTCAGTCACAGTGCCAACCTCAATCTTGATCCAATTTCTGTCGTTCCATCCCCTGACTGACATAAACATTTTTCCTTTGTTTTAATTCATTTGCTGTTAGTCAAATTTTTCCACCAGCCAGATTCAACGCTTGTCCCTTCACACAGCCATACAGCCATTTCCCTCCAATAATCTTCCACACTTTCTGGAGGACCAAAGGGGAGGAACTGAGCCCACAGGATGTGGGCTTTGTTTCCTTTTTTTTTTTTTTTTTTTTTTAATTTCTAGCACTCCTCTGGCCCACGGCAACCACGAGGAGCAGCAGTCAAAACATTGCTCTCAGTCCACATGGAGCAGGTCATGTCCAGTGCAAACTGTCTTCAGAAAATTTGGCTGTCAAACTCTAGTCATGGGTGAAAACTGAAATCAGATCTTTCCATGACATATCCCTTGGCCAGGCATGGGCAGATTTTTCAAAGGAGGAATAACTTCTTGGCACAAAGAGCTAGAGCATCTCAAACAAATCCAATAAGCAATTGTTTATTTTACTGTATGGACATATTTCTCCTTAGTCATCTTCCCAGGAACAATGAAACACTTTTTGATAAGGGTTTCCCCAAAATTCAGCCAGAGGCAGCCCTCTAGCCAGGAAAATTGTAGGCCAAATATTTATAATTTAACAAATTGATATCCAGTGGAAGGAGGACTCCCATATTTTCCAAAGTAATGGCATAAAAAAAAGTGGCATTAGATGGAAAATAGCAATGGCTCACCATGTGGTTTACAGGCACACACCTGAGTGGTTAAAATGTGTGAAGGTTAGGAACACCGACTAAAATTAGATCCTAAACTAGCGTAAGTCTATAGTAACAGGCCCAAGCTGATTTGTGTCTGCTGAACCCATTTTTTACTCTTTAAATCTCCAGAAGCAGCAGCTTAGGAAGGAAACGACTCTTTCATTATTTTGAAAAGTCCTATGAGAGCCAGCTACACTAGTAATGGAGAATCTGATTATTCAGGAAAAGGGACATTTTTATACAGGAAAAAAATTATACAACAAAATAAAAAAAAAAGAACAGGCTATTATAAGTTGACATTTGGATATTACCAGGTCCTGCTAATTTTAGGCTGTATTGAAAAATGCGATGGCAAAGCCAATACTGAACGTTTGATAAATCTGTTATAAAAGACAAGCTGAAGTTCTGCTCTACTTCTAATGACAGACTGTTGATGCTGGGACATGCTGATGTTCAGTGTCCCGAAAATCTTGCTCTTGCAAGTGAAAATCTTTTTTTATTCTATATGAGCCCAGCACCCTCACACCAGAATCCCATTGAAATCAGCTAAGACTAGCATGTCTGCAGGGATCAACTCCTCATGTGGTTATTTTAGCAGCAGGGCAGTATCTCTGAATTCATCAAGATACTCTTCTGTGTAAGTGGTGGCCAGTACTGCAGAAAAATAGGTAGATACATAGGTAGACACATAGATGGATAAGTTATAGATTGACAGACAGACTGACTGAATGAATAAGTGAACTGTAGAGGTCTATTTCTTCAGTAATATTTCAGGCCAGGAAAATATCACAAAATTGAAAAAACACTATAAAAGAAAGATGGAGGAGAGAAATAAAGCATGAAGAAAAGAGGTGGATGATGAAAGGTGCTCCTTAATGAGAAGCAGTCACATTATTAAAAGTCAACATGAATTGTTATATTTACACATCTATTTTACATATTCAAAAATCAATGTGTTTCTATTATGCAAATATGAGCAAAGCTACTTAAACCACAGGTGGTTTCCTCTAACCAGTGGTCCTTGTTCTAGTTTTATTATATTTTCAATGTAATAAAAATCTCACCAGCAATTGCTGTCTTTCAGCCAATTTAATCAATTCTGAATAATATGCCAATTTGTGTGCACCATCAGCAAGGTTCCAAAGAGCTTGTCATTCTTTATTTTTCCTTTTTCTCATTCATTTCACATATCTTCTGTTTAAAACACTCAATAATATTTATAATCTGTGCCTTGCCATGATTCTAGCAATATGCTGTTGAATGGTACCATTATTTTCTTAATGGAGGCAATCAAATATTTGAATATATGCATAAAGTCATGGCAGGATACAATAGTAGGAGCATAAATCAGGTAATTAGTAACAACTGTATAGATGTTTTAGTTAAAAATGATACAGAAGAATCTGAAAGCCATAGAATAACATGCATGTTAGAATATCTCCAAAATTTCAGCTTAGAAAGTGTCTACTGGGTAAAATTTAATATCACCAAAATCCACGGGAACTTTTCAGCTGACTTGCAACAGGGCTTGAATTTCATCTATGAATAATATGATTGTTAGTAAAACATAATATAAATCAAATCAACTTCAGGACTAGGAAAAAATGCAAATTATTCCAATTAATTTTAGTGGAAGTTCGGATAGGTTCATGATAATAAAATGCTTCAGGACATGGACCACATCATCTAGATGGGCTTCTAGAGGGACCCTAATAAATGGCCACAGCTCAGTGGCTGCTCAGGCTGAAAAGCTTTACTGTAGCACACATTAAGTGCATGTATTTTTTCTCAGAGTGAGAAAAGATGACAAATAAGAAAATGCTGGTCACCGAACAGGAGTCAAGGTTACTGAAGATTTCATCTGTCACCCAGCAGGAGTCACATCATTGACTGCTGTCACTGCCCAAATCAGTTTTACTAAAAAGGCAAAAATTATCCAATTCAATCAAATCCATCTCTCAGATATTGATCTGGATTTGCTCTCAAAATTGGCCTAAATAAGTGTTTTCAAATGTGCCAAGTTCTGATTAAAACAGGCACATTAATTTCCACATGCTCTATTTCCAATATGTTTTTTTGTGGTTTTGCTCAGTAACAAAATTTGTGGGGACCCCAGATTTGTTGTGCTACACAAGTTAATACTAGCTGATGATCAGACTTCTGTTTTACTTGCAATAGTTCCAAAACTGAAATGATCATTTAGACTTTGCAAGCTACACAAAATCTTCCAAGTGAGGCAAAGTCACAGTTTGCAAGAATGGTTATGGTGATTACCTTTATCTCCATTGAGTTGCCTTTCTTTATTGCCTCCTGCTATTCTGCAAGGTGCATTGCTTGCTCTGCAATGCTGGGACTTAAATGCTTAAATGCTGGGGCAGTTTTTACCAAACCTGAAAGGGTACTTGCACTGCTGCATTTCCAAAAGAAGATGGGATGACTGGGGAAGTGGCACGAAGTGATGACCAGACTTGAAGTCCAGCAGCTGAATGGCCTGGGCTCCAGCTCTGGAGCTAGCCCCTGCAAGGTGTCTTGTAGCACAGCCAGAGGAAACCAGAAGGAGGGAAGGCAGCACACTAAATGAGTCCCTGGACAGAGACAGGAAGGAAACCCAAGGAATTTGGTTCTGTGACATGCTGGGGATGAGCTCACCAGAAGTCTGCAGCTAACGTACAAATCATGAATGATAACAATAGTGCAGAGGTTTAGTAATAAAAAATGCATTTTTCATGGAATAATGAGCACTGAAAGATGTGAATAAAGAAGAGGAATGGAGCTGGGACCATGAGTGACCAGCAAGCCCTCCTTCCCCCACTGGCATTTAGACAAAGATAAGGTTGCTCTCAGCATTGAATCAGGGAAAAGCTGGTTGAAAAGACATCTAGAGGTCACCTAGTCTGGCCTCCCGCTTGAAGCAGGACTATCACCAATGCTAGACTAGGTCAGCTGTTGCCTTGTTTAGCCAACTTCTGAAAACCTACCAGCCTGATTTCACAACCACCCAAGCCACAATCCATGGCCCTTCCTTCTTCTTTCACCTGGCACTACCAAGAGGAGTCTGGCTCCATCATTTCACTGATCTCCAGTTCAGATCATTGCAAGGAGTTGGTATATCCTCTCCTAGCCTCCCTTTCACCAACCTAAACAAACCTAGCCCCCTCTGCCACTCTTCACAAGCCATGTGCCCAGACCCCTCACCTGCCTGATAGCTCTCCACTGGGACTTCAGCAGCTTCAGGTCCCAAAAAGGGATGCATTACATCAGATGTAGCCTCACCATCACCAAATAGCATGGAGTCACCAGGGCTCCCAGCCTCCTCTCCTGTTCATTCACACACATCTCTGCTCCTGGCCATTTTCCTAATCTGAGCACTTTAAAGCAGCTGTGGAAGAAACAGGAGGAAAAAGAGTTCTCCCTTGTAAAAGCTTTCAGAACCAGCCTGCATATGCTGAATGTATCTATTCCTATTCTGAGGTTTAGACTTGATCTTTCATCATTGACAGTTATGGGTTCACGTGGCCACGCAGTAAAATTACCATCCAAAATCTCACTTAGGCATTTTTTAGTCTTTTGGGGACTATGTAGAAGACTAGCAGAAAATTATCTTACGATCTTAAATGCTGTGATAATTTTCACTGTGAACATGTTGAACATTGAAATGCCTAAGAGTAGCTCCTGTTTCTAGGTTTGGGGAGGCACCAAAAGATTTTTTCCCTAGCAAGTTTGCTGCCCACTTATTATGAGATACTGCCAAAATAAAAGATCAGTTTTACAGAATTTGCATTGTATCCATATGGTTGACCTAGGAGTTGCTGTCATTTTTGCTTACTCTGTGCAGTGCTTCCAAAATCATTCAAAACCTACAAAGATTATTTTTTGGACTAAAAAATACCTCCAACGCTAAGCACACCCTTGATAAGCTTTCTGCATGGATAGACTTTCTTAAATCAGGGTCTAAATTTGTCTAAACTCAGAAATTCAGTCCTTTGTAATATTGTAATTAAATACCTGCAATCCCTTGCTCCCACATACACAATTATGGAGACTCTTAAGTTTGAAAAAACACATTTAAATTTGTACATCTGCTACTATAAAGAAAGCAAATTAGGCCATATGGTACAAAGTACCTCTAAATCAGAATATCAGGGCATCTGCAACAGAGCTTTCATTATCACACCTGTTTGGGTTTAAAGGAAATACCTCCCCAATTAAGAATTAGATTGACAGACAAACTCTAATATCAAGCAAATCTATATAGAGACTTAGAAGTCATCTGCTAAGAGCTTATTTTGTTCTGGCATTCCAATTTAAAATACTATTGTTAACACAATTATAATCAGTATCTCATTGCTTGTGTTATTGCAAGGATAGGAACCCTTCATTTTTAAGTATTCTATTTACATATGCCATTTGGAATTGTATCCAGAAGGCAAACTAATGCCTTTATTCAAACTGATGAGACATCCTTTGTTTAAAATGTCTCACAAAATTAAAATTCTATTCAAAACACAGAAGAAAATTGGATTTTTCAAACTGTCTCCGTTCATTGTCTTTTGCATTTTGACATTTAGTCAGGAGTCATGGCAGCTCGTTGTAGTAATTGTGTAGCACAAAGATGCAGTTACACACGTATGGCTTTGGGTTAAGTACATTAAATACATGTAGGTTGCTCTGAATCAACCACCAAACTTACGCTGCATAAAACAGGTTTGTATATCTATATATATATATATATAAAAACCACACTTACACATATACACATATATATGAATGCTTCTCTTTATTTCTTTAAGACACTATAAAATAGTTTTCTAGCCTATGTGACTAGGTTAGTTTGAGGGGTATCTTTTACAGTCCTCACAGCAACATCTTGTCTCTAAAATGGATTCTTATGGTAATTAAGGTGTGAAAATAATTGCAATAGGTTCTGCACTCACTGAAATGACTCAGCAAGCAAGGAACACATTTAATTACTGGAATATAAAGACAAAGAGTCCATCCCTACTCCAAATTATAATTTCATTTATCCTGTATAATATAAACACAAATTTTTACTAAGCTCATTGCCCTCTGCATTATCTTTGCCTAAATAAACAAATACACCTTGCAATTGAATTTATAGCTTATTTTCTGGCCTTGTTATGACTAAATAGTGCTTTGGGCCTCATCACTTCGAAACACAATTTTTAAAATCTTGGAAGAAAATCTAGGGTATCTGAATATGCATGCTTTGGAGTGGCACAGTATGTATGTTAATAAGAACTGTAGTTACAACCTCTATATGAATTATAAAAAGTTTCACATTTTATACCTCACTTACAGTTAAAGATCTATTAAAAGACATGTATATCTGATCTCAGAAAAATGGCAAGGACCACAGAATCACAGAATCACGAAACTGTTGAGTTTGGAAGGGACCTCTGGAGATCATCTAGTCCAGATTATCGAGACCAGACTCTCTATTAATGGAAACTGGCATTGCAGGCAATGCAGGTCTGCTCAACTGACTGGGGTACACCACTTTACAACAGTTGAGTCTCTGGACCTGAAGTATGGAAAGAGAGAAAGGTTGATTCCTTACTCAGTCTTTCTTAATTGCTTTCTTTGCAGAAGCATCTTGAGCCATTCCTTGCCTGATGCTGTACCAACACAGAAAAAAAAAACTTTTTGATTTCAGAACATGTGGGCAATTCTGCTAAAATGTGTTCTCTTAAGAATTTCAGTGTGACTCTTAGAATAGTTTGACTGTAATCTAAGTCCAAAGTTGGGGCGGGGTATCATAACATAATCAAAATATCAGTACAAGTCCAGAAAGTATCTACTGTGTCAACATGAAATAAAACAATAACAGAAATCTGTCAATTACAAGACTGACAATATGCCAGGATTATGCCATTACTCTTCAGGCACGGTATTACACAGCCAGCATAGAATAAAATGACATCCAAAGACAGTGGGTGATGCAAGACCAGATGATGCAAGATCAAGAAGAGTTTGTCAAAACTGCATAAAGGGATCAGGGTGATACAAATTAAGTCAGTGGAAATCTCTGAAGAGATCATTATGAAAAATCAAATAAATAAAGCTGTTCCAAACACACATGGCTGAGACTGTGATATTTAAAAAAAAAAAAATCAAAGAAATGCTGACAGCCAACTTTGTCACATCCTGCCCTAGTAACACAGTCTTATTGCACTGCAACAGAACCTGAAGCATGTTTCATGCCTTGGGAAAATGCTGTTTGATCATAATAGGCTAAGCAATTACTGTCTATTTTATGATACTGGAATTTGTATCATCACTCCATAGGACATTTTACCAGTTAGCAAATATAGTCTGCCCCATTCTCAGAGACAGCCTGGTCTAATGGAGTATGTCACTGATGCAGGAGTCAGGAGATCTGGGTGCTCCATGAGGCTTTCCTACAGACTGGGTCTTTGACCTAAAGCAATTTTTTCCACCTCTCTGTGTCATTTCAGCCCCAGCATTCCTTTGTGGACTTTTTCACCTACACAGGAAGCTCTTTGGCACAGGATGTTCTCATCTGATGCTTTTGTACAGTATTTAGTACAGATCTCAGCTGGATCTCTGTATGCTACTGCAACACAATAATGAGATGACCTTAAGAATGCGCTGGGGGATGGCAGTCATCTCCAATAGCCCAGCCTCTGACTGCTGGATGCTCCAGGGGAAGCCAACACATTCAATACAAGGACTGAAAATCGCACTTCCCTTCCAATACCTGGATCACTAGGGAGCAGAAAATCGTAGGTCACAGGGCCTTTATGGTGATTCATATCTCCATGTCAGAGCTGTCAGAGAATGTGGGCCATGTGCAGGCTCCACAACTCACCCTGTGAGTTTTAAGCTATAGCTTAGACCATGCCACATCTCACTTGTTTGCTAGCTATTACATGGACATCAAAGAAGTACCACCTCCCTTATAAGTCATTGGTGCTCCAGCCACCACTGCGGACCCAGGACCAAGCACCACGACTTTGCACTCAAGAAGCGGTATGCTTTGGTAGCTCCTAGGCTCTACACAACTGCTTCTAAGGAAAGAGTTCATAAACTTGGGGTTTCTTCTGCTGCTGGGAAGTCCTGAAATGACTCTCCTAAGCTGCTTTTAAGGAAGGTTAGTACAGGAGATAGCCCCAATCTCAAAAATCTTTGAGACAAGATAACCTGTGGTACAAAGTCTGTGTACAGCAGGATTGATATAAGTGAGTTGAGGCAAGTCACCAAGAAGCCTTCTGCTTTCATGCATGAACGTTAGTGTTCCTTAAAATACTGCCTTTTTCCTATGTGGAGACTGAGATCCTGGTTCAGGGCTGCTTACCACTGAGGATTTTCAAAGCCATCTCAGAGGAGATTTTAGAGTGAAATATCTGGCTTTTTAAGCCACTTTATATGTAACTTGTCCCAGAAGTAAAAGATTCTAGTGGCTATGTGTGCTGGTGATGGAATTTACCTATGTGACGACCATTCAGACATATGATATGAAGGAAATATATTACAGACAGTGAACGTTAAATCATGAAAAGCAAGTCCTCCTTTTGAAAAGTTCCAGAGTTTAAGGTTTTGATCCTTAAATCATTCACATAAAACTCCTAGTGATAGCTTCTGGGGATAGAGACTTTTTCTTGAGAAAAGGGAATCTAATGATAGGATCAGACCTGACACAAATATTACCATAAGCGCTAGCAGTATTCCTAAACAAAAAGTAAAATTGAGCGTTTTTCTATAACACCTGAGAGAACTAAGATGGCTATGGTGCCAACCGAAAAAAGACTGTTTTCCTGGTGTGCGATTATGTAATAAAACCAAGGGCTCTCAAGCAGACAAGCTGAGGCAAGTAAGAGTTATTTCCTCCTACTGCAGCTGTTAATGCCTATTTCCTTTTTCTTTTCCACTCAGTTCTAATTCAGGAACATCTCTTCAGTTCACATCATCCCATAACTGAAAACCCACAGTCTTCTGTCCCTCCAGACAACACAGGAGACAGCAGATGGCAGAATGACTTTTTTGACTACAGCATGGGGTTGTATTAAAGAGTTGTGAACTATTGATGTGCTTGTTCAGCTTACACCAGTTTCGCACTCACATGGCGTAGTGTTTCTGTGCAAGACTCAGTGGCTGTGGTGGCCTCTTATGAAGGTAGGCATAGCATCAGCATCCTAAACATCAGCATCCTGACAAATCATCCAAAGAACAGGAGTAGAACTTCCCTGAAATGCTAGTGAGAGACACTATAAAATATTATTATACTAAACAGTTTCTTTCAGTTAACTGGCAGGAAATAAATCTGTCTTAGTAATAAAGCCTTTGAGTTCATACCTCACTATTCACCTTCTCATTTTTCTACATAGTCTATTTTAGCAGCTCACATCCTTTTCTATGGAAAAAGCTCTATGGAAAGAAAACCATGGGGAGAGAAATGGGATGTGGAAATAGGGAGGGAAAAATCTCTTTAGAGATCCTCTTGAAAAAATTGCAAGGGCAGTCCAGACCTTATAGGAGAAGGTCTTCTGCTCCAGGAAAAAAGATCTTTGAAATTTTTGTTTTCATCCTGGCAAAGGGTCCCTGAAATTTAAATGGATTTGAGGAATCTACAGAAAACCCACAGACCTCCATATCTGCATTAGGCTCCGTTACATTCCCCGCAGCTGGAACTCAGCTGCCAAGACTTCTTCATGCTGGTGTGATGCGATGGCTCCATGAGGGAATGGCTTAGAAGAGATAAAGCAGTGTGTGGCTTTGCTACCATTACAGACTAGTTTCTGCAGAGCTGGGAAAGGAGCAGTTCCATGAAAGTAACCATGAAAAGGTATTTTTTCTAGATTCAAAAAAATCCCCTTCCATTAAAATTTAATTTTGACAGTGTAGTTGCATTACCCCAACAAAAGAGTCCCATTAACTTGTGTTACAGGTGACCATAACAATCAGGTTCAATAAATGATTTTTTTCATAGATTCACCGGTCAAAATTATATTAATTAAAATAATGTAAAATAGTAACTTCACCTCTTCCATAACATTAACATTTTGACATCAGAAAATAAAGTGAACAAAGACATTTATATCCAACCGCACACATTAAGTACAAATCACAGAAATGCCATATGAAGCAGTACATTTTAGTCCAAATATGCACAGCAATGATTAATGATTAAGCTGAAAATCTGGGGGCAAGTCTCAGTCAGACTTGTGCCATCCTCCAATCTGCAAGTTGACAATGTGCAGGTGTTTGCATCTACACAGAGGCACATGTAAGAAAATCATTATCGGGCACTCTTTACCTAAGGAAACATCTGCTTGTATGCCTTCAGCTGGGTTCTCCAGTCAGATGCTGTGCTGTCGCCTGAAGGATGCTGTAGAAGTGGCATGCAAGGGCTAAGTTTATAGTCTGGTACAATTTGACATGATCTTAATAGGAAGTTGAAGGTTCAGCTCTGTCACTTGCGTTATTCCTTGCATGTTGAGGAACTTCTGCTAAAATGCTTATGGATTTCACTGCCCCCCTGTGCTTTTATGAATGACACAAATGCAGGTTTTTAGAAGGCTCTCTCTTTGGAGACAGTAAAATCACAAATACTTCTGCTGAAACCTAGATAGCCTTACTGATCTCAGAACAGTCATGAAGGTTATAGAAATGAATGTCTAAACTAGTGTTCAAAACTCTGAATTGCTGCAAAAGCAGATTAGATCTGTCCAGTTTCTTTCTTTCTCATTTTCTGGAATTACGTTAGAAAATGTTTCATATTTTCTCTTCCTTGATCTCTGTTTCTTATTTCCTTTTTATCAAACCTGCTTCTTTTATGTTGTAGAAGCAGAAATATCACAGAATTGGAGGCCGGGGGAATGACCCAAACCCTATTCTCTTCTCTTTATTAAAATGCTTTGCAGCATCTGATCAGTGTAATTTTAAAGAGCTGCTCATTACAGAATGGCCCCACGTTAAGGTCCTATGCCACCTATAGGTGAGCACTCTAGGACATTAAGGAGGCAGATTTGTCCAGCTTATCTCTAACTGCCTTCACTTTGAGTTCATGAGCCATTAGTATCTGATTTTTGTCAGGGAAACCAGAGAAGGACGTACATACATGAAGCTGCAAGATAGACTTGCTCACAGAGAATACTCTGTAGAACAGTGTTTTGCATTCAGAGACACAGTCATAAAATAAGCTCTACCTGTATGAATTACCAAAATGAGACATCAGTCATGGCTGAGGGTAAGTGATGGATAACAGGTACTCGCTGCAGGGGCTTTTGCCTTCACTCCCTCCGTTGCTGGCAATTCCATAGGCCTGTAAACTTCCATAGGTTTTCTGATAATGCCAGGGGATGCAGTGCCCTTCAGACAACCTACTTCATTTATCTTAGACATCTGTGTTGGAATGGAACCGTTCACTTCCTGGATGTGCTTCGCTCTTCATTGACTAAAAAGAAAGCCTGTATGACAGCTGTAAACTAGCTGTCTTAAGTTTTAGATGACCAGCATTGATTAGAGTGAATCCCAGCCTCATACCTTTAAGGCAATACCTAAAGTTAAATGATATGTGGAACTCTATTTCTCATGCCCCCTCTTGGGGTTTTCTTCCCCCAATCCCATGTAACACTAGTTCACTACCTTCTCAGCATGCATCATACATTTTGCTTCAAATACCTAGCCAGCTATAGAGAAACTACACAATCTTATTGCTGGAAATAAGTATTTGTCTGCCCCTTCTCATGCTGGCTGTGGCTGCAGACTTCCTTACCTGTTATTTCCAGTATTCATAGAGTGAGACTAGAAGCCATAGTCTAGTTTCTTGTGCTTTCTTACAAAGATTTCACTGACAAAATGGTTAAAAAAAGATTTTAAAATCAATGAAAATCTTTTAAAAATCAGTGGAGATTAATCAGAATTGTATCTAAAAGACTGAGAAAACACCAAAATGTGACTCAAATGCAGACCAGACCAATCTTTTTATAGGCCTGAGCTGGCTTACTTCTATTAGGAATGAATAACAGTTATGGTCACATAACACTATTTCATTTGACAGAAAAAAAAAAGCATCACATTATTGAAATGGATTACCCCCCCCCCCCCAAAAAAAAGTACTGTCCAACAGATTATGGGTTTTGGTATTCACAAAATAACATGGCTTTTCATGACTAAAAGCATTGCATTAACAAACCAAAAACTCTAGCGCTTCAAAGGGAGCATTAACAAAGTGATATTCATAACAAATCACTTGTCAATAACATCCCTGAGGAATCAATGTAAGGGATGGCTGTAGTAGATCTTCTGTGTCTTTCATTTCATGCTTCATCTAATTTTATTTCTTCCTCTGAAATCTTTTCCAAATCCAAAAAAAAAAAAAAAGTGGGATTTTAGTTCACCAACTGGAATTCATCTCAGAAAAGCTGACTATTTCATGAGTAAGTTCCCTGACAAGGGAACATAGGGCTAAGCTGTGTTATGAATTCTGCATTTTGACACCATTCTACACCAAACTGTGACAGTTTCTCTTTTCCCTCCAGGTGAGCAAAACCTCAAGCAACTAGTTGGCTAGGAGCTAAAGGTGGGACTCGAAGTGTCAAAAAACAATAACAGTTTATTATTTGTGGATTGCATTCAGTAAGGCAAAAGGAATCAACAGATTTACATTCATCAAATGTTAATTATAAGTGACATTTATACTTATCCCTCTGCTTTTGTGTGTTAAAAATAGTCTTGATTATGAATAATGGTCTCTGCTGTGACACAGCAATCTGTCCTAACTGTGCTTTGCCAAGGAACAAAATGTGACCCAAATTGCCCACGGCTCCTCAGTCAGGACAGATTATCATTTTACAGCGCATTCTGTAAAAAATTCCTTATAGCTATTTGATAACATATGAGGGCAGACAGGGTGGTTATACCAGTGTTTTCCCTAATCTCCATATTTCTACCAGCAGCAAATAACTGGTTGCTGACTTTTATTAATAGCAGCTGTAGGACTCTTCCCTCTCAGCTTCACTTAATGGGCAAGTGAGCTGGAGGGCTAGCAGTGGGCTGGTTATCTCATTAATGGAGAAGTATGGGATGCATCTGGATAAGTGCATCATTCGAGGTCAGAGAGAGCTTTTGAAGTGAATCATCAATACCTCCCAGCTGACCATGCTTGGGTTCACACTGCAGAGCAATCTCAGAGCACAGAAGCTGGTTTGCTTGAGAGGTAATGAAATTGGAAGATATGCTCTAGTATTGCATCTACTGTGCTCCAACCACGAACAGTCGTACAGCTCACAGGACCAAATTAGTCTAAAGAAAAGTCCCATAAAATATATATAGCATGGGAACTGAATCTTTAGAACTGTTTCCCTCAACAGATCCTGTCCTCCTATGCTTCACTGCTTGCTAATGCAGATGTGTAGCATTGGTGCTCTTGAAAGCCTCCAGGAAATCCTACCTGGATCAGCAAGAGTCCACAAAGGAGCATGGAAATGCTCATCCAAAGCAGGGAGTGGTTTCACAATGTCTAAACATAGCTATTAAAAATAATGATAGATTTTTTCAGAAAGTGGCGAGATCAGCTTAAAATCGTGATATTAAGGAGATGCATTTGGGTCTCATTTAGAAGCACTCATGCATTCATGAGTTTCAAACCAGTCTGAGATTCTACTTCTCTAAGGCTATCAAAGCTTTTAGGAGCATTAGATAACATTTCTAAGCCTTTCTCTGCAACCATGAATATGAGAAAATTACTTAAAAAAAAAAAAAAAAAAAAGATGAGGTTCTGAAGTAATCACAAAACTTAAGAATTTAAGAAGATCTGTAAATACCAGGATATTCACAACAGAACTGCAAGAATTACCAATATGAAAATCCCTTTTTAGTTTTAGCAAAAATCTGTGTTCTGTTCCTGCCTGACTTTAAAGCATTTAATGCATCTAAATATTTAATTCTTGTTATGTAGGACTGAGAAGATTCTCTTGCAGTCTTCTGTCAACATTGTTCTTTCCTGGTAATTTGCCTATCAAAGCTTTTGTATTATTACAATTAACATCATTTATTTTCCTTCATTTAACTTGCAGTGATACATACTCAGCATGACTGCACAAGGAGCTATATAATTAGCAAACCAGTTGTAACACATTTGGGAAATAAACTTTGTTGCAATCACTGATTCTTTTTGCCAGTTTTTAAAAGATCCACTATAAGAGACATCATTTTTGTGCCTATTTCAATTACGCACCAGAGTCCTGTGCATATTGCATAGATGTAGTGCAGTTGGCCTTCTGGCCTAACAGTGATGCTTTCTTAATGTAAAAATATTGCCTTCCAAGAAAACATGTTTGCATGGTTGCAATGCTAGCTCCTTAGGCTTTCGGGAACCACAGCTCAGCTCCCTGTTCAGCCATGCACTTCTTAGGTGACACTGGCCAGTCACTCTAATTAGACCTCTTACTACGGTGCCTACTTAGTTGTGACTGGGCTAACAATACTGCTTCATTTTTATGTATGGCAGTTCAAGACACAACAGCTGAGTAGTTCAGGGCTCCTGTTGTGCAAGCCTGCCAAATATGCTGTTCTTTATCTAGTCAAGGGGGAGAAGTGATCACAACACTGATGCTGGACACCTGAGGAAGTCTCTAGGTCTTCAGTTCCCTTGAGACTCTCAGCCCTTAATCCCCCAAATGGCAAAATGGTATTTATCAACACTGCGGTTATACAGTACTTTACATACCCTCACAATGGCTGCTTGAGGCAGAATAGGAATCCTTTCCTGCGCTTTGCCGTATTATCCACATGCTGTTTGGTTTCCAGGGTTGCAGTAGCCTCCAGAACGTGCCGTGCCGTGTGTATTCAAGCCAAGTTCTAACTATGGTTGAAGAACTTTCTAGGGCAAATAGAGACTAAATCAATACCATGAAAAAATAAAATGTAATGCTTGTAAAGCATGGAAAGTCGCCCTAACTCTGTCAGTGGCCAGAATGAAATAGGACAACCATCGTGCTTTCAGTGCAGCTATTGTACTGACAGGAAAGAAAGCAGAGCATGTTCTTATCTTTTTCAAGCCATGTTTTGCAGATGACAAGCTGGGAGAACAAACACCTTTCTCTAATTGTTTTATATACTGTTAGAAGACAAGAAATATTCAATGTCAAGCAAAGATAAAAAATAATAACAAAGGCCCCAAAAGGCAGGATTCCTAGGACACCTCTTTCCAAGGCTCTTTCTATAAAGATATCTCAAGGTTGAGTTGTAGGAAGAATTCAAACTCTCAAGAATGTCTAGCTTTCAGCTTGTGACACCAATGGTGTTGTCCTTAACATGCAACCAGAAGTCTATTTTCTGTATGTTCAGCAGCCTCTCAGGGAACATGCAAGTCCAACTGTCTCTGGGTAGAATCCCAAAGCTCTCCTCCAGTGCACAAAGCCACAAGGTCCCATATGTTCCCACCACACAACCTGACTGCTGAACAGGGTGCAATTTGGTGGTGTGGGCAGCTGGTTGGAGAAGCCCTCAAAGGACAATCTACACAACTGTGACTGTGTACTTGCAATTAAGCACGCTGTTAAATGCTTTGTTGGATGGGGACCTAAATGAACAACACTATCTGGCAATTTTAGAGCAGGAAACACTTCCTTAACCATTTTAATTTCAGGAAATTTCTCAAAGGTTTCTATTCACTGAGGAGTGAATCTACTGAGCATTTCATGGGACATGAATAAATGTTCTTATAAATGTGATTGACAGGAATATGGAAGGCATCGATGATTGGCACGTTTCTGATAAGTCTCCCTGAAATTATCTGAATGGCTATCAGACTTTTTTGGTGCAAACTTTAGATTATGCTTTTCATGATACCAATATGTTTAACTATTAACAGGCATAAGTTTGATGTCATTTTTCTCTCCAGAGGATTCTTGAGTTATTCTGTGCAGGTTTATACTTATGTATCGAAAGAAGCACTTGTCCAAGTGCTAACTCCAAGCTTCCATGACAACCTCAGTTCACTGAAAGCAGTCTTGATCTAAGATGTTGGCTTCCGCCAATGGTTTGTGTAAAGCTGTATGTCTTTTGGGTGGATTATCTAGTGCCCCGTGATTAGGGCCCCCCTCCCCATGCAAAGCTCATCCACTAACAGTTAGAAATCTAGTCCTGAACTGACGTATCATTCAAGTATCCCTCAAATACCACCACCTAAACACCACCTAAATAAATACCACACAAATACCACCTAAAGGCTCTCAAGCCCTCATCGCCCTCAGGTCTTTCTGAGTAGGAAAAAATCAAAAGACAGAAGAGCAGCCGTGAGGAAGACTAAATGATGGTGTCATATGTATCTACTATCTGAAGATCAAAGGGATGTCCTGATTTTCTTTCAGTAATATCAAGGATTAATTTGGGCCAATCCGTTTATTACAATGCTTTCAACCAGTTATATTTTAAGCCATGTTTTCACATGCTGGCAGCAAACTTGTGTCTTCCTCTGTAGCTGCGATGTAGTAGAAGGGATTTGTGTGTGCCAGGATGGTTTCTGGAGCAGTCTCAAATATATATGGTTTATACAGTGTGGTCAGTGGCTAGGATATTGCACTAGGACTCAGGAGAGCTAGTTCTAGTCTGGGATCTGTCTTTGACCTGACAAGCAATTTTCTGTTTTCCTAGTTATGAATTGGTATGATAGCAACTGTAAAGAGTGAATGCAAAACATTATATAATGGTTAGGTATTGGTATCACCATTTCTACACCAACTCCTCCTCAGTCTGTGACTGCACTCTGTAGCCATTACTGGACTACAGACTAACAGTAAAGGTAAATCATAAGGGTATTTATTGTATCAGATGATGTACACTAGAAATGAATATGGAAGTAAATTATTTTGGATAGTAAGTGCAGAAAGAAAAGCTCTTTTTGTCTCAAGTAGTTCTACATATTAAGTACATCCTGCTAAGCATGCTATAAATTTGTCCTTATTTCTGGCTTTATTGTTAATTATCTGGATGACATTTTCATTTGTAACAGATAATGTCTTTAGGATCTGCCTATGCTGCAACACACGGGCATCTTTTTGGAGCTCTTCTCCATTGCATTTGGAAACATCACAGAATTTATAAGAGCTTCACTTCTCTCCACCTGCCAAGACACAGTAGGGTCATGGCACTATTCCAATATTAAATACATTTGCTGTAGCCAGATTCACTTTCTATAAACTAAAAAGGACTGTGTATGTTACAGCCAAAGTTGAAGTCATATGGGAGATCAGAAGCAGTCTCCACAGTACTGAACATCTCATATTTGTCAGATGATAAAGCCTCCACGTTTGGAATAGTTGAAAGTAAATATCCCGGAGAAATCTGCCAGGTGGATGATACAGCAGATTTGCTGGTCACTAGCCAGTCATCTCAATTAGATGCTCACTAAGGAGGAACTGGTAAAGTGAAATGTGCTAACAAGGTCTATTGTTTCAGCTTACAAGGAAAAGATGAAGGAGCTGTCCATGCTCTCTCTGATCTGCTCTTGTTTTTACCCTGAACCTCGCAACATGAACATCTATAAGTACGATGGTGAGTAACTTTCACTGGAAATCACATTGCATGTCAGATAATGTGCTCACCCTGGGAAATGACTCAGTTCACTCTCCCAGCATCTAATGTTAGTCGATCGATATTTTGCCGATTTAACAATTCATTTGCTGTTTTTGGCTATTACCTTCTATTGACTGGGCATTACACGTGATGCTGGATATTTGTTGCTAATAACAACTAACTAAACTGTTATAGCTAGCCCTTCTCTACTGAGCTGTACCTTTCTTAGTACCCTGAGAAATGCATCCCATTTGAGAATTACAGGTCTTCACAGCTCACATAATTCTCAAGGAAACCAAGAAGAGATGAAAGCGTGCTTAAAGCATTAATTAGCTTGGTCATTTCTCTCCAGCAGTGTGGAATGACAGAGAACCCCACTAAGTTTCCAAAACTACTGTAAATTTTTATCTTTATAAGATTAAGATATAATTAAATTGTTACAGATAAAATGGAATGTACCTCTCCTGAGAACAGTTTTCAGCACATAATCTGCAATTTCATTTAAATTGGCAAAGGCAAAGATGCTAAATCTTTTGTCTATACTTCTGATCCTAAACTACTGTCTGTGCTGCTTCTCTCCTCAAAACCACTGAAGTATTGCAGGGCTTACCATTTCTCACCTTCCTGTGCAGACATGGAAGTTAAACAAATCAACAAACGTGCCTCCGGCCAGGCCTTCGAACTGATCCTAAAGCCACCATCTCCGGTCTCAGAAGCACCGCGAACTTTAGCCTCTCCAAAGAAGAAAGAACTCTCTCTTGAGGAGATCCAGAAGAAGCTGGAAGCTGCAGAGGAAAGGAGAAAGGTATGTTTTCTAACAAAAATGTTCGTAATTATGCCCGACTTAGTGTACACAATAACAGCCAAGTTTCGTATCTGTTGGTATGTTTTCCATTGCAATCACTGACTCACACTGTGCCTGAATGGAGAAAAATTAAAATTGTGTTGAAAGAAACAAATTAATTGTTTTCTTTCAGCAATTTGCCAGCAAGCCTGACTTGTGATGTTTGGGAATGTGGGTCATAAAATAGAAATAGCTTTGGACAGGAAGCCCAAGGGAGTTCAAATACACATGCTTACTCTGTGGGCATGATGGTTGTGTTCAGACCACCTATAATAGTTGCTGAAAATCACTGCAACTATTCTGTTATCTAAGTTACCCTAAGTAAGAGAGGGATATGGGATTCAAACAGCTACTGTCCAGGCTACCAGATGCTGATGCCTTGTAGTGTCTGTGGAAATCAGTCATAATGTGTAGGCAGCTACGATGTCTGCTTTGTGCAGTATGGAGACAGGGCACATCAGCCTTGAATCCAGAGTGCTCCAGACCATTCACCACCCTCCTGAAAAAGGATGTGAGCACAGCACAGCTGCTACAGGAGGCACTTCTAGCGGGCAGTCTGGATAGTCCTGAAAGTTGGCTTTGTAGCGTTATCTACAGAGTAAGTCTTTTCTTCTCTACCACCTTACCCACATTTCCTAATTTGTAAGCTTTTCACATAGAGCCTGGAAGGGTTGTTAGACCTTCTTCACAACAGTGTTAAACCTGCAAATGCAGGGTGCATGCAGTCAGAAGTCCATATTAGCTGTTTGGCTTTCACCATGATTGATGTGTTGAAGAGATCTTACTTTGTACCCCGGCTAAACATTCTCTGGGACAAATTTTTATTTGTTCTCAGTCAGAACTAGCTCAGACTGCTTTTTGGTTTTTTGCTTTTGGGTTTTTTTTTTTTTTTTTTTTTTTTTTTTTTTTTTTTTGCGGAAGATAAAAGACCAAATTGCAGATCACATAGGTCTGAGGATGACAGGCAAAGCTGACAAGAAGCTCACCATTGCCAGCCTGATTTTTTTAATCTGAAATTGGTGCTGTATGGGGCAATTTTTTATGCTGTATTGCACCATTTGAGGGAAGTCATGGCTGGCTGCAATGGCCACAGAAAACTCCAGATGTGGTAATCCATTGTGCTGGTTAACCCATTTTTGCTTGTGCTGTGGCATAAAGGTAGAGCAGGGAAGGCCTTTCTATGGCATTCAGTTGATGTTAATTTGTGGCAAATCTGCCTAGGCCAGTTAAATTACTGTGAGACACTGAAGCGTTGCCATATTTGCTATTCCTGCTGCCTTGCTAGTGCAAGAATTTGTGTTTCTAATTTATAAACATTAACACTATTGCTTCTTTTAGTTTTACTTCCATACGTTCATTTTAGCAAAAGAACTTGACCATATATGAAAAGAATATGCATTTGCACTAGTACCTATCCAGCAACATGAGCTTTCACATGTCCAAATGATGATATGCCCCAAAGACTCTGAATATGTGAAGTGCCTCTGCCCTGAGGACAAAGACTTAAGTAAAGAAACGGAGAGAGAATGAAATGGCAGCAAGTAAGAAGGCCGATATTATGCATATACTTAGTAGGAAATATGAACTGTATGTCCCAGAGATTTCATTTCATTGATTCAGTCTCATTCATTATTGTTTGCTTTTCTCCTAAAGAAAAATCATTAATGGTAATCAGTGATAACAATATAGATGCCTGGCATTTCTCCCCCTTCATACTATATTCATTTTGAATGAACATATAACTAACTAATTGAGTTATTTTGATAGACAAGATCCTCCACATCATCACTGCAGCAGAAATTGCTAGGAAAGGAGCAGAGAACAAAGCAGAAAACCTCATTACATCACCCATAAAATCCCTGGTGTTCCTGTATCCCAAGTGTTGCCTTGCAGTCTTGGTCTGAAAGACTGTAGTGCAGAGAAAGGTTAAAAAAAAGCAGGGGAATAGAATTCCTTAGGAGGATAAATTAAATAGTCCACCACTCTTCAGTGGAAAGAGACAGCAAGTTTAAAACACAGAGGGGGGAAAACCTTTGCATGATTTGTTTAACCAAGGTGTTGGATTTGCTGTCACAGAATGTTTAGAGGATACTACAATATTAATTATTTCAAAAAGAGAATAGCAAAACTCATGGAGCACTACTTTGTAGAAAATGATAATATGGATGCAACCTCTGGCTCAGAAAATACGATGACAGCTGGAAATGAGGAAGATATACCGAGGGAAGGGCCAGGTAGATTTGCTCAACTTCATCTACATTTTCCCTAAGTACCTTCCACTTTCTGCTGCTATACAAATCAGGTGTATTTTTTCTGAGATCCAGCATGGATGGCAGTTGTTATCATACTTTTCCATCTATGCACCACAGCTATCAAGCATAACCATTCTGGATCATGTCCTTCCAGCACAGTTCTAATTAAAATCAAGTATAACGAATGGATGAGAATTGCCATTTTTGAAAAAAATACTAATTGATTTCACACTGTTTAGGAATTAGGCTCTGCTAATTAGATAGTGTTCATTAATAAATTTTCAAATTCCTGAGAGAAAATCTATGCCAATACATGCACTTTAGCAGTCTCCTACTTATGCTATTTCCTCTTTATCATTCTTGTTTACTTCCTCATGCTCTTCTACAGTGCTCCTTCCATTTGTTCACCTTTTTCTTTACCTCACTTAACAGTTCCTGTGACCTCGTACTCTCAGATCAAAATGAATGCATAGGTTTTTTTCTTTTGCACCACATAGCGAGACCCATTTTGGCTAGTTATAGATTCGTCCTTTCCGTTTATACAATCCTCTTTTCAGTATGTCATTATTATCCCATTATTTTTCAGGCATGTGTGTGCTATATTTTCATACTTTGGTAGACAATCAGAAAGATTTTGTCATCCCTCCCAGTTAAGAAATTAGAGTGCAGTGACACTGTGAGCAGCAGAACTTTATTCCTCGAAGAGCATTTAACATTTATCAATTTCTACCCACTGGCCCTGAATATTTAGCTATTACACTGGATTCATAGACTTCAGAAGCCCTACGTTGAATTATATATCTTTATTGCCTTTATTCAACTTATTAGCCTGAAAATGAAACTCCAAAGGGATGCACATTTCTACTAGTTTTTGGATTACTGGAGAGAAACTATATGTAATTAAATCCTCTTAACAGCTTTGTATTTGGATGAAATTTAATCAGGTTAGTCCTCAGTGCTTATCACCACCAAGAATGCTGAAGAACAACCATATTTTTTAATTTTCATGCTATTGTTTATGTGATTACAGCAACATGAGCTTTTAATGCCGTTATTATGAAATGCTGTGAGATGCTCCCACCCTGGGAGCAACTCAGCCTGGGCAAGGCTCGCTTGGCTATCCGGGGTAGTCAGCTCACCTGGGGCAGTCTTGCTGTCTGCCAGCACCACGGCCACGCTTGTCGGTGGCCTCGGCACTGAACTCTCTGCCCATCCGCGCGTGCCTCCCTGCCCGGCAGGAGGCACTTGTGAATACTCTTGCTCCTATGGCATAGAGAAGTGTAACGGGGAGATAAAGTGCAATAATAACTAAATAAGAAAAAAATAATACCTAAATGTGAGGAAAAGAATGTCTATTCTGGCTTCAGAATCTTTTAGGGAAGGAATATCAAGAGCGGGGCTGCTAAATTAATTGCTGAACTCAGTTCAGGCAGTTATGAATTTAGAGCAGCTGATACAGCATGAAGCCAACCAGAATTAAATGGCAAGCCCTCAGTATTTGTACTAAAAATTTTGTTTTAAAAATTAACCTATAAACAGAAAAATTCACAGGTGACCTTTGCAGGAAGTCTCAGTGAAATAGACTGTTGTGCTTTAAATTGAAATAATTCAGGATCCAGAGCTTAGAAAATAATGAAAGTTTAAATAGTTGCTGTTAGGGCAAAGCCCCCAAGATAACTTAATAGACTGGACTGTGCATGGAGTATTGGCATATACTGGGAATGAAATATTCCCTTCCCCAGAGGACTAAGAAGCTATGTTCTTCCACCTTATTCCTACTGCCCTCTTTCGTTTCCTTTCAAATTTGTAAGTGAGCAGACTAGGCTGGGAGGACAGGCACTGTCCAAGACATTTGCCTCCTTTCTTGCCCACCTACTAATCTTTCTATTATTGGAAGCCTTTGGCCGTGCTTGTGCAGAGAGAAAGTATAAAATGAAGTGCAGCTGCTTTAAGGAAAGATCCCAGCAATACTTGTGAAATGAGCATCAGAACCATGTGTTTCTACTCCATTTTGGTTGACACCATAGTGTTTCTATATAATATGCTTTGCCTCTAATATTGACAGTAGTTAGCCAAAACTGCAAGCCACTTCTCATTTTCTCATGCAAAAAGCATAAGGCTGTTGGATATGTGCCCACAGAAAAAAAGTTTGTCACATGCTAGGAGAGGGGAGCAGAGACAACATACCTCTGAAAGCTAGCAAAGCTTCTCCTAGCAGTCTGCCATATGCTTTGCTATCAATGAACCACCCCAATCCTGTGAGATACATTGACTTTTCAAACCACTGCAGATCAAAAAATGCCTCATGAGCATGTAGGGAGCATCAGGTAGGTGGCTCAGGTGATACCTGCTGCATCTGCCCGACGTACCTGTTCACCCCAGTGAGTCAACACCTTGAGAGCTGCAATTTTGTGCCAGTTTAGGAAGAGAAAGGAACTGATCAAAGTGAGTTTTATTGTTTCTCATTGTGGGTGACCTGTTTACTTTTTTGACTCTTCTTTGCATTCTTAACAGGCCTGACCAAAAGCTCCTTCTGAAACAAGGATCCTGAAATAAGGATTATCATCAAAGTTCAACCACAACTTTGGGCCACTGATATCAAAAGATATTCTGCCACTGGTTTCAGCAGAACTAGCGTTTCACCTTCAGCTTTTGCCTGCAAACATCGCTCACTTTCCTGATGAATGACCATTTCACTCCTCTGCTCTGTAAACCTGTGCAGCAGGAGCGTCCCCCTCTTTTTCTTGTCTGCCATTGCTTTGGCAGAGGAATTGTGTCTCAGTGTGTATATGCACACTTCCTGGGACATTGAGTCCTCACATCAGCCAGAATAGGGTCTAACGTAATATAAAAAGTAGTACATGCCAGGGAGGAACAGGATGTGGTAATAAAGAGATTTGAGGAAGCCTGTGCCATGACTGAAATCTAACTTGACTCTATTCCTTTGCTTTTTTCTGGAAAAAAAAAAAATCCTCAATTCCTTCCCCCTGAAAATGTCACTGCTTCAACTCACCATTTCTTTCTGATTAATACCTAGGCTTTACCTTGGCATTTACATTGCAGTAGAAGCCTTTAATCCTATCTTCACAGTCTGGTCCATTAATAGTATCTTTTAAATACACATACCAAAGTTAACACAGCTTCTGCTGAATGTTTTAATTTAAAAAAATCCAGTGAGTGAATGAATATTGTGTTATGAAAGTGGAGTTCTCATAACTGGATAGTGTAGCTCATACATCCTAATAACTAAGATAGTCAGGTGAATGCATTCAAGTAGAAATACCTAGTTTAAAAGCAATTGCCTGAGCCCACTTCTTGCTTTAAGACTAATCTGTTAATTTTATCTCTGCATAAATGATTTCAATATTTGAGTGTACAAGTCAAAGAGAAACAGATAAATGTGAGAAATTTACTCAGACAAGTAGGATTTTCTTCCTGTAATACTTAAAAAGTAAGCAATACATCTCCAAAGCCCATTTCCGTAGATAATTTTGCTCATAAAGTGAGCGTTTAGCTGTCTGCATCTACATGTGGCCAACTAATCATGAGATACAGGTTTCCTTTTGAAGCAGGCATCTCTGAAAACAGGGAGGGGGACATCATCCTTTAAAAATATGAGATGAAGGTCATAAGGTGTTTCCCTGCATTAGCCATCTTGCTAGCACATTCTTACATTTCCAGGAGCAAAAGTATCTATATCAGGAATGCCTTACAACATTTTTATTCCTCTACACTGCACATTGGAGACTGCAACTGTAGCTGCATTATTGTGCCCTTAAGAAGTCTGCAAGTTATTCCCCATTGAGTATTGTTTTCTCCTTTCTCCGCTCTTTCCTCCTTATTAATATTTTTATCTTTCATGCTATTTCCAGCTTTTTTCACTCATTTTCTCAGAATTATGAATTTCTTTTAGTTGAAAATTAATAGCTATACAAGAGGCATTTATCATGAGCCATTTACAAGTGTATTAGAAATAGACTGTTAAGGAGTTGAGAATATCATTTCCAGCAATTTGAACAATACAATGTTGGGAATAAACTTGGCAACAAAAACTTCCTACTTAAGTTGGAATCCCATTCCTGCTTATGCTGGAATGCCTTGTCAAGACTGGGAGTCCAAACACAGCAGCTAAAAGCAAAAGCTAACACAAGCAACAAAGTGAAGCTATTTATTACACTAGGAACCAGGGGTCATTCATTTTAGCTATTTCTGGATGTGTAGTAGACTTCCAACAGACAGGGTGGCCAGGTTCTTTTGCCAAATATGTTTGAAACAGATAATCATTCCACAATCCAGAACAAAAACATGTCAAATCTATTCCAAAAATGTCAGGAGGGGGCTGCAAAAGTGATCTGAGCCCAAGGAATACAGGCAGACACAGCCGGTGTACAATGGCATTAGAGGAGTTTAGAGCATCAGTTTAAATGAGACTCTACCCTGGGGTTTGGGTTTTTTTTTTTTTTCTCTCTCTATTTTGCACCAATCCTGGGTGCCTTTAATTGAGGAAAAGGAACACATTTTAAGGCATACCATAAAAGAAAATCACATTAGGAGTGTGCAGTCAACTCCTGAGGCCTGGTTTAGCTTTCATTCAAACTCTTACTAGTGCCAATGCAATTTGCATTCAGTAAATACTGAATCAGAATATGTGGATTTTCTTCACCAGTGGCCAAATTAGTTCTGAATGTGCTGTCTCCAAAGGAAGCCTCTAGAACTGTGATACTATGATACAGGACTCTGATTTTTAACCATTCTCCTGGATTTATGCTAATAAAAAGTAGTCCAAAAGGCAAAGAGTTTGAATGGAAGAAAACAAATTCAGAGAAATGGGCAAGTACCCAGCATCCCAATGGCATTTTGATACCTCCCATTGAAAGCCAGTGCTCCTTTCCAAAGTGTTACTTCTAGGCACAGTGCAAACATTTTTCATTATGGCATCTCCATTGGTCCTGGATATGTTCTGGAAATGTCTGTTGTTTAAATCTGTAAATGCTTTATTTTATAACAAACTATATATATTTTTAAATGTCATGAAATGTTAGCCTTTCAAAATAACAGGTCACTCCTGAAAGCTTTCATGGGAAAGGACATTACAATTAGTATCATCTTTTCTATTCAAACTCCCAACAGGAAAGGAAATATATCATTAGATTATCCAAAATTACTTTGGGATCATTTAATCAAAGAGTCCCCAAAATTCATATCAAAATTCATAAATTTTAATGATGACAACTTTTCCAAAAGTGGATGCAAAATTGCCATTGAATAGTAAATTAAATATAAAATGCAGAATTGTGGGAAGAACTTAACAAGCACAGGTCAAGTTGACCCACTCTTGTTGGTTCAAAAAGGGTAAAACAGGCTGAAGATGTTTAAATTTTTTATTTTTACAAAGTAACAAAATCTTTCAAAATGACTTTTTTGCATTTTGAAGTAGGCCAATATTTAAAGACATGTTAAAGGCTAAATTTCTGAAATAAAATATTTTGCTCAAAAATAACCCATTTTATTATGAGCATAATTATTAAAATTATTGATAGTTTTGTTTAATTTTATGGGGGTTTTATGATTTTTGGTTTTATGATTTTTGATTTAGTCTACAATATTTCTTCTTTGCCCAGCTCTCTTTGGTTTTGGCTCATTCTCTTTCCCTGCCAGTGAAGCTCCCCCTTCTCTTGGCTGTGGTCATCTGGGGACTTTCTGTTCTCATTTGCAGTGTCCTTTGGCCTGCACAACACTTATTTTGTATAACACAAAGAACTGAAAAATACTTGCTCTGTTCCTATTCAGCATGTTCTGTAGTGGGAGGAAAAACAAGGAGGAGCCTTTGTTAGGTACCAACCAATTTAGCAAACCATTCCCATCAGCAAATGCTCTGGGGATCATGGTTAGAGAAATGTTGCTTTGAGCCCTTAACTGGAACCAAACCAGAGATGACAGCAAGTAAAGTAGGTGGCCAAGATTTGTGAAAATAGCTTTCCCCTCTGATTTCAGGAAAGTCATTGTAGCCTTTCAAAGCACCATATATTTTTCTCTAGTGTCTTGCAGCAAGATATTCTGCTTGGCTTTTGCAGCCTTTTCTAGAATCTCCTTAACTTGCCTTGTTAATGCATTTGGTATAAGGTGTATCTTACCTTTGCTAAAATGTTTGTCTTCTCCTCATAGCCAGCTTTCACTCACGTAAAGGAATCGCAAGCTTTTTACTGCATTTGAAACCACCCAGATAGAAGATAATAAGATTCATTACTGCAAATCATAATTATTGGTTAAAACCCTTAATTTAGGCCTTAAACTAAATAATTTTTACAGATAACAATGGCAACAATGTGTTGTGATCTGCACTGAAATATACACATAGCTTCCCAGAGCCATATTTATTCCTCATTTTCTGTTCTGTTTCTCTCGCTCCCTCTAATTTATTTTATCCAAAAGCATACCATGTTGTTTATCACTTCTAAATAATCCTCCTGAAATATATTATCTTTTTGACTAGACTTGCCTGGAGGATGGGCACCGCACTGCAAGCTCTTTGGCTTCTCCCCAAGAATTAGTGGTTTCATGTTAGTAATTTGATTTGAAATAAATAAAAAGCTTATGTTTCTGAATAATAAGTTTAGAATGAAGAATAACACAGTATTGTGCATAAGCTGCATGCATTTAATTCCTATGTGCTGTTTTCATCTTCCTTGCAAAATGTAAGCTTTTAAGTAAAAATTGGGGGGGGTTGATATTTTTTATAGAATAAAACCCCTTTTTCCTTTTGTGATCAGTGAGGTGAAGCCAAACAGAAGTATCATGGAAAAAAACATTGTCTCAACAGCTTGTGTTTAGCTTTCAGAACTGTAGACGTCAAAGCCTTTATTGACTATTCAATGACTTACTTTTAAGGGTAATCCAACCCAGGCAAGAATGCACCTCTCTGTTTCTGAAACCTCCCTTTTAGCACCATACATACCTTCAGCCCTCAATCCCTTGTTGCTACTAATAAAAAAGCTCATGGCTAAGAGATCGCAGCTTGCACTTAGCACAGTAAGTGAGGCAACAAAAGGCGATAACACACGACAGCATTGCTTGTTAACAGAAGCGCTCCAGACACTTCGCTGCCGCTGCCTAAGGCACATGCCCCACATTCGGCCAGAGCTTCTAAGCCCCTGTTACTGAAACTAATCTTGTTTATACACAGAAGTGATTTTTCCAAGCAATGCGTATAACAACAAAAAAGCAAACTTCATACAGTTTCCAAATTGAGTGAACTGTTGCCCTTTGGGGGTTTTTGCTCCACACGAGTGTTTTGTGAGACACTCATTTCAGCCACATGTCTTGCTGTTTCCAGTCCCAGGAGGCCCAGGTGCTGAAACATCTGGCAGAGAAGAGAGAACATGAGCGAGAAGTGCTTCAAAAGGCTTTGGAGGAGAACAATAACTTCAGCAAAATGGCAGAGGAAAAGCTGATACTGAAAATGGAACAGATCAAAGAAAACCGTGAAGCTAATTTAGCTGCTCTTATTGAACGTCTCCAAGAAAAGGTAACTGCACCATCACTCCTCACCTCAGACTAGAGAGGAAAGTCTAATCAATATTTTGAAGAGACGTCATGGGGTAGCTCTTTTCTCAGTTGCCAAGATTGCGGGATTTTTATAAGTCAGAGCCTCTGGGGCCTATCTAAAACACAACTCACTTTTGAGAAAGACTGAACTTTTCTCTAACTATCACCAACTCTGCTGTTCCCTGCTCCTGCTCTTAAGATTAGTCTAGGATTTTTGTGTCTGCTGAGATCCACATATTTATTCTCACAGAGTTACAAAGGCAAAGGTCCAGTGTTAGAAGGAGAAGGAAAAACAAAAAAAGGTTGATTTTCTAGCTTATAAGAAGGCACTGTGAACAAATTAAAGGTCACTTGTGTTTAGATTTTGGCTTTTAAGAAAGGTCAGTGACCTGATCAAACAGTTGTCGTGTGGGTTTAGTTCTTCGCTACTCAGAGGGGAGAGATGGAAAAATAGGGGAAAAAATCTTTCTTATGCATCAGAAGCTTTCTTATACATCCCTGTAAGTTGTGTGACTAAAAGAGAGTAAATTCTCTTTTGGAGACCTTTGGTACAGCTAGAAGAATTCCCTTTAGGAAACAGGTAAATCCCAAACACCACAGTGCAGGACTGAGTGTAGTCTTCCCCAAAGCAGCCCTTCCAACCAAGACAGGGAAACCTGAGGATAAAGATTTAGCAGTGATAACACTTTCTAATCCTTTCTGCAGGAATGATTACTTGTTCCTGTCAACAATGGACTGTCTAATATACTAGTAAATAGACATAGACAGAAAATCTCTCACAGTTGTTTTCAGTGAAAACGGGTGTCCTTTTGAGATCTTTTCAGTAAGCCCCTGTCCTTCCTCAGTGGAGACAGAAGTATCCTTTCAGAGAGGAGGAAAAACCAAGAGTTTCCCAAAGGATGATATTACTAGCGAATACGCAAACTGGATAATTCTTGAGCTTGAGAACTGTGCCCAAATTAGTTGACATTTTTACATTAGATTAATTCGCAGGCACATATCCCAAAGCTTATGAAAACAAAAGAAAAAGACGATTAGTCATCCTTAATGTACTAAAAGGAAATGGGAAGGACAGCTGGAGCATCTCTGTGTACTAGATCAATGCAAACAACATTAAGACTGTTGAGTCCCTTTTCCTTGGAAATGTGGTGGTATATCTTTGCATGAAATCCAATGAACACTTTGAGTAAAGATGATAATAACATATTTGGGAACCTTTGTACAGACCAGAAATTAGTAACTGCATGACTACTATTTGCACAAACAGAAAAGCCAACCCTGCATATGAAGGAAAAGATGAAATGCGATACCTATGTCTAGGTCTTCAAAACTGACCCATAAATATGGATGCACCCAGGTTTTGGTGCCTAGAAGCACCTAGTATCAAGGTAATTTCTATATACTGCAGTTAACAGGAGCTCTGAGGAACAAGAGCCTTAGAAAATCCGGAGCTCAGAATTACAGATCATATAAAAAAATGTGATTTACAGATTCAGTTCATGCAGTAAGCTGTCTTGTTCTGTGATCCACAGTCCAACTCAGGCAATGAAAAGATTCTTGTTGTTTTCAATGGATTTTTGAGCAATCCCCATAAGAGATCCTCTAATGTATATGAATACCTAGGGAGTATCTTAAATTGAAGTCTGCTAGGATGGATATTTGCTTTTATAGTCACTTTGTTTGCTATTGGGTTGTCAGTGGTGGGGGTAGTTTCAGGGATCAGACACAAGGAAGGTAAAAGTCTGATAGTCTGACAGTTGAAAAGAACAACAGTATAAGCTAAAACTCCTAAAACACAAGAGCTGCCAGAAATAATACAGTTTATAAACACCATGAGTAGAACATTCCTGAGTTTATTTGACAGCTGTTGTTCCTGACCACAGGCCCAATTCCACAGAAGTCTCTGAATATACAGTGGCTCAAATAAGTCTAAAATAATTATGAACTTTTTTTTTAAAAGGGAAGACAACATGGCTAAAGGTGAACAGAAGGGTTTAGCACTGAAGTTTGCCAACAGCCCCCCTACTACCTCAGAGCTGGAGAAGGCACCAGGAGGACAGCCAGCCTCATCATTTGATCTAAGGGGACATTTGAGATACTCAGATTGATCCATCTGGGTGGAACTAAATTCTGTGACCTTTAATTATGGCTCCTAAAAACTACAGATAACATAGTAACTATCATGTCTTCTATATGCAGTGTGCAACAAGGAATTAAAGCCCATTCATCCTTCTGTATATTTGATTTTTTGGTAACATTTAGGAAGTCAAAAAGAAATGTGGGAGCATGGCACATTTCATGCAGCAAGCACCAGGTCTCAGTGTGGTCATTTAAAAGGAAACTCTTCCAGGTGCTGAGAACCCAGTGCAAGGCTTATATCAGGTATAAGAGTGTGCTCTGGAACTTAAGTACAATGTAAGCACACAGCATGCCTTGGACTGGCCTGGTGGATGCCACCACTCCTGAGTTGCAGCCCATAAAGATGGTCGTGCTGTGAGACAAATTTTTGCACAAATGTGAAATGCACAACCTTAAAGGGGTTGCCATCAGGAGCCTCCCTGGGAACACAGAATGAGAAAAAGGTTTGATTTTTGCCTTCTTGATGTTTTCCAGGAGAGGCATGCTGCAGAGGTCCGTAGAAACAAGGAGCTCCAGGTGGAACTGTCTGGCTGAAAACAGCGATGGTGGATGTGACCCATCCCCACCATTAGTAAACTCCCCCTGCCTATATTATTATGGATCATGCGATATCAGTATGGGAAATGTATGACATGGTTTAAAAAAAAATCAAGAACTCAATAAAAAACTTTAAAAAAGAAACAAAAATAAAAACAAAAACAATGCGGTCTCTTTGCAGAATGATTTGCTTGATGTTTAAAAAACTTGGATCTTATTTTGTAAATACTTACATTTTTGTTAAAAAATACAAGTATTGCATTATGCAAGTTATTTCATAATCTTACATGTCCTGTAACAGGCTTCTGATGTTGTCTATTTCCACTCAGTTGACTTTGCTGGGTTGGTTCATTTGAAGCACCTCACGTCTAACTCCATTCCCTGCAACTCTCATTCCAACCCACCAACGAGGTCAGTAGTAGTCCTATGGTGCTAGAGACCAGCCATTGCCTAATAACCTAGAGCGCTTTGCCATCAATAAGCTTTGTTAAAGCAGTAGCTAGGTGACAGGTATTGTGACTTCACATCCAGCTGTCCAAGACAAAAGGCTCTTAAAACGCAGTTTCTCCAAATACAATTTGCCCTACAGGTTTCTGTAGCGAGCTGTAAAATGGAGGTCAAATCACCGCATACAATACTTGTTGTTTCTGCCTTTTGAGATGAGAAGCAGCAAATACTGCTTTGCAACAGACAGGAAAGTAAGTGATAAGTCAGTTTAAGGTGAATTTAGGAGGAACATTGTAACCATCTAGCTATGACAAATTCTAAATGATACAAATGCTAATTGTAAAGTGAGCTTAATTCACCACTTGGAAACTTACTGATGGAGCAAATAATAGCATCAAGTGGCTTTATCTGTAGATGCCATGATCTATGATACTCATCTGATGCTACCATATTACATGTGTAATGGTACAAAAGGCTACTGAATATTTCACCTGGAACCTGTGAGCCAGTTGTTACATTTTTTTGACACTGCTGACTTCCATTCGACATGACCTTTACTCTTCAGTGTTAGCCAACCCTACCTAGTGACAGACATCTAGAGCTAAGAGGGCTGAAGCAGCAGGAATGACTAGACAGGGTGCTTGTGCCAAGTACAGTATCACCAAACCTAACACATCGTCCCCAAAATAGCTGCAGTTTTGAAGTTGTCCCTACTCCCCTGGAGGTTGCTGCCTGCATATTCTACTCTTCATTAGTGCTATTTTCCTGTATGTCATTGTGAGCAAGCTGTGATTAATAAAGAATTGGGGTTCTGTGAACTGAAAAAGGGCTTGTCTGTTCTCTCACTCCATTACTTCTCTGACATGTGCCCACTTGAGAAGAAAACCTACCGTAAGCATAAAAGCGTGGAAACTAGACTTATGTAAGACCTATTAATATGTCAAGTCTATTTCTCTGCTAATACAGCACTGACCCCACAATTCATTTTCCAGTGCTCAGACTCCATTTATTTTTAAACGTTACCATACAATCTTAGCCTACAAATGTTACTCCTAGCACAGAGTATATTAAAAAAGAACTAGACACACACACCTACACTCCTTAATCCTGATTCAACACTGAAAAAAAAGGAATTTGGGGAAAGAAAAATTAGTAACATAGCCCCGGGCTCAAACATCATAGCTGCAGCAAGATTATGGCTGTTAATACACTAATTTTCAGGGTAAACGGTATTCACTTACAGGATTTATTGAAAAATACAAAATAGCTACAGAAGCTGTTGAGCTTCAGTGCTTAGATATGAAATTGGATCTGACCCCATTCAGAACTGGAGAGGTGATCCAGAATTACCTCTAGGATTCATTTTCTGATTTAAACTAATGAAAGTGAAGTCACTTGTTCTTTCAGAGACATGGGCCAAAAGTTCCAGATCTGCATCACCCAGCTTTTGACCCATGCAATCTATTTTATTTCAAAGCCAAGTTATGTCCCTGGAAGACTTGGCCAGTAGTCAAAAAGCAGCAGAAGTTCTCCCGTGTGCAAGGCTGCAAGGTGGGTGATGAGCTCGGTACTATATTATAATAGGAGTAATCCAGCTCGTTATGGAAACTTGGTTTTGTTGTTGGTCTGGCAAAACTACCAGAAGCAAACCTGACAGAGGAAGCCAAATAGCAGACTTTGCATCTGGATGTCATGAGCTCCAATGTTGCCAACTCTTCCAAGTTTGTATCTTGGTCAGAGCCACAGTAAAAAAAAAAAAAGGCCTTATGTAAGTCAATCTTATATTTTAATTTAAGATCCAGGGTTTCAGTGTGAGGGTTCCTGGGTTCTGTGTTCATATCCCAGTGGCAAGTGACTTAGTTCTCCCCTGTCCCCTGACTTAACAAGATCTGGCTGTGCTGCAAACCCTGTTACCATTAGTCCCACTGGTCACATCTGCTAACCAGCCAAGGGCAAACCCCAGTGTTGAAGCCCAGCAGGAGAGCCTAGCTTGCCTCCATATGGCCAACCTCTCTTCCCCCACAAATGAGCGTGTCCACATCCAATGTGCCTGCTGGGATGGTCCCCGGCACTTGCTGTCCCCAGAACAGGGCCTGGGCACTGCCTGGAGGTACTGCTTGACTCGTACCAAAACTGCACCAGATGGGCAACTGAGTAACAAAACAGTGTGGGCCACTCGAGGCCAGTGGCAGAGCATGACTGCTCCTGTTTTATTTACTTAGATATCTTAACAGTTTGTGGGTTTAGAGTTCATTTTATTAAGGTATAACTATACTCCACGAGTCTATTTTTAAATCCTACTGCGTATTTAATATTTAATAGCAAAAAGAAATCTCCTTCTGGTGGCCTGCAATATGGCAGTTTCCTTTTATTACCCCAGCCCTTAGTACTGACTTCCCAGCTCCTCCCTGCTTGTGCTAACAAAAACACATTTGTGCGACGGGTCTCTCATGTGGAGTTACAGAATAAAGATCTCTTTGAAAAGTTATAGAATATCCAAAACATCCATTTTAAAGTAATATTTGGAAGATCTTAATATATTTTTTAATTTAAAGGGAAGTGGAGCATTCAGCACTTTGGGGGAAAAAATCAGACCGCTTCCTTGATTAATTGAAGATTTAAGCACCCAGCTACATCCCATGAGCTTTGAAACACTGAAACTGCAGTGCAGAGCATCTACCATGGGCTAAGCGACATTGCCCACAGAGCAGGATGGAGCTGGGAGTGCCCGTGTGACACAGAGCAGATGCCTCCTCATCTCACAGAAATTTATAATTGCTCAGCTGCAGGCAAGAGCTGTGCTGAGCACTGAGAAAGGCATTTCTGATCTGTGACCTCTGCGTGTCCCATGACTACCTCCAAGTCTGGGTTAGGGCTCTGTTTTCTATTAGTTAATCCATTAGATGTGTCAAGGCTGCCATGAGGACACTGGCTGAGTAAACAGACAGGAACATTTCAGATCTATCAAAATTCATGTGGTCGTACTGAAGCCACAAAATTCATGCTCAGACTGAAAACCAAACATTTCCAAAGTCAAGAGGCTTTGAATCTAGGATTTCAACCTATCATTGGTCCAAAACTTGAAAACAGTGGCTTTTTTCCCTTTATCATCACATTTAATTATGTTTTTTTGAATGTCTGGAACAAAAACCAAACATGTCACATAACTATCTCTGCACTGCTTTACTGGTGTACAGCAGCGTGCCACACACACACACACACACACACTCACACATGCACATGAAGTCACTCACTTCTCACCAGTCCTTTCAGAAGAATGGGCCCTGGGATCTGCATAGGAAAGAGCTTTATTCCCAGCAGCTGAAACCATATGGAGAAGAGAAATACTTCTTTCTCTTCACCCAAAACTAGGGGATCTCACTTAAAACCTGCCCTTCAGGCAGCATGAACACTTTCCATGTCATTGGGTGTTTTTCAGATCCCATTATGTCTAATCAAATCCTCTCATCAGGCTTTTGGTGGAGAGAAAAAAACATTGCAAAGGCAGAGGCAGGATCTGCTTCCATTTTGCAGCACATCCCCCATTCCGAGCATCTTTCAGCTGTGAAAGAAAGCAGAACTCCACACAGTAGAAGGGATATTGCTAAGTAATAAGAGAATTTTAGATAATCTTCCCTATGTCTGGGGCCTGGTTGCCGCAGTGATGCTGGTGCAATAGTGCCATGCAGTGGTCAGTCTTAATAAAGAGCATAATCTCTAAAACACTAGGGACTGCGTTGCAAGGATCTCCCTCTGGAGAATATCCATTTAATCCACTGCATGATTATGCCAGGTCCTTATGTAATGTAGATGGCAGGTCTGAAATCTGGAGACTGAGCCCAGACATTTTGGGAGTTAACTCCAGTCTAATATGAGCAGCAAGATCATGAGTAGCTGTAAAACTGAAAGGAGCTGATTTTTTTGTGTGGAACAAGGAATGGCCAGAATTGCAAACATCACAGCATCATAATCAGAAATTCTTGTAACTGTGAGAATAGCTACATTAATGCAGCTTCAGACACGGTGAGGAAGCAGCAGACAATTCCTAGCAGCCAGCTCAGAAGACAGACTAAGGAGGTGATAAAAGCAACTTCAGAAATACAGGGAACAGCGATAAAAGCTAGCATCAAAACCCACTAGCAGATCAGGGGCTAAATGAACCATGAAACAATCCTCGCATTTAAAAAGTAGGCTTCACCTCCCAGCAGAGCAGAGAGGATGGTCACGCTTGGAGCTATCAGCCTTCAAAAACACTGAACTCTTCCTTTCCTTCAAATAGGGGGGACTAGGGGACAATACAGAGAAGCCTAAAATCCAGCCTACATACATAAATGTAACCGGCAACTCTGTGAGCAGCAGAAACAAGAGTGTCCTGTGGATCCCAATGGATTAGGGGGTTCTCCAGCATGCTGTAAAATGCCTCTGCTTTGGACATTCAAAACTTCTTCAGTGCAGTTGCTCTGATAGCTTCTAAGCTTGGATCGTCCTGTGGGAGCATTAATGGAGCTCTCTGCTTCTCTTCAACTGTGGAACTATGTCTAGTTCCGCAAAGCCTGTAGGAACACATATTTTGAGCACTTAGGGAAATATTCACCCCTCCAATGCAATGCCAGCCTTCCTTTCTTCAGGTACCAGTAAATAGCTGCTGCAAAAAGTCTTCCTAGTGAAGCTGCCTGGCTTTGGCCAAATGATTTCCAGAAAAGAAAGATGCTGTGCAGCTCCCCCAAAATCCCCATGTACAACTGCTTGTGACCGGAAGAGGGCAAGCTCTGCTTTTTAACATGAGACTGTGAATGATAAATTTCATTTGGAAAAGCATGTTAGCCTGTGCACTATACTGGAACCCTGCTTTAGAGCATCATGAAGAATGATATTCTATCATTTGTCCTAAAATCTGGATTTGCATTTATATAGCATAAAAGATATTACTCTTTCCTTGGGCAAATTTCATTACTTTGGCTAGATTTCCTTATGAATACAGCACTGGGGAAATGGTATATAAACTGAAGGAAAATGTGGTCATAAGAATAAATGGGCATAAATTAGCTGTTCCATTAGGCTGGAATTTAGGAGCTGGTTGTGAGCCACCAGTGAGCCTGAAACAGAGCTCCAGCCTGCAGAATGGAAGCAGGAAAACCAAACTGCTTTTCAGCTGGATTTGGAGCAGGCTGGGAAAGGATAAACTGTGTGGTTGCTCACAGCAGAAAGACCAGATGTGACAGCTGGAAACTCCCTTCCTGCCCTGTGTTTCTATGCTTCCTTCTTTGCAAACATTGAAAAATCAGTGGAGTGCAGTGGGATATAGACAGCTCCCAAATAACTATAAAGAGGTTACCCAGATTGCAGATTATCCTTGCTGTAGACATTAGCTCAGGCACAGCACCAGATAAATCCAAGCTTTCTGCCTTCAGGGACAGGTCTGGAAGCAGCACAGCTGTTCGCTCACAGAACACAACCAGAGCCTGAAATACCAATTTCCATTAGACCCTAGATGTGCCATGAAAAGCCAGCTCAGGTTTTGGTGTGCCAGCTTGCTAGGACACCCTACTAATGCTGGAGGGAGCCTGCCTGGACCCAGCTCGGTCTGTCTATTGGGGTCACTGCCTGCCCAGCCACTACCTGCAGCAGAGCTGGGGGGACAGGAAAAACACTATCACCCAGGGTCTGGGAGGAAAGGGGCAGGCTGTCTACTGGCTGGAGACGAGTGGAAAATGGAGCAGCAGCACCAGAGCTGAGGGAGGGAGGATAAGGGCAAAATCAGGGGCACTGCTTCTGCTTTGAGCTCCCCAACCTTCCTGGCGCCTTGGGAAAGTCTTACAGGGATGCATGGGCCCAGCCTCCTCACCTCTGTGCAGACCATAAGGATACCCGGGAGCTACACTATGGAGCCAGCTGAGTAGCTCTTCGGCACTGGCACCATGTGGGTGTGTGCCCCTGCACTCCCCAGCTCATGCCATATTATCAGGATTTTGCATTATCTGGGTGTCCTGGCCTGCCATTAGCTCAACATTAGACCTGGGTATAGAAATTATACTAACAAAGATATTTTTCTGTGTATTTTTACTCCCCTGCTTTATAAATGAACAGAAGCTAACAACAATCAAATGCTTGGGCTAGTTTGCAAATGTTAGTATTTTTTCTCTGAAAGGAATTACTATAACTGCTGAAGGCAGGAACACATGTCCATCACCACCACAGCTTTGATATGTCTTATCAGCAAATTGAGCTGGAATTTTTAACATAGAGATTATAGTGATTATTCCTCATATTTTCTATTATTTTCATGGTTATTCTAGGTACTCAGTCTCTCCATGTCAAGGCCACAGACAACTCTTTTTTCTTTAAAAGACATGTAATTGTGGAGGACTGGGAGGAGATGGCAATAAAAGACTCACCTACTATCATTCTTACCATACTTAATCATTTAACAAGAAGTTGATAACGCAAACTTCCTCTCCCAGTGCTCTGCAACACCTAAACTTTTATGAGGTTCCCAGGCCCAATTTTGGCCAGCACTAGCTGCTCTGCCTGGCAGGTCACTGGCAGGGTCAGGGAGCTGCCTGCATGCACCTACACTCGTTGAACACTATGAGAGTTTACTAGAGACACACAGGCTGACTGCACAACTTGGCACCTATGCTGAGGCATGTTTAACGTTCATAGATGTATTGCCTGATTTTCCAAGCTTTTCAAGAACTCATTTTTCCGCTTCCCTCTGAATTAAGCAAACTCAAATACCCAACTACAATAATGGTGTCTTGCAGGTTTGATTAATTTGGCATTTTTTAAACTGTCACTCATAAGAGCAGCTGCATTGGGTCAGACCAAGGATCCGTTTGGCGCAGTACTCTGTCTCTGTCAGTGGTCAGTCACGGATGCTCAAGGAAGAGTATAAGCACAAGACATGCACATGGCGTGATGCTTCTCTACCCTCCAACAATATGCAGTTCTGAAGCTGCCTGAACAAGAATTATTTAGGACGTTTAATATCATTGATGGATTTATTTCTTTTATTAATATGTCTAATCACTTTTTGAGGCCTAGGTAAGCTTCTGGAATCCATAGCATCCTGTGACTATGAGCTCCGCAGCTGAAAACATATCTCTCTCTGTTTGTTTTTCACCTGGTAGCAGTGTCTGCTATCTGCTATATCTTTAAGCAGCTCCTCAGCTTGTTCAAAGAAATGGGCAGACAGCAAATTTTGAAACTGTTGCCACAGAAGGGAAATGTTCTGGACAAAGACTTTCTTTTCCTCCAAACTAACAACCCCAGCTCTCTGAACCCTACTTGCCCACCTTGTACTAGGATGCCACCCGCCACTCAGACACCAGGGCAGAGTCATCTCTCAAAAGTACAATTTGGTTGTCTATCTGTTGTCAAATTATTCCATTTATTCCCAGTTTAAAAACCTCAGCTCTAGGGGGTTGGTTTAACAGAAATGTTTTACAGTATTACAAAACAGATGTGCAGGTGTGCAGATGTGCCTTACAGGCCTATACAAGTCAACTGCAGTTCTTGGCAATCACCGGCTGAAGAGTAACCCTTCCTTTCCTCCAAGGAATAGGCTTCTCTGCGTCTGGAGTCTTGGAAAGGTGGAGCTGCTCCTCTCCTTATTTGCTAAAAATGTATATCTACAGGCACCTCATATTTTCAAAGCTTCTGGCCTAGGGCCACACGGAAACCCTGCTAGCTAGCACAGGCCACCTAGGGACACTACTTCTGTTGTGTAAGCATGGAGCACTGACCTCAATTATATGGCAAGTTGGAGGTTTTTTCTAGGTTTTAATTCTCGAAAAATAACTCCCTCTTTAGTTGGATCAATCAAATATGTGGAAAGAATATTACAGAAGACATATTTTCCCATTTTCCTACTCCTTTCCCAGGGAAGCTGGGAAACTCCTTTTCCTGGAGAAACTAGATTTTTCTCATTTTGGGGGGGCACTTCCACGCTGGAAGTCCACCTGCTTTCCCCCGTCCTATAACGCAGGGGAACCACCATGCAATCAGGTACTATTTTACCTTCTAATTATGGTCCAAGTAAAGAGAGAAAGGCAAGAGGTTTGTAAAGCAAAGGTAAGTGCTTCCCAGTGGAATAAAGAGAACTGGTACAGCCTGTATCTTGCCTTCTCTCCACCATATTTCAGACTGTTTCCCAATGTACTTAAAGCCTGTACAAAACCAAGAAGTCAGCTAAGTATTTCAGCTTGCCAAAGAGCTCCATATACATTTCATTGCTTTCAAGTCCTGTACCCATCATACCTAATGAACAGTAACTGAATGATCTACAAATCTGGAGTGTGAATGAAAAATGACTGATCAAAAAGGAAACACACCTTGTTTCTAAGCAGTATATTGATTTCTGCTGGATATTGTATCAAGCTTTCCCTCTCTGCAGTGGAAATCAAATGCAAATATTCTGACACTGAATCCCAGAACAGTTATCCAAATAAACTAAATTTTTCTTGGTTTATGCAATATGGGAAAATATGTTATTTCTCCTTGTTCTGTTCAGTGATCTATTCATTATTATGGTGCTAACAATGGCTTATTTTTTTTCTACTAGTCTTTAGTAGTAAGCAATAGCTGACTGAAAGCACGAAAAAGCTTTTACACTGTGCGGATTATCTCCCTGTGATAAGTATTAAAACATTCTTTCATATCTTTATGTCACAATGAAGACAGTAGTATTCTTCAAAAGAAAGACCACCAAAAGACTTCCTTGCTATATTTACAATGGGCTTAGAAGTAAGCAAACAGAAACAAAATATGAAATAATCTTTGTTACAGTTGTCCAGGCAAGGGCTGGCTGCAAATGCAGCTGCAAGTGGCTAGAGCAGTTGCAGTTTTATTGAACTGCTGGTCTTAGAAAAAGACTGAATTTGAGATATCAAAATGCCTAGAGGAGAGTCAGAACAACTCTGCATGTTTCTCGGAATTAGGTAAGACTCCTGAGTCTTACTATCCTGAGGACTATTTCTGAGAAAATGCCTGCAGAGGAAGGTAAATCACAGTTGCTGAAGCAACAGACTTTATCAAGAAAAAAGCAAATGGCTATGTGGGTGACACTATGATTATTCATGGTATTCATTGCATTGCATGAGGTAGATTCTACATATCAACAAAGGTAACCATGTTAGCAATTGCAGATATTTTATTACACCTAACTCTGAGGAACAACTCCATGAAATTACAAATATGTCAGTTTTAATAGCAAGTCCAGCAATCAGCCTGATATTGGAGAAACTATTAATTGCATGTCTCTGTAGGCTTTGGGTTTGATATGTCCCTAAGGTAATACAATCTATGAAGCATTAGCAACTCTATAGGGAATCACAAAATTATTTTAACATAACTGCCTAAAGAAGCTGCTGGAGATACACCCTCGGACAAGGGACCAGCAAAGAGGATTCTTCATGCAGAGAAGAAGCAGATGCTAGTCCCACATAGGGGCAACACTAGACCTGCTCATGAACTGCAGGCAGGTGACAAGACAAAACAGCCACTCCTCCAAAAAGAAAGCTAAATAAGTTTGCAGTTCCAGTGAAAATGTTCTGCATTCAGGTGGGTGTAATCACACAGGCCACCACTTAAAGATTTTAAACTGCTTTTTCAAAGTCAATGCAAGAACAGATATTGTTCCTATAAGCAGTATTAAATTCAAGGCAACTGAAAGCAGAAATTGAGACTTCTCCAGCTTCATCTTCTCACCCACGCTTTGGATGATTCACATGCTACCTAACTTAGTTTAATGGGGTTCTCTCATGACCCAGACCTTCCAGGCAATTGCCCTAGTTACCCATACAAGCTACTTGTCCTCTGAGTGAGCCTCTGTGTGGTACTGGGCTTCATTTCATACAGCAGTCATAAGAGAATATTACCCTACAGACTTCTGAAGTGCTGTTGAACATCTTAGACAGAACTCCTTACTACAACTGCTTAATATTTTCTGAGAAAAGATGGCCATATTAGGGAAGGCATACAAAGGAAAAGGCAGGCAGTTTCCAAAATATGTCTGTTTTACCCCATGTTATGCATTTTGTCCACAGTGCCATAAAATAAGATGATACTCACAAGTCCTGGTAAAAGGGTTTCATGACAAGCATAGATCTTTGGGATTTACACTTTGGGATTTAAAGCAACATAAATAACAATATAACACATGATTTTGAGTGTTTAGACCTCATCAATTCACGTGTGCTTCTTGAAACATTGCAATGCTTACCCTGTGAAAACCTGTTTAAGTCACACACAAGGACTTGTACAGAATCCAGTACTTGTTGTCAAACTGAGCAAGTGTTTTATTTTTTGAAGAATTAACTTTGTCTCTCAGAAACCAGATGTGGATCTGCAGAATTACTCAAGGAAAAGTTTCTTCTCTTTCCCATTAATCACTATCTGATTACATAGCAATTGTTCTTCTTAAACCTGGACCTTTTCATGGATTGCTAAATGAGGAATATATGGATTATAATGAAATCGCTGTGGCATTTTGAACATAAATGGAATTCTCCAATCAAACATTGGTAATAATTGATGCAAATGTTTTGTACTATATTAGCACTTAATTGGTTTTCATCATTTGTGTTTTCAGCCCTAAGAGAATACTGAATGAGTATTTGGTGTTGAAATATTATGTCAGCTTTTATTTTTCTAAAGGAAAACTGACAGTGTTATAGCACTCTCAAATCAATCAAAGTAAAATATTTTCAGTTATAGATTTAAACCTTCATATTTTGACCATACTTTAAGAAAATACAACTTAAAATTAATGATAACTTTTATTAAAAAGGACAATATAAAGCACCTAAAACACATAAGAGGTGTGGTCATTGATTTGATCTTTGGGTGGCTAATAAAGAATCTGACATGAGCATTCATTGGTATCAATAGGAATTTGTTCAATCATATCAGTAAATGCTGGACCAGTCTCCAAATTGGTCATTCAATATCTCACGGTTGAAAGGGAAAACATTTAGAGTCAGCTGAGTAAATAAAATAATGCACATTGCTAGTGATACTAGGGACCTTCAAATAAAATTCTCTTTTTATCTAGATAGCAACCCATAATCTCCCCTAAAATGGAAAGTACATTGCTGTTGCTCTAGAACTATGGCAATCATTCATTCATCACATGCATTCAAACGATATCTGCATTTGACAACAAACTGCAATGAAACAATATCAGCAAAAGAAAGACTGTCTTTGGCTTCCTACAAAGAAAGAAAAGACATTTGGAAATGTACCTGTGACCCAATATGGGACTTAGTCCAGGAGTTGCATGTCTCCATTCTCTGACACAGATTGATTTTCTGGTTAAGCTACCTTCTTTCTAGAGTCCTCATGAGTTTATGAAGCCCACTAAATCCTTGCTGTATTATTAATAAAGCCATTGAAATACTAGATTTGGTACAAGACTTGCAAACAATAACAAACTCTACATCACAGCAATACACCTAAGTAGCAGCATGTAGCAACTCCTTGTTTTATGCTCAGTGCAGGCAACATTGATCCCATGTTGGAAAAAAACAATGCACTGAAGAGCTTGCCTGCTTTACGATAACTCCTAGTCACAAGCCAATCTGTCCTCAAGCTACAAAGTCAGGCCACAGCCCTGTGGATCCTACTTGATTTCTCCCATGATGTTAGGTGCCAAACCCAAAGTCAAGGATATGGTGTATATGTAGTAGTTAGGAATTTTAAAAAATGAAGGCAAAGATCATTCATCTATACTTTATCCATCCATACAAACTCCATGTTTAGTGGAGCTTCTTTATCAGCTCTTTTGGAGAGATCTGGAAATGATTTTCCTAAAGAATCTTTTTGCACATTAGATTTAATGATTTATGTTTTCTGGAGAGCTCCCCGTGGCCTGTCACTCTGAACATTTGATGGAACCAGAAGAAACTGCCAGGAGTAGAAGTAGTCAGGAGTGATCTCATGTCGTTTGGGACTATTTAGGATTCTGACACAGAACACCCCAAATGAACACAGCACCATGTGTCAGCTGAAAGAATGAAGACGCTTATCTGTCCTGGTGTTAAAAAACGACTGAACTTTGAACAGTAAATCTGCTGGTAGCTGTATGAACTAGGGCAGGCCTGAAGAAAAGATAACAATAAATGATGCCTAATGACGACAGCTAAAACCAGAGTCCTAATGCATACTTCTGCTGAGCAGAGCCAGGCAAATCATGAGCTTGTGACGCTGATCAAAGGAATCAAAGGCCAATGACCCTCTTCCTGGAGTCATCAAGAAAGAATTGCAGCATTCCTTGACACATTCAGGAAATCCCACGGCTATTTTTGACAACTCTCACATGGTAGCTGGCCAGCATATTTTGCAGACAGGGAGATGGACACATCTTGCTGCCAAAAAGCCTTAGACATTTACTAATCTCTTAAAGAGAACCACAATATTTCCAGGTTCTCTCCAAGGCAGTAGCATCTCAGGACAGCGCCAGCTGTGAAAAAGTGTCCAGCACATGATGGGTCACTTCAGCTCACTTCTCAAAAAACAATGCAGAGCTTATGGTACTCTTTTAACCAATTCAGGGGACACCTTAAAAAGATCCATATGCCCAGAGGAAGGAGTGTGTCAAGGCGGTGAGGGTGCCTTTGTCACAGATGAAATCTGGTTCTGAGCACAGACGTGCTGTTTTGCAGTGTCTCAGGCAACCAATGAAAACATAACTCTGTTCAGATTTGAGGAGTGCTTTACAGAAAGCTGAAGCCCCTTTGGGTAATGCCCTTCTGTCAGCAGCAAATCAATTGTGTGCATATTATGCCAGCTGAGCATCTCTTTTAGCGTTTTGAAACATACTGTCACACAGGAGGATGCCAGGGAAGTAGCGAGAAAACAAAAGAAACAGGAAGCCAGGGCCTTGTAAGTCTCCAGTGGAAAAGGGTTTCATGTCAAATGACATAAGTGTCAAACATGAGTCACTGCTGCCATTTCTCCCTGCCCAAAGGAGGGAAATGTATACTTTGTGGTCAAGGCAAAGCATGGTAGGATGATAGATATTGTGAAGTTTGACGCCAGCGCTGCTGGGAGTTTAATAAGGATGTCTCTCCACAGTACCCATTACATTCTGTAACACTCTTTGAGGACTGGAAACAGAGTCTTCTAGCCAGTATGAGTTTATCAACATTTCGGTGACAGAAAGCAATACTCTTGTAAAGCTTTCCTGAAATGCTGCCCACATTTGGTAGCTGTGGTGACTAATACCAAGCTGTTGTTTTAAAAACAACATTGGAACAGGAAAACCGTAGTTGTGCTTTGTTTTCCTCCTTTTTTTTATACCAAATGCAAGTGATTACTGACAGTCTGATGCAAAGAAAAATTTGGATTTGGGTGTTATTATTTAGAAATAAAAAGACGAAGTAGAAGTGCCTGCAAAGATGTGTGCACATAATATCCTTGTCTCTTCTTTTCGAGAGCATGGCCTTACATAAAGTAAGCTACTCAAATGAAGAGCAATGTGGCCCAGTCCTCAGCCGTTACAGTATTTTGAGCAAAGCTCCACCAGCTCACAAATACCAAGAGTCTGGCCTATTATCTGTCTTTCAATTCCCCTATATTGTCTTTGAGACTTGCTTTTAGTGTACCCAAGGTTAGTGTACTTCAGTAACTCAGTCAACAGAGGGAAGTAGATGGCAAACATTCCCTCCCAAAAATACAGGCTTACTTTCTGACAGTTTAGTGGTATGAGAGTCATCACTGATGCAAATCCTCCAGCTTTGCCGTCAGGCTTCTACTCTAGTAGCATCACTCAGTCTTAAAAGGTAAAATGACCTGATTCATTTTTTTTGATACCAGTAGTGGACATAGTTTGAATCATATCTCATTCCTTCAAAAATCTGTCTACAATGAAGCATATTGAAGCATCTGTTAGGAAAAAAATTATAGCGCTGATCCTTGCCTGCTCATCTGGACACCTGAGAGGTATGTGTGTCTTTAAATTCCAAGGCAACTTTACATCATCCCTTGCACGTGATGCACAGCCTGCGTTACCTCTGAGATTATAAAGGAAAGTTCAGGGCCAGGAGGAAGGATTTGCAGTGATGGCTGCAACTGCTCTTACTCTTTATGTGTGCTTGCTTGTAAGCCTGCAGGACTTTGTCAATTCAGTGTGTCCACTGCATTTTACTTTACAGACTGGGCTGCCAAACACTATTTTTAATAACAATTTAATAGTGACTATTTCAACAGAGCAAAAACATAACTCTTGAATTTGCAAGAGTGTTATGTTTTTGGTCCACAGAGATGACAGTTACAGGCGGTTAAAGGCCACAGCTCACAACAGGATATTTTCTGATACTAGATCTTTTTCTGTAGTGAATCTCTCCCTATTCAGTGGCACTGAGATGATTATTTTGCAATTTTGACCACATAATACTTGATCCCACAGGTCTCAGGAAGAAAAGACACAGGAATCTGCAACATGAATCTTGTCTCTGTGAAGGCAGCAGGGTGAAACTCTTAATCATTAAGTGCTGTGCCAGACCTCTGCACTGTACTTTTTTTGATGAAATCCTCCTTCCCTGGTGCCCTACATGTTAGAATGGGGCCCAGCCACATTTGTTGGCCTTAGATGTCTCTGGAGGGACAGGAAGGAAAACCACACAGAGTCAGCTCCATGCACACTGTGCTCCAACCTGCAGAAAGCCACAGATAGGCTCTTTATTGGAACAGAAGCACTCTCATTCTCTATTAAATCAAAAGAGTTGTAAAAGTTATTTCTATAGAAGCCTATTGTCTCTATCCTTTATAAAACTTTATAAAAGTGTTTCCCAGACAGCTCCATTGTTATTGTAAAGCCAACACTGCCCCCCCCCCCCAAATGGTAGTATGTTGCTCCCATGGGCCACTCAACAGAATAAAGCAGCTGCTCTGCTGCCTCACAGCCTTCCTCTTCCAGTCTTGTGAAAGCCTGCGCATAAAACAAAGTTGTTCCAGAGACACTAGTCTGGAATGTGTTCTCCGTACACTCCTAAAAGGAGACATAACTGATACTTTTGTGTGTTCTCCAGAGAAGAGTTTTCCTTTCTGCTCTAAGGAGATTCAGTCCCTCTCTCCTTGCTGAAGTTCTTCAGACAGATCTCTTGCCCAGATCATGTATTTTTTTCTGATATCACCCTGAAAAGACATCTTTCCCAAGGTTATAAGGGCTTCTTGTTCATTTCTTGAATAGGTTCTTGCCATCACTGCAATGTACAGATTAGTCATTTGAGGCAACTGAGCTATATTAAGGCACAGATTCCTTGCTGAATTTACTGTTTATTGTTTATTTAGTGCTACACATTCGTGATTGTTCCTGGTATCAGGCAGTAGAACTGAAGAGGCAACTGAAGGGATACAAGCAATTAGTCAGGAAAAAAAAAATGTGTGTATATATGTATATGTGTGTATATATATGTGTGTGTGTGTGTATATATATATATCTGCTGCAGTACTGCTCATGCCTAGGGAAGACAATAAGCAGGGCTGTGGCTGTGACAATTCAGATTCTGGGACACCTGTGTAAGAGTTTTTATTGCCAGCTTCTTCACCCAGGTGATTACATTCACTTCATGGAAAGAGGCAACCCCAAAGTGAATAAGGGCCCAGCCCAGCCCATGGTGATCTTACCTCTCGTGTCCAAGCTCCTGATCAGTCCCATGGGGCTGCTAACCACCACAACATTTCTGACAAATGAGGATGACTGAAAGGAGCGGCTTCTCCCTGTACACTCCAACCTTTCCTTAACACTGACCTCCTTCCACAGTCCCAGCTAGTTTCTTTCCATGCCTCTAACTCCTCCCAAAAGCCACGCTCTAACTGTAGACTCCTACACATTTTTATTACTACAGGATTTCCCACTGGGATCCCAACTTACACTTCCTTATGCGACCCATGACCCAGCCCGACGCATCTGTGCCATCCTAACAGAGATTTCATCTGTGCCTCTCCTGCCACCACCCACACACAGCTCCTCAAACAAACACATTCCTCACCCTGTTGTGCCCAGCTCAACCCCATGTCCCTCCTTCCCAATTCACATTCCCTGTGCTCCAGGGTCCTTTCATCTTGGCCTGGCTCCCTCAACAGATGGTGCAGACACCAGGTCCCACTGGGTTCATGAGATCCTGAGGCCCTTTAAGAGAGAAGACACTGTCTTCCACAGGGGTAAGACAGAGTCAGAGAATAATTTAGTTCCGAAGGGACTTCTGGAGGTCACCTCATCCAGCTCCCTGCTCAAAGCAGGGCCAATTTCAAAGTTGAATGTAACTTCAAAGTTAGAGCAAGTTGCTCAGGGCCTGCTCATCCAGTTAGGTTTTGAATATCTTCAAGGATGAATATTCCACAAGCTCTCTGGCAAAAATGTCACAACCTTCTGGGCAAAATGATAGCTTCCAAAAGATTCTATTCCTGTACATATTGGTATATATAGCAAACATCTTCCTTTGTCTGGATAATACCACTAAAGCTTGGATGACCTAAAGAAACCGTCTCTGTACATCTACATACATTTATCACTAAGGAGTGCTAAGTAGGGAAGGGAAGCCCATGGTTCTCTTCCCATAGTTCTCCATAACCCCTAGTAAATATATGTTTGGTGATATTTCAGCTATTTTGATCTCTGCAGCTGCTAAAGATGGTTTCTTAGCTCATGCATGGACCTCTAAGGACTACCATACCACAAATAATAAACACTATTTTCCGTTCTTATCTTATGGGCATATGTGGGGGGAAAGCTAACGAATGTTTGCAGTGCACATCCGTTGCAAAGGAAACTGATCTGTATATGTTGTTTGTGCAGTTCTTCGATCTCAAAGTGTAGTATGTGACGTTGCAAGCTGGTAACACCTTCAGATGTCAGGGTTGCTCCACAGTTCCTCTTCTGCACACCTACTTTTCAGTTGCTTATAAATGCAAAACTAAAAATTTCCAGCTAAAAATTTCATGATAAAGTCTGCAATAAGACCAATGTTTTTTCTTATTTGCTGGAAAAGTATACTTCAATGAATGAAGTTAGGGAATATCCATTGGTTTGTCCATGTAAATAAACAAACAAACAAATAGGAGAGAGAAGCTCGTGATTTGTTCTTTTAAATTATCTAATAACAAATACTTTACAGCAGGGCATGAAATCTAAGAAAGAACAATCTTTTGTTGGAAGGCATCTTTTGGATGCCCACATGAAAATCTAACAACATTTGAGTAAGACCTAAACTTTTGGAAAACGGATGTTTGTGCATGCTCAGAACAGATTTGCTAGACCCAGTCAATGAAAAGTCCTAATGGCTGCACACTCAGCACACAGGTTTCAGTCCTACTGTGACTAAGCTATGCAAGTACCTACCTCATTGAGTTCTGACCCTTATTAGTGGCTTAGCTGCTACAACCACAAGGACTTCCCCTACAATGACTACTATTGGCACAGTGGGGCTGAGGCTGGAGACAGGAGTAAACAGTCCTTTTTTTTGTGCTTGCTGCGATGCAAGGGATGAAGCAGCTATAGAGGAAAGCATCTGCTTCAGACATGGATAGGACAAAACCTAGAGCAGGGAGGAGGGGAAGTAGTGAGATTATGACAAGAAGGTAGTGAGATGTTGTAACAAGACTTGTCAAGCAAGAAAATTGGCAATCCAAGGTAAGGGAAAGAAAAAAAACAAGAATACTGTGAAGAATACAAGGAGACTTGAATAGGAGCTTGAGAGGGCACACAGAGGTCTCCCGAGGACCTAAGGGACAGAAGCTGAAGCCTGACGCTGGATCAAGGTGGGAATGAGAACTGGCTGGCAAAGTGATTCTGTGAGATCAGGAGTCATCACACGAAGAAACTGTGAGCGGACCAGCAAGCAGAAGGGTAGTCTTGGATGAGCAACCAGGAGAAAGAAGACTGGAGGGGAAACAATGAGTGTTGGAGGAAAATACAGAAATGTCTGCAATCATTATAGTGCAATTCTTTCCAAAGCCTGTGACAGCATTTGAGATTCTCCCCTCTGCATTGCTCTAATGACAGCAAGCTAAACACACTGGGCAGAACTAGACCCACTCTTCTCTGGTCCACATAAGATAACCTACATGTATCACCAATTAATCCCTCTGAGTTGAAAGAGTCTAAGGGGCAAATCCAAAACTCCAGCCCTACTGAGAGAACATATGTGTGATGATCTAAGGCATCATAAGGAACGTTGTGCTATCAAATAACTTATTTAAGACCTAGTAAATTATACACAAAAGACTGTATTAAAAATACAGTGGTAAGTTGTGAAGTCAAACACACAAAAATGCATCTCATGGGAATATTAATTTTGCCTAAGAACTGTGTTTCATTCCAACCATGGGCTTTCTTTCATCAGGGGGTAGTGAAGGGGTCTTTTTGTTGCTGAAAATGTGAAGGTGTTAGGAGACTCTGGAGTGTGAAATACAGTCTAACAGTTAAGGGTCTGAAAGCTGCTGTGGGAACTGGATTCTTTTACTGCTTCCATTTACATAAGTGCTATGGGAGACTAGGAAAAGATTTTCTAAAGCGGCCACTCTGTATTCCTTATTGCCTAGCACTCTGACACAAGAACCACCTCCATCCAGTTTCAAGAAGTACACGTCATCTGTGGCTTCCAGAAAGTCAAGAGCAGCCATGCTTCAAGTCCAGGAAATGCTACTGAAGACTGTCCTGAGGAGAAAAAAAAAAGAAGAAGGAGAAGAAGTATCCAAACATCTCAACCAGCTATTTTGATTTTCAACTTTCTGAGTCTCGTCTCCCTACCTAAAACATAGTGCAACATCTCCTGCAGATATCACGTAACTTTGGAGGGGCAAATGTAATAGTGATGAGACTGTGAAGAGCCCTAAGGGATAGTGAGAAGGAGGCTTATTAATTTAAAAATCTCCTCTTTAGAGTCATGTTTGAAAATAAAAAGGATTCCATCTTCTCCCCCATGCCCTTCTCGCTCCCCTAGCATGCAGTGCATTTAGCAGCCCTTGCAATCTTGTAACAAAGTGGGAGTGGATGCTGGGTACAAGTTGCATATATACAGATATAACTCCATCATCGCTCACTTCACTATCCCATAGGTTTAGCAGCATTGTTGCAACAGCTCTTCCAGTACAGATGAGTGAGGAGCAGACACTGTCACTAAAAAATTAAATCTGAGGTGACACTAGCCCCTGGCAGACTCTTCTCTAGCCTTTTCCAGTCAGAGGCTTCAGACAGAGTTATCAAAGGCAAGGGAACCTTGACTGGGGTGTGTCAAATGCAATTACATAAAAATCTCCTTTCTGACAGGAGTTTTGGGATATAAAGTTAATGCAATGCAGATAGCTGAGCTTAACAGGCTGCTTCACAACAAACTCTACTATAAAAAGTATTTCATTATGTAAAGCTTGAACCACAGCTTTCTCAGCAACTGTTTGAGACAGACTAGGTGTCTATCATCTCATGTAAGGCAGTGAAAATAATAAGGAAGGAAGGCTGCACTTCCTAGCATAGGGACTGTGAATAAAAAGAGATTTTTAACTACTTTTTTTTTCTTTTTGCATTAGAGAGTATACAGCCAAAATGAGAGCTAAAGAAGAATTGGATTACTGCTCCCTTTTTCCATAAAGAATGCATAAAGTCAGACAGTCTGGCTAGCACATTCTGAGGATATTAATGCTGTATTAAAAAAAAGGGGGGGGGGGAGAAAAGAAAAGCAGGGATTTTTCTAACCGGAAACCTGATGCGTCATTCTATGAACTTTATCCCTGGGGGCAGACCATGGGAATTCCCGGTATTGGGCCCCTGTGGCTCTCAGCCAGCTCTGTCACTGAAGCTGTGCTTTCAACCTGGGATGTTGCTTTGCTGCAGGGAGGCAAAATTTTGTTAGCTGTTTGCTTCAGTTTGCTAACTTGCAGAATCACAGAGGTTGGGCCCGAGGGGGCTGCGAAGGGTCCTGCAAACCTTGTCAACACCATGAAGAAGCAGGCAGCCTTCTTACCTCCTCAGTGAAGAGATAAAAATTGGACAAACATTGCCTAAAACAACAACCCAAGGATTTTTTAAAGTTGCATAACAAATCTCCCTTGAACTTTTTTCCATGAATGCCTGATTCATCATAGCATCTCCCAGTGTTGGGCTGTTTGGGGCCAGGGGGAGTAGGGCGATTTTCAAACCTTTCCTTTGAAAGAGGAAAGGATTTAACAGGTTGGGGAGGACAACAGTTTAGCTTTAGACCAACAATTACTCCTCTTATGTGCTTGTTTTCCCCAGTCTCAGGACACAGTTGCGGCCACATGGCTGTTTAGTCCCTGGCTTTAGACTGGTGCTTGTTTAACTCATAGTGGTTTTTGTGGTGGAGAAGGTCTGTGTGGTCGGAACTGAAGTACAAGGGGGCAGATCTTGGAAGGCTAATGTAGGGGAAGGATTCATCTTCAAAAGATCAAGTCTGTCCGCTTGTCAGTTCTGTACCGCACGCTGCAAACTGACACAATGCCCCGCACTTAGAACATGTTTGCTGCTGGCCCACAGTTGCATACATCATTCTCATCTTCACCAACTCAAGTCCTGAGCAGGGTAAAGTTTAATCATTATTAGGCATAGGGTTACTTTGGGGAAGAAAAAAAGTAATTTTGTCATTGTGTGCTCCAGACAACATGGAAGTCTCTAAGGAGCTTGGGCTTCCTGTTGCCAATGCCTTAAACTTTGCCCCACCTTTGTGAAGTATAGTCAGCTTGGGGAAGAATGTCATTCTCTCTAACAATTGATTTTCTTATGTACAATAACGTCAGACCTTTTAAATAAAAGGCTGACCCGTCTCCTTCTAAAATAATTCATCTGTTTTATGGAGTGTTGTTCTGATTATATACAATTCCCACAAGAAGGGAAGTACCTTTAGAATAAGGACTATTCAGTACTAGTACAGGATTTCCTCTTGTTGTTGATAATTTCCTCTTAACAGAAGACGCAATGAATCCCAGAGAAATTCAAAGGGGCAATCTACAGACAGTTAGGCATCTACATTATACAGGGAACATTGTTCAATCAAATTGATGTTTTCCTTATGAAGTAAAAAATAGCTCTGACTGCTGTGTAACATGCAGAAGAGTTCCTACAGCACATGCTTTGATTCCCTTTGGTACATTTTTAAGTTACTATCCAAATTCACAAACTTTTACATAACCATCACCGAGCAATGATAAATGACATTTATTTTCATTTCATCTTCAGATATTGAAATTCAGTCTCTGAAATGACCTCTTGGTTGAAGAAGACGGGCTTGGTGGTAATGGGCAGCAGTATTCCCAAGTTGTCATCAGCATTATCAATTGTAAATGTATAATATTGAAGTTAGTAGTTCTGAGTTCTTTCTACCAGATGTTCCTCATCTCAGAAGCTGGCTCCGTATTCGCTCAAACAGCTAGCTTTCACCAGCTACTTTGACCGTGTGCCTGCCTTATTCACTTCACAGTAGTGGGGACCTCATACCTATGTAGATGACTAATACAAGCCCAAAAGCACCCCACCAAAATACAGAAGCCAAGCAGCTGCCCCAGCACTTAGGTGGTAGCTACTGATAAAGGCTGAGCAATTCACAGAAATGGCTGCCAGTCCTTAGGAACTCCTATCAGTTATCATGATGTATGAAATTCTCAATCATGCTGGGCCACAAGCTCTCTCTCCTGCACAGGCCATGCTTGAATTCTTTGACCTCCTTACACTGTTTGACTGGATTGTGCAAATACAATCAGCAAATCATGCTGTGATGCATTCTTGCAGCCAGCAATAGCCCTTTCAAGCAGCGTTTCCTCCCTACTCAGTGACATGACCCATCAAATTAGATGAAGACATACACATGCATTTGTTTCAGCATCTTGCTGGTTTTAAATTATATGTCTCAGTCTTTGCATGTTGCTCATCTGATTCTGGTTTATTGAGAAAAGCTATAATTATTAAGAATATTACCTTCCCCACTCTGAACCCTTTAACTACTTGTGTGCAGGTTATTTTGTCATCTTACATCAGTTATTTCCCTATCTTTGCAACAGGCAATGCAAACAATGCAACTCTTCATTCATCAGTTCTGAGCTGCAGCTTTCCTGAGATCCCGCACATTAGCCTTCCTTCCTGCTCTCTGCCATTCTCTCCCCAGAGCTGTTCCTCCAACATTTCTACTCCAACATCCTTTTTTTTCTGTGAAACAGCACAAAACAGAGAAATGCATATACAGTCAGAATTTAACCCATTGCCTGTGTCTAGATTTTACAGCTCACCTTGGAGAAGTACAAGCCACCTGGAAAGCTCTGGGAGGCCTTTCCAGTGCGGAGGGAGGACAGTGATGAGCAGAGGTCCGCAGGCACTGAGGCTGCCCCAATGAGCACAGATGTGCCAGAAGCCTGGCTCCAGCTCTTCCCTGCTTCCTCCCCAGGAGGCTTCTCCAGCTCGGTAAAAGGCTCTGAAAAGGGCCAAACGATGTAATGCAGTTCAGGCTCTGCACACAGAGCAGTCCTGTAAGCAGCAGGGCTCTGTAGGCAAAGCAAGTTTTGAGCACTTAGAGAAGCCCCCAATGCGTTAGGGGTTGTGTTACATGATACATTGAAGATCAAGACACAGCTGGAAGAGAACCTCTGTCTATGAGCTCTGCTATGCTGGGAAGGTCTGGGCATGGCTCTAAGCAAGGCAATTTCTTCCAGTCTTTCATGCTGTATGAATTAATAGATTACTGAATGGAATTTGTTAGAGAAAAAAAAATGCATAGGACTAGATAGAATAAGAGAGCGCCATATATATAATAGCCAAGAACTTCCTTAAAAAAAGAAATCACCAAGTGAACTCTTCAAACTCCCCAAAAGACACCTTCACATTTCTGTGTCTTACCCAGCACTGGCATTTTAGCATTTATTACTCCAGTCAAGCTACTATATTGCAAGCATGAGTCAATGCCTGCGTATTCTGGCTCCAGAAGAAAGAGACAGTTCTAATTTTTATTTATAAGCTGGCCAAGTGGAGAGAGAGGGAGGCATTCAGTTAAAGGCAAAGCACACAGTGCTGTACAAGGCCAGGTGGACTGGTTGATGCATGCACATATTAGCACCTCGATGTACTGAGTCACCTAGCACGTACCACAATCCATCTCTGCAGCCTTTCATTTAAGGCCTTAGAAAAGGGCTTTGTAAAAATCATTTTTGTTGCACAAAAGCCCTTCCAGTTCAGTACAGAGAGCACGTTACGATCCAAACTGGGAGTTTTTGTCAAGAAGTGCTTGTAAATAGGCACACAATATAAAACAAGAAGAAGGGTTTCAGTTTATCTATGCTCACACAGGCTTGTTTGTTGCTTGGAAAAACCTGGTTGGCTTCCCCCACCAAGTAATAGTCTAGGAAGACTTCTGTCACCTGGAGACTCACTTGCTGGTGTGTGAGTGAGGACAGCAATAGCCAGGATTCACTTTTTTCTTTTTGTTAATGTGATCCTAATAAACTGTGTCATGCTACTAGTGTAAGACAGGAGCACTGAATAGAAACTGTCCTAAGAACTACTGACAGCTTTTTTCCAAAAGTTAAAAAATGTCAGTTCCATGAGCTATTCCTTTATGCCAATGTACTGACTGGATTTCCAAAGGTTTGTATCCGGTTTTACGCAGTATTTACCAGCTTCTTAAACTGCACTCAAACCCAGCTTCCTCCATAAAGGAAGATAATATTCGCTTACATGAAATACTACATCGTCTTACATCCCACACAAATCTTCAGCTTGAGGATTTCTGGATGGACATCCAAACTATTTTGTTCATCCAAAGTGTTTGAAGCTAGCTGGGGGTCACGGGATCAAGTCAAACATTCATTTCCTTCCTTCTCCACCATCTCTCCAGCTAAGCTTGTGCTCCTGTAATTGCTTTTTTGCAATAGGGTAAACAGGTAAGTATTTTGGGCTCAGCAGCTATCTGTTGTCTAGAGAAGCGAGCCTATTCTGCCTTTCTCAGTCTATCTTAAGAAGCCTAGCATCTTACGAGAAAGAAAAATGACAGAATCTTTCTGTACTATAGTTTTGAGAAACAACAGCACTTGTCATTAACATAGAAATTTTTCATCTACCACTATCTCCTGCTGAAAGGAGAACAAGTACTGCCATCTCTTTTCACAGCTGACAAAACTGCTATGGAGTAAGTGATTGCTAAGCATGATTAACTAAGTTAGCAGCACAAATAGGAACATAGCCTTGGACTTTGACCCTGGTGCTTCAGTTCCTGGGACATGCTTTTTCCTTTTAAATTTTTAGCTTTTGTGAGTTCCTGGAATTCATTCATCTGTTTCCAACATAACAATCTGTAGATTTTGAGTCTCTAGAAACTGATATGGATTTATCGCAAAAGTTTAATAAAATTAGTACTTTCCTTTAATACTTTTACCATTGGTAATTGGAAGAGACCACAGTGGATATAGAGACAAATACCAGTAGCTAAACTTTTATTGCACTCTGTTTCTGAAGTTCATTCAAGATTGGGACAGTGGGACAGAAATAATTATAGGGGTCTCCCTACACAAAAGAGCCAGCTATTTAGAGGCAAAGTCATTTGAATGTCAATGAAATAACCATTAAAAGGCTGAGAAGCATTGCCATTTATTAAAAGATCCGAAGAATAGTTGCATGCACTATAGCAGTCTTCTAGGTAGGGAGTTGTTAATTTGGTACAAAAACCTATTAGGAACAGGGCAGAGCATAATTAAATAGGAGACAATGTGTACTGTGAAAAAGAAACTGGATCTTGAATTTCACAGACTCTCATGTGTATACATGAAATACTATGCTCTATAATCTCTCCTCAGTAACACATAGGTATTTCCATTTGCCACAACATTTTGCATTTCATATCTAGCATTGGTCCCCTACAGCCTTGGAAGGTAAAACACGGTTACACACTGGAATGCCCTCCCACTCTTTCCATCCTCAAGGCAATCCTTCTGAGAAAGCTTAGCCCTCTCTTAGCCTCCCGTCAATGCCACTCCTTAATTGGCCCAAGCGCCCCTCTTTAAACAAAGCCCTCTTCTCCCACAGGGCCAAGCACTTTTCTGCTATTCTGGCAGAGCTAAATCCAGACACAGATGTGCCATTTACCATCACAAGTGCCCTGCAAATTGAAATGCACAGGAAAGAAGTGAGGTGCTTCCAGGACAAATCGCTGAAGTTCTGCAGGTAGAGGTAGGTAGGACACATCTGTTCATACTGCTTCTGGGAGAAAACCTTCCATCTATGTACTGCCTGTCGTGTTGTTGTTTTGAGAAAAAAAATATACAAGACGCCAGTAATGCTACTCAGTAACACATACAAGATTAATCAGAGACCTCGTGCGGATACTGCACTAACACATAGGACAGGAACTGGACTGTTAAGTACAAAACTCTACTGCAGAGCTATAGATAAGATAAAGATTCCATGACTTAGACAGAAAAGGACTCCACATGTGTAGAGAAGATCTTTTTTTAATACTAAGAGAAAGCAAGAAGAATATTCATGTGCAGCGCAGCTTCAACCTCTTCTTTAACAGTAATGTTGGTCTCTTCACTCTCTGCCCACACGCTGCCAGGCAAATAAAAGTAACACACAAAATGTATCTTAAATTTTCATTCCATTGATGGTTATTCTGAGGCACAGTGCCTCTTTACGTACCCAGCTATTGTAGCTAAGTACACCATAATAATCAAAAAAACAAAGTTAAATGTATGTCCACAGAAAGACTAAGTAGCAATTCTTCAGCATCCCCCAGGGTACCTAGAGGTATAGAATTCTCCACTGACATATATGAGACAAACATGTTATTTAAAATACTTTGTTCTTTCTCCTTTATTTAGCCACAACACAAATACAAGAGCAGTCAAACCCAGTCCAGTGGAACTCACTAAATAAACCTGTTCAGATAAGATTCTCATGAAATCAACCAAAATATACATGTACACGTACATGCACGTGCACATACACACACACACACACACACACACAGAAGAATGCAGCAGAGCCCTTATAAAATGAGGAGTGGCACTGAACTGCACCTAAAAGTTAAATGCAATAGAAAAATCAATTGGTTAGATATATTTGTTAAGCAGCGGGGTCACGCAGTGAACAGGTTCCCCCTGTATCATTACATTGGCTATTTTAAATACAAACATGATTTGTTTCAGGGGAAAATTTGAAGCTCAGAGAGGAAGTCTGACTGCAGTTACCCAAGTGTACAGTGTAATAGAATAATTACTCCACTATACTTCAGGGCAGAATCTGGCCCTAAGAAATGAATACACATATTCTGGCTCTGGCCGGAAAACTACAGCAGGTAACAATTTGTTTCCCATCACAGCCCCAATAACTAAACCCACTACCACTGTAACTCATAATTTGGCTTTTGCACCCTCCCCCTTCTAGAGTTTGTTCATACTACTCCTTTTGGTGGAATAAATAGTGCAGTGATTCTGTGATGTGAATAGACATCCACTAGGGACTAGAATAAGACCACCAAATATACCAAACCACTACAGAAGACATAGAAATTGGGCTCTTAGATAAAGCTGGTCAGTCTGATTTGTCAATGCTTTGTTCAGAAATGTAAGACTCAAATACAGTTCACAAAAATAGTAATTCCTTATAGACCATCTCAAGGTCAAAATATTAACAAAAACACAGCTTATTAATGCTGAGAAGAGTGGTCTTGGAAAAATTAAAAACTAAGCTAAGCTGCTGCTAACAGTAGTAGGCGGTCTGATGCACTGAGGCAAAATGGAACATTTGAAACAAACTGTTTACAAAAGTAATTTAAATGCTCGGCATAGATCTAACACAAGTGTTAACATCTACTTTTGTAATTTCATTTTTGGACAACTTCAGCAACTATTTCTTTTAAAAAACGCTAATACAAAAATGTAGAAAACAAAAAACCCAAAGAGACAGTTTTTAGACAAATTTTGTTAAGGTGAAACTGTACCTTTGTCCCAGTTTATTAAGAATTTCAATTTTAAGTGTGGCATAACCCAGCTCAGCTAGGTTTGTAGCTCTCCCCACCCTTACTAGACAGTTCGTCCCTAGAAGGCTCCGATCTCAGTCCCCCAAGGTCTGTATGGTTTGCCGAGGCTTGCTGACTGCGTTGGTGCGGATGGACTCAGCACATTAGGGGTCAGCAGATGGAAGGAGCCGAAAGAAAAGGGGAACGCAGACAGAGATGCCATGGAGGAGAGAAGAGGAGGAGACAGTTTGGAAGTAGACGTGACCACAGGGAGCACTGGTCCAACGCTGCCATTTGGGGGCACTCTGAGTGAGGAAGTTTCAGCACGTGGTGCAGCAATTCTGCTCTGGTGATGTGGTTCTGTGGAAGATGCTGTGGTACTGGTATTACCATGCGCGTTTTGAGGCAGCAGCAACGGGTGAGATATATGGGAGTGATGTCCAAAGGCACTGCCCCAAGGAATGTGTCCAATGCCAGGCACACTACTTGCTGCTTCCCGTTGAGAGGCATAATTATTGAGATGAGACACAAGTCGAACTCGCAGAGGATCGGAAGCGTCCAGACCTTCAATAATACTAAGATATCGAGCTACTTCAGCCAGGCACTCTCGAAACCCTAGACTCCGATAGTCCATTGCCAAAGCATGAGCATCAAAATAACCTAAGAAAAAAAAAACAAAGAATGGAGTCTTAAGATGCTGTTTCCTAGTCATTATCTACATGTAGCCTGCTTCACCCTCCCCTATAAGCATATTTCACTTGGATGTGGTTAGTTTTGCTAACCATACATTAGCTGCCAAGTTCCTTTTTCTCTTCTTTGTCTAACAGGCTTTTCTTTTATATCTGTGCTGCGATGCTGCAAGTCCCAAGACCAGTCACAGACTGCCATTTTTAAACTAAAATTGCACACTACCACCGAAGGAAAGTACTTTCATTCTTTCCCTGTTTCCCCTGTGCAGGCAAAACTACAGCACAGTGAAATTTATTAGAAATACAAGCATAACTTATCAGAGGACACTTTCACAGGCAACTTTTTTTTTTCACAAAAGCACATTTCGCCAATTCTCTTCACTACTCATTTCATCCTGTATTTTTTCTACCTTTTTTGTTCTGAATTTTCAAAGAGTTATATAAGTATACATTTATTAACAACAACAAAAACTTCCAAGTCTTCCTAGCTGCCAAATACAAGTCACTTCACTGTGCTGATTACGAAGTAGAGACTTGTAATCGTTCCCCCCTAGAATAACCTGGAGCCGATGCTATAAAATGCTTCGGGCTGTAAGATTCCTGTAGTAAGAGAAAGTCCTACATTCCTCACAAAAGATACCGCAGATTCCATTCACTTTCTCTAGAAATTACCACAGCACACAGCACACCGAACGGTAGGCAATGCACTCGAACAACAGCAGCACCACGGAGCTACCAACTCCGCTGTCAGACAGGAAAGTTTACCTTTCCCTCCTGCCGTATGCAGCATTTTCAGATGGTCAACGGTCATCTGCAGAATCTCGGCTTTTTCCAGCTTGGCTGATCCCTGGCAGGGGAGAAGGGGAAGCGGGAAACGTTTTGGGCAAAAACGCCGAAGCTAGGAGCGAGCCGGCGCGGAGGTGGACCCTGCGTGCCAGAGCACGGGTCAGGCGGCCGGCGGGGTCGCCGGGACCTACCTGCTTCTCAAAGGCGCTGGGCACCAGCCGCCTCAGCTCGGATAGGCTGTTGTTGATGCGATCCCGGCGGCGCTTCTCGATGATCTAGGGCAGAGAGCGGGGGTGAGGGGGGCGAGCGGCCGGGGGGGGGGGCGCGGGCGGGCGGGCGAGCAGGCACTCACCCCTCGGCGCCTCTTCCTGGCCAGGATCTGCGAGGTGGTGGCCGGAGACATGGAGCCCGGCGCCGAACTGAGGTTCCTGCGGGGAGCAGCGGGGCACCGGTCACCGCGGACTCCGCACGGCCGCCCCCTCCCGTCGCGCAGCCCCCCGCGGCTCCCGCCCACCGGCGCTCACCCATTCTCGTCCGCGCTCTCCTTCTCCACCTCCACGGCCTCGTCCAGCTCCTCGCTGTCCGACGAGCTATACTCGGGGTGCGCCCGCTTCATGGCGGCGGGCCGCGGGCGGCCGTTGGGGAGGCGGCGGGCTGCGCGCGGGAGGAGGGCGCCCAGCGCGCGCCCCGCTGCCGCCGCTGCCGCCGCCGCCGCCGCCGCCGCCGCCGCCGCTGCCGCCGCGCGCCCCGCGCCTCGCCCGACACCCGTCTCCCCCATGGCGTTCCCACGCCGCCAGTCTTACCCGCCGCGGGGCGGGCAGGGCCGGGCCGCGCTGCGCCGGACCGCGCCGCGCCGCGCCGGGCAGGGCGGGCCGGGGCGGGCCGGGGGCGGCCGCGCAAACCCACCGCCCAGCGTCGCCACGCGCGGCCCCCGCGCCCCCCATTGGCCGCCGCCCCAACGGCCGCAGCCAACGGCCGCCGCCCGCCCGCCCGCGCGGCCCCGCCCCCGCGGCGGCAGCAGGGCGCTGTGGGCGGGGGGGGGAGGCGGCGTCGCGCGCGTGCGCTGCCGGCCGTGGGAAAGCGGAGCGGCGCGGCGGCCGCGTGCGGGAGGGGCGGCGCGGGGCGGCGCGGGGCGGCGCGGCGGCCGCGGCGGCCGCGGCGGCGGGTGGGCGGCCTCCGGCGGCCTCGCGTTTCCCGGGCGGCCCCCACGGCCGAAGCGCGGCGGCGACAGTGCTTCCCGAGCCGCTGCGGGGGGCAGCCAGCGCTGGGGCTGCCCGCAGGTGGATCGCTGAGGCGCTGCGGGGGGCCAAGTCCTTAGGACTTAAGCTCTGAGGTTTGGGGACAATTTTTAGAAAGCCAAAAGCAAAGGCGCTCTGCTGTGCCAGTGCTGGCAAGGGAGAGGGGGTGGCGGGACAGGTGGGTGCTGCGTCGCCGCATGCGGTGAGGTTCTGCACCCGGGTGTGCGTGTTGCCCTCTGCCGCAGCGCAGACCCTCGTCAGCCTGCTGGTGTTCCCAAGCTGGGGTGCAGGCAAAAAAGGACAGAGGAAATAAGGACGTACTCTGTGAGGTGGTTTCCTAATACTTAAATTTTCATTTTAAATGAAGCCCTTCAACTGAGGCTCCTCTTCCAAGTCGATTCTTCCAAGTTTCGCAGTTGGACAGGGTGGAGGGGAGCTAAGATGTGCACAATGTCAGAGCTGATGAACCAGGTTTCCCCCTTTCAAGCCCCCGGAATAGCTGCTTCCAGCCTCCCCTGTGTTTTGATAAAAGCTGCTTGTGCAGTGTCACTCCAGGCTTCATGGAGTTACCGTATTTTTGCCAAGTGTCTCTAGTGGGAAGGGAAATGGGAACAAAGACCAGACTAAAGGTTGTGCAGCCATGGGCTGCAGATAGGAACGGTCCTGCAGCTACCTGCAAGCAGCTAACTGAAGACGATAGAAATAGCCTATTCCTGCAGTACACTTTTCATAAATCCATCCATCCATTCTGCGGGGCTAGAATTAAGCTTGTGTCAGCAGTTCTATTAAATCCACTTTTCTAGCCTTTATATTTTTGTTGTAAAACATCTCTGTGTGCACAGTTTGCCTTTACAGGACCAAGAGCGGAATGGAAGGAGCAGTGACATTTAAGCCTTCTGGCTTGCAGACCGCACATCTGACTTCTCCCATCCAGGTGTGTATGGCATAACAAAGGCTGCTTTTTCATACTATGGGAGAAAAAAAACTGTTGTAAAAGAAGTTACTTGGCATTAAGCATTCATTGCTCATGAGTGGAGGTCTGACCACTGTGGGTCCCAGGAGGAGTCAGATGCTGCCACTCATGTGGAGCTCCCTTGATTACAGGGGCCAGACAGCCTCCAGCAATGCTTTCTGATCTTTTCTGGACACTGACTTCCCAAAATGATTTACAGAAGGAGGCAGGCAGAGTGTAGATGGGCCTGCACGTAAGCAATTGCAGTTGGTTATCAGCTGCCGCAGTAAGATAAGAAATGTTTGCCAATGTGTTGCCTCAATCTTCCCATCCAGCACAAGGAAGAACAGAGAACAAAACCAGCTTTAAATTATTGTTCTTTTTCCATGAAACTGGGCAGGGCCCAATCCTCAAAGTTGGCCTAATTGTGAACGGTGGCCCAAAGGGGCAGTTTTGTTAGCCAGAAGTTACCAACATGTAGAGCTAACCCTGTCACACGTGTCGGTCAGCCGTTCCTCTGAGCTGCCAGAAGGGCAGGCAGGAGAGTAACCTCTGGCACACCAAGGAAATTAAAATGTCAGTGCACGAGAACAAGGCGCTTGGAAAAAGAGCTTGGTTTCCTATCCCCCTGATACCTTGATAGCAATAAGGCAATGAACCTTAGAAGATGACAGCCTTCCCCCCTACCCCATACACAGAGTCACATCTCTCTATTTCACACTGCAGTACAACCATCTTCTGGCCAGGTCTGTGCCCACCCCTCACTGTGGCCGGTGCCTCAGACTCCCCGCCATCTACCCAAATGCTTGATGCCGTAGCTGCACCCCTCACCCCTTTCTGCCATAACACACACATGTTTGCCCTCCTTTGCCCCCTCCACCATCATTTCTAGGTCTGGCACAAATCAGATTTCAAGGATTTCTATTTTCACCACACAGGAGCCGCAGGCAGGCGCAGTAGTCATCGCCTGGCCACCCCTGTGCTAAAGGCAGTAACGGCAGAATGGGGGTGAAGCTGTCACAGCGAAGGAGAGACTTCAGAAATGTGTAAGGTTTGTTGGTCACGACTGTCCCTCAGAAGGGGGTGGTGTCGTTTTTGTGTGCACCTCCCCCTTCTTTGTTTTACGCCTTCTTAGGCGATTTCGATACTAGTCAAAATAACACTGCAAAGGAGTTGTTTATTGCTGCCGTGGGCTTCCCTCCAGTGGAGACCTGCCGTGGCTGACCCTTGTTCTGGTGTGTGCACTAAATTAACTCCCATCCCCTCCCTTTAGGTCTTCTCTCCCAAGGGAGCAAGTGCTTTGAAGAGTAATCCTGTCAACCTGTCATCCCAAGTCCCAGAAACGCACAGTTACTATGGTTACTTTGCCCACTTCAACTAGTGGCTCTGGCACTCACACTGCAGCCAGTCACAAACCTTAATACCCCCTGCCAGACACACACAGCATTTATCAAGCTACAGCATCAGTTCTGCAAGAAGTTACTGCTCCAGATCTTGTCTTTTTCTTTACTGGCTTCATGCTGAGTATGTTGACTGTTGGTACTGCTGGCAGCTCAAAACTGTTTATCACAGATCACATGGAAGTGCTTGAGAAGTTAGTGGAAACAACAGAAGAGCTTTTAGGATTTTTGCATGATCTGTCACTATCGCTATTGAATGTAAAGATGTTTTCTCAGGATTTGGACACGGAAATTCACACGTGTACATCTCAGAGGTCCACATACCCAGTTCAGAGTTAGGTTTGGAGAAGTGCATCTATAGTGATTTCCAGGTCGTTAGGGCATTTCTGTCTCCAAGGTGACCAAGGAGAGGGAGAAGTTTTGCATGAAAGTCCTTACCGTAAGCAGAAATCCTCAATTGCTTCTGCTGCAGCACAGGTTTCAGGTTTCATTTTTTGCAAATTTGTTTATAGCTATAAATAAGCAAGACTAGCACTGTCAGCATATTACAGCAGCAGTGCAGAGAGTTTTCTCTTCTGGATGGTCCTGAATAATGCATGTAGCCTTAATGTGTGTACCCTATCAGGCTCCAGCTCATCTCCAAATCCAGACCTAGGATAGGAGTAGTAAAGGCTACTCTGTGAACGCAGCATTCAAGTTGCTGATGGGCAAGGCTGCCTTTCATTCAACCAGCCCTCTGATCGAGGTGCAAACAGGCAGACTGGCTACTTTATCCCATTTTCCCAGGGCTGGTTTCCCTTCCAGTCAATCCAACCCTTTTTTCTCTTTCTATGCAAGCCTTCCTCTCAGTCAAGGCTCCTACAGACAGCAACTTCTTTGCCTAGACACCCCTTCTTCCATTCCCAAAGCACAGTCTACCCTGTGCACTGGGTGAGGCCAAGATCGCATGGGAGGAATCAGTCAAGGTCATATTAATTAACAGCTGTCTCACAGTAGATACAAAAGTGGGTCAAACTGGGGTGGCGTTGTGAAGAAAATAATGATTTGATTTGCAGCCACCTGTGCTCTTAATTATAGGAAAATGGCATAATGTCTTTGTGTGTAAGAGTGTATCCTGGGTGTAAAATTGCACAACAAATTCAGCTCAATATGTTAGTGGCAGGACAGCCTCTATAAGATTGCCAAATTATAAAGGGGGCAATAGCCTCAGATATGTATCACCTACAGACACCACCCCACCAAGGTGAAAATTTCACTGTAGTTTAGTGGTTCATTTATCCCTGTGTTTATTCTTCAATGTCATGCAGTACAGTTTCCATCTGATATCTCAGAATAAAATCATCTTCTTTCTTTCTCTTATTGCTGACTTTTTCAGCCAAGTCTTCTGCAGTTTGCGAGAACAACTTTCTTCTGTTTGTACAGTACTTTTCCCATAGCTGGACAGAGCAATAATATTACCAGAAACTTGCTCTTGTTCTCTGTTGTAACAGAGCAGACAGCAGCCCATCAGGGAACAACCTGACTGGCTATTTTTCCTGTGCAATCTTGCAACATTAATATTCTAAGAGTAGTGTTCCAAATATGCTTCCTTTTGTATAGTGGCATGTGGAGAGGAAGTCCCTGCTCCAAAGAGTTTACAGTTCCAGGCCTACTTAGAGTTCCCTTTGTCAGTAAGATACAGCTTTGAGAAAAATGTGTGTGCCCTTCATTCTTGCAAGGAATAATAGGATGGAAAGCAGCTCTCAGACTTTCTGTTCCATCGTGCAAACTATTATTTAAATTTCTGCTCTTCAAAGGGCAAAACTTGCCTTTTTGGCAACCTTTAGTCAATCTTGCAAATAGAAACATAACCATTTTTGTCAGCAAGTTTCCTAGAACTAAATTTCATTAAGCAGAAATAAAAATGTAAGTTTAACATATCCTGTAGCTGTTGAGAAATACAGTTTGGGATAAAGCAAATGAAAGTAATAACTTCATTGCTTTTGAAGCTACTAGCTACTGTAAGCTTTGATGACCTTTGCACGCACAACCTATCTGGCATATTGAGCATATTGACTCCTGGCAAAGCATCTCTTTAGTTTCTCTTAGATGATAATTTGTATTGCACATTTTTGCTGCAGCATTTGCTAGACACCTGTCTCCTACACAGCTCAGCCACCGCTGAGGCAAAAGTTAGATGATGTGACGAGTTAGAGGAAGCGACGATCGCCCCCACACACAGAGTAATGAGCTGTGAGGGGAACTTTAGGATGTGTGACCAGAGTGAAAAAGTGCCAGGAATTTTTAATTGCCACAGCAGTCAGGACTTTGTTAGAGGTTTTAATTTGGAGATCCTGGCAAAATAACCCTACTTTAGAAAAATTAAAGACTAAGCCCGACTGATTTAGACGTGAGAGGTTATCCCATACAGGCAGAGTATTTGAACATTGCTGCCGAGAGCACTAAGCTCTCTCCTCCAGGGAAGGTATCAAAATCAAATCCCATCATCAGTTGTCTCTTCCATTACGTTATGGAATACCAGGATAAAAATAAACAACAGAACAGAAGTGCCAGCCTGATTTTACCAGACAAAGTTAGATACTGAGCCTGTTTTTTGTTTAGGAAACTTTTATTTCTCAAATGATCTAAATGTACATCAGCATCTGTTCTGAGGGTTTTTAATCAAACATGAGGGATCATAAATGAATTGATTCTGAGGTTAAAGCTCATTTTAAAGGTGCCACCAAAATGCAGTCACAAAATAGCAATGACCTGCACTGAGAGTGAGGGTATTTTCATGTGAGATGCCTTATTTCAGTCTTGCTCACAGTACTTTAAAACTGCAGCATTCCTACAGATTTCAGAAAAGTCAAGACTTGCACACTCCAGAGAGCTGGCCAGCATAGCTGTGCCAAACTGGTTCCCTGTGCAGACCCACTGTTCTCAAAGTGACCTTCACTTCATCTGCTTTTAAAGAAGAAAAATTATTCCAGGAAAAATACTTTTTTTTTTCCAAAATAGCACCCATCTGAAAGATTATATATTTTATATCTGAAAGATTAAATATTCCAGAAAATCTCAGTTATACTGGAACAGAAGCTATCACAGCAGCATTCCAGAACAGCTATAATAGTAACTTCCCATGCATACCGAGGCGTTCCTTTTGATTCATATTGATGTAGCTGTGATAAAAGTTCCTTGTGTTTACTTGTAACACAACCAAATCACTAGCACATGGCTCTCAATACATAACCACCTAAGCACGGAGAGACTGTGATGATGACCTCCGTATGAACACCTCGATAGTAAGTATTAATAACAGCGCTCTAAAGCAAGTGCAAACAGTCACACACTCTTAATGCTTAAACCACAACAAATGTGTTTAATCCCACACAATAGCCCCCTTATAATATGTCTTAAAGCTGTGGTCTGCAGGGGAAGTGGTGACCACTTCTCACATATATAACGTATACCAAATATATTCAGCTTGGCACAAAGACGAGAAGCTGGAAGTGTCACACTGGAGCCTAACTCCCTGACAGCATGAGACATGTGCTTGTAAGCTTTCTCAAGGAGGATATTTGATTGCCCTCTTTCTTCTTCTGCCTCTCTCCCAACAAAAGTGGAGTGACCTCCCCCATGACCTGGCAAGTGCTGAAATTCCCCAAACACATTTTTCTGTTGTGCCCCAACGCTGAACAAAAGGGAAAGAAGCAGCATCAATATACTTGAAGTATGGAATGAAAATAATAGCTGGCTGTTACTCGGCCAGCAAACACTGATCTTCACCTCTTGCCCAGCATGGTTTGCGCTGCCTCCCACGCTTATCTGCTGCATTGTCCACGGCTCGCTCTTATTTATTTATTTATTTATTTATTTGGAGCAGGCCAGAGTGGGGGGGGCAGGAGGAGAGGAGGCGGAGGGGGAGTCTATGTAATTGCAGTTTACACTGCGTTCCCACGCTACTATTGTTTGTGACTTTGTTTCCTATTCCCATCACGTGTGCTAATTAGTTAGAGCTGCTGGCTAGCTGGGAGGCGTGTGTCTGGAGTAAAAGCAGAAAGATCACTTCCTGGAGGGATCTGGGCAATCTGAACAATTCTTCGCTTCACTTTCGGCCCTCTCCCTCCCACCCCGCTTTACCCGCTCAGGGAAGAGAGAAGAAGTGCCGATTGTCAAGCGCAAGCCACGGGAGAGGCACAGATTTTGTCTTCTGAAAGGAAACAAGAGTCATAGAAAATAGCGCTGGAAATAAGATCCCAGCTGTGTTTTACAAACTTTTTTCTTTTTTATCCCGAGAAATCCCCAATGTCTTTCTATTGTGTCTAAGAAGATAAAAAACCAGCATTTTTAAAAATCCTCAGGTTATTTTAGCCTGCCCTTAGGAAGTGAGTCATTTTCTTATGGCAAGGCTAAAGCAAGCTCATGCCATGGCTTGCGGAACAAAATGAGAGCGAAAGAGAGAGAGAGAGAGAGATAAGTACCCGAGTCATGGCATTTGCTTATTAGAGCAAGCGTCAGGCAGCAAGGCCAAGTCGCACAGCAGGACTGAGTACCTGTGGATGCATCAGATTTTAGACTCAGGTCTGTTTAATTTAGATCTCCAGCTTAACCGCCTTATCCATAGCCCTGGGTGCTTTTCAAGTGCTGAGCACATGAAACCATCTTCAAATCATACCTGCCGCCTGCAGCCCATAGAGGCACCAGGCTGGATCCCTCGCTGATGCCAAGCCCTCTCGCTCAGGCCCCGAGCAAGCCGAGGTGACGCTTCTCTTGCATTTAATAGTCCCTGTCCCACTGGTCTGGAGTGACCCTCCGTATTCTCTGATTTCACATGCTGAGGAAAGAAGGACGGGGCTTATCCCGTTACTCGCCCTGGCTGCGCCCCAGCCAAGGGGAGGATCCTGCCATCGATGACCCCATTTAGGGCAAATCGTAGTTGGGGCCCTTCTCATTTCTGCTGAGGGCGATCTTGCTGGAGGGCCTGCGTTATCATAGCTGTCAGGCGCCGCAAAGACAGAGGCGTGCTCGGAGGGATTCAGGTCCTAACCTATCATATGAAAAAGGGAATGCCAGGTGCTTACCCAGAGGCAGGAAAAGGTGTAAGACTACGTTTACTTCCCTCTCAACAGTCACAAGCTCATGAGAGCAGAGTTTGCTGACAATAATTGTATTCAGGCTCAGGGCAAGTAAATACAGTCTATGCTTCCCTACGCAGCTCCACCGATGCCTAAGGAAAAGCCCAAAGTAATGCCTATCAATCTGACCCATCACTGTGGGATTACAGCTAGGTAAAAATCAAAATTTCCATATTATTGGAAATTCCTGTATTTCTACACTTTGGGTTTTTTTGTCTGTTTGTTCATTTTTGTTTTTTTAAGTTGGGATGGGAGGAGAGTTGAAATAGTTTAACTCTATTTGGTTTGGGGTTTTTCTGTCCTTTCTGTGGGGAAAAAAACTGTCCTGGGTTTTGGAAACAGTGAAACACTCCTCCCTGAGTCAGTTCAGCTTGAATGGGCATCTCTTTGAGTGCCACGTTAACACTTGGATGTTGTCACCCCCCAACTCTGTTCTTTCTTAAAGGCTGAGCCCCCTTTCTGGGTTATCCATCCCATGACATCCTCCTCAGATCAGGCTACAGGAAAATATATTGAATTATAGAAGATACAGGCTGGCTAATAAGCCAGCTAGGCTAGGCAATTTTCCTGCAACAGAAAAGAACTGGTTGCTTTCCCCCCCCCCCCCCCAACAGAAACACTTTCCAAGGCTTCAGAGATGGGGTCCAACACTTTTCATACTGTCATGCACACCCTGCTTTCTGTTCATGACCACTTTTGCCATTTGCAAGCACTTCACAGTCATATGGTAGCTCTAATTGTTTTGGTAGGGAAATAATATTGGGACAATATTTGAAATTAACTTTCAGTGAGATAAGGAGCTAGAAAGAAGCAAGAGATGCGGTCTAGTAGCTGACTGTGCAGTCCTCCACCGACCAGCAAGCTCTTCTGGTTCCCTGGTGGGTCACAAAGCACAGCTTGCCTTGGAGTCAGGGTAACCCTCTCTGAACGTTGAAAAGTGCTAGTGCAGGAAAGATCCACAAAGCCATCCTGCGTGACCAGCTATTTTACTGAGGAAACAGTCGGCCAGTGGGGAAGTCATTCTACGGAAATATTGAGGGCATTATCATGTGCATCTTTGCGTTCAGTATTTCCATTCAATGAGCTTTGACTTGGCCCTGTGTTTATATCTTTGACAACCAGGACAAGTAAATAGTCCTGAGCAATGTCAGACTTTCCTCTTCCTGGTGGAAAGCGTTCCTCTCCTTGGGAATAGGTACAATGTTACTGAAGGGAAAACTAGGCTTTGATGTAGAAATGTGGCACTAACAGTCTACACAGTCTGCAGGTTTTTGCACCTGTGGTCTTCCACTGGCATTAAACATTGTAATTTATTATTATTTATATCTCTTATAATACAAATCACAAACTCTTCCAACTACTGACCTCCCAGAGAGATTTCTAATCAGGCGAAATTGCAGTGCAGGGAGTGGTGAGTGCAGTGTTCAGATATCTTTTAAGGATTTGTTAGGACCACCAACATCTTTGCACAAGTAACCTGAACCGAAGGAAAAATAATCTAGCAAACCAACTTCGTGCATTACTGGCTCTGTAACAATTACAAAGCTTCATCAGGACTTAATCTAGTTAATGATTTTTTAGTTCTCGCAACTCATTATTTATATTTAGAAATGAAAAAGCTCCAGCAAGGACAAAAAAAACCCAGCCCATCAGTGAGTCATTTGAAAGCCCTCTGTTCTTTTTCCTGTTTTCTCAGTGAATATGGAGAGCAGTTCATGATTTCTGTCATGATATGCAAAGCCTATTTGAGACTGGTTTAGCTGCCTGAGGGAGCTTAACTCAGACTTCGTGGCCAAGGTTGCGTACAACAGCCATTGCAGTGGGACAATGCAATTCCAGCAAAAAGAGAGGCTTCTGGGTGCATTGGTCACAGTAGTTGTGAAATGTTCCACTGAAGACCTCCACCACTTTTGGAACTACAAATTAAGTGAACGACCTCGTTTCAACTTTCTTTATGTGAGTGTACTGGTACAGCATACACAGTTACACACAAAAAGTTATGGACTGATGCTTCTCTACAGATGGCAGAAATAATCAAATCTTGTTTCCTATGGAGTTATATTCCACATCCTTATACTGGCCCAACATCTGTGCTCACAGAGCATGCTGCATCTAGCACAGAGGTTTGGGCATGCTGGCCAGCTTGACTGATCGGGCATGGCCAGTGGGTGTGGGGAAGGCTAAGTCCCTCTTCCTATGCATTCATTGAGTTTTTAGAAAACCTGTAGGAATTTAATTTCTTTGAGTCTGCCATGTGTCAAATGTGCTGGGTGTTGACCAGCAGGTTTGGAAATTATTGTGCAGGGAAGAGACTGATCAACAGACAGATAAACAGGCAGCCAGATAAGTGAGATGGTTGCCTAAACTTGGTTACCAAAGGAAATCCATGTAAAAAGAGCCTCTTTCAAGGATCAAAATGTTTCCCCAGTGGGAAGGATAAATTATTTCCCTCTTTAAAGGTAGTAATAGCAACGGTCCTGTTTTAGACCTGATGGTCCAAGTAAATGCAAGGGGCAGGATTTGCAGGGACAGTCAGTATTTTTAGAACTAAGGTTTGTGCGCCCAGGTTATCCACTCTCCCAGCTATATCACCTGGTCTAGTAAAAGATATTAGCTCTCATGGCAAACTTTGCCTCTCTTAAGGGTTTGGAAGGCTCTTAGAGTAATTGGCCTCTGAGTAGGTACACAGATTAGATAGTTAATCAGTCACTCACAGATTGTTTCTGAGATAGCAGAGCTTTCATACGGTGCATGGTGGCAGTTGTAGCTTTGAAGAGTTCTCAGTTTTGTGATGACTGGAAAGTGGGGGATGGCAATAACTCTGCATTTACAAGTGCAAGAATGTAGATTCTACCTTTAATTTGAAAATATTTGCATAAAGCATTCAGGTAATATAAAGAAAACTGATTATTTTATACCAGCTGTATTACAGTAAGCCAATATTGACTTCAGGTTTTTGTTGTCATCAAGATTCATTTTACTCAAGGTAAATATTGACTGTGGCACAGCCAAGGCCCCTATTTACTTTGGAGGAATATCAATCTTGTGGCTCAAAACTGGAAGTCAGTATCTTCATTGTTGTATCATTTCATAAATACAGGGGAGGGGGCCCTTTGTCTAGTGGGAAATATATATATATATATAAAATTTAAGCCAGTAGTTCTGATGGAGTGAAAAAAAAGCAATTAAAATGGAAAAAAGGTTATCACCTCGGACCAACAAAAGACAGGAGCTGCTGAAAGGAACAACTCAACTGGAATATTGTAACTCCCAGGCAAACTCTGCCTGGAGACGTTGGTTGTTGACCTCTTGGAAAGCAAACAGCAAGAAATGTAAGAGGTAGCTGCCATCAGGAGTGGTGTAATGTACAGAGCAAGAATTTCTATTTCCAGTTTCCTTCCAATTGACATGTCTTAATACTCTGTAAATCCTACAAAACACAGCATGCCTGGTCTGTTGTGGGAGAAGTTTAGAAAACCACTGAAACTGTGCTTATTGTAGTCATTGTCACTTGTGTCTCTCTAAAGAAACCCAGCATCTAAACTTAACCCAAGAGGGAGGGAAAGAGTCTGCTTGGATTTGGGGGCACTAATGCGGAAAATGCTGTATGTTGCTTTTCATTCTCTTGGTGAAACTAGTGGAGAAGGGAATTATAATCCGTAACTGTTATGTTATCCGTGAAATTTCTGGACACACGCATATGCACCGTCTTCCTTGGGTCAATGTAGAATGCTTTCATAGCTAAAATACTGCAAGACAATACAAATAGCCTCTACCCTGCTAATATCAGAGATAGTTCCATTAATTACAGAAATAGACAAATAGCCTGCAGGATCTTCTGGAGCTCAGCCCCCTTTAGATGACACGGGTGGTTACTGGAGCCAGAACCAGGTCTCTGATTCGGAAAGCCAGACTTGATCCTGGCATAACAGGTCCAAGGGCTGCCAGAGAGATCCCACAGAGATGCCCCCCCACTGATGGAGAGCTCACCAGCTCCTCGCCGGCTCCTCACTGTGCCCAAAGGCAAGAACAGCACCAGGGTAGCTCCTGTGAAGCCACAGATGTGATGGCAGGGAGGCCCTTCTCTGCAGCAGGCCTCTCCCTGTCTCAACAAAATCCTCGGCTGGTAGGTTACAGCTGGGTTTACCATCATCTTTTTTTGCCAGTGTTAATGTTTGCCTTTTAAAAGCATTAGGAACTTAACAGCTGTTGTGGCAATTGCTGTGAAGAGCCAAGCTGAGCTTCTTAGAAATGCAGGCCTCCTTACTTCATGTCTTACCTGTATTTGTATGTTGTACCCCCTTCTAAATGTAGACATTCAGAGTTGAGAAAACTAATACAGGCCTTCCCACATCTGTCCATGCTCTTGGCTTGTCTAAGCTTGTGGGAGCACTAAATATTGAACATACCCTGGTTTAGACCCAAGTTGGGCCCAGTTCTCTTTGTGAGTAACAAAGGCTCTTAAAATAGCTTTCCAGGGATGTGAACACTGCAGAAAGTTTGCCCAAATTGCCAAGCAGCATTGCTAGTTTAGGTCCATGTGCTCTTGGAATAAAAATGATTCTTTATATATTGTGAATGAATAAATGTCAGCATGCTATGAAATTACATCATGATATTAAGTTATTGTATATTAACAAGATAACATCAGGATAACATGATCATCCTTTGCTTTTGACCACACAGCAAATCGTATTATTAATTTTTCTGTTTTCTATATTTTTATGCTTCAGTCTGGAAGGTAGAAGAAATTTTGGCTATGGAATTTTGCTAGAATATCTCCCACCACATTTTTAAAGAGACATGAATTTTGTCCCTCAGTTCACATGAAAATAATTCACTCCTGACTGATGCAAATGCCAAAAGAAACACAGTGGGTTTGGAATAAGATACTCTACTGCATGACTGCCTCAGAATACTCTAGGCAGAACTCTAGAAAGTAATGGACAGCAGTCTTTTCATTACAGTGTCTACAATACATAGGTTTGTTTAAGAAAAGATAGTTGGCACACAAAGGCATGTGGGCCTCAAGATGGAAAACTGTCACATGCCAAAAATTCATTTGAGGGCAGTTTGTCTTGTGAAAAGAATTTGCTCTTGTAGCAGTAACAGGCTCAGTTTCAACTCAGATAATTGATTGTGTGTGTGTTTGCCTCGATCAGTTGTAACTTATGGATCTCACCATTTTTTTTCTGTGTGGACTTTTTCCCTTTTCCTACTATTTCTGAGGGCAGGACACGTCCAGCCCTTTCCCACATGTCAGGGCTTCAGCCTGAGTCTTAAAATAAACTTGGGTTCTCCCAGTGCAGAAAAATGGGCTCGTGTGAGGGGTAACCAGGCTATAATTGGGTCCCCTGGGAGGGTTTTACATGAAGTGGAGATGAGGTTTGTGGCTTTGTCCATGCCAAGGAGCAGAAGGAGGAAATGAAGGGAGATCCAGAAGGAGCTTTCCCTCACTCTCACCTCCAATGCCAAGAAAGGCATAATTACGCATTCTGAAATAAGTATTTTTCTTCTGTTCCTGCCATTCAAAAATATTTCACTCCCTGCGTTTGTGCAGTTTTAAGGATCCTTTGGCTTTAGTGAAATCCCTTCCCTCTTTCAGATGCATAACATTCATTAATACTGGCCATGCTAGAGATCTGGAACGCTGTCCTGTTTGGGAAATAATTACAGTTTGTGTGGTCTAATAATCAGTCCCGGAGGGTTGAACATGAAATAACCAGGGTCTACAGGAAAGAAAACTGTGTGGAAACTTGCACAGTCCCACTAATCTGCAAGGAACAAAACAAAGTTGTACCCTAGGGTAAGAACCGGTAGCAACTAGCTTAATTGCTACCATGTCATTGTGTGAAACTACTACCTCCACACAAGCTAATGTGAACCTGATGCGGTTAGATTTCTGATTAAGGCCAGCTAAATTTCACTTCAAACGGGCAGATAATCCCCACGGCAGATCTGCTGTGCAGCCAGAGCTGTGTTTGTTATGCAAGCCCTGCGAGCCAGCCAGTGGGGGGGACACGGACACCCCACCGAGGTCACCTTTCATGTGCGGCGCCTATAAATAGGGAGGCCAGCGTCTGGATCTGTCTCTCCCTCCCTCACCCGCTTGGCTCATCCTGTCCGTGGAGAAGAAACACAGTGAAAGAGTGAGGAGAGCAGAAGGCAAAGCCCCTTTGATGAGACCGGGAATGATCTTCTGCCTTTCAATGCCCTTTTTTCCCCTTAAGAAGACATGTTCAAATCAGGGCAGCTTTACAAAGCCTCCCAAGGACAGTAGTCCCCACCGTGGCTGTGCAGGAGGGACTGTGAGCCCAGGGGCTGCCCTTGATCACACTAGGGACTGGTTGTTGTCTAAGAAAGTCGTAATCCAGACCTTGCTCTGTTCCAGCTGCCGAGCCCAGGACGTGGCTCAGCCACTGCCAGGCTGGCTGACACGCCAAGACGGGGAGCCGAGGGTCCAAGCGGGCGCCTGTCTCCCCCAGCGCGGGCAGCACGGGACAACCGTCCCATGGTCGCTCTTCCCTGCCCACAGCTGAGGCCATGCAATGGCCTTATGCTCCTTGGCTTGGATTTTGAGAGCAGCTTATGAGCCACTCCAAGAGAGAAGTCCCGACCCTATTAACACGCTGACCATAACCCTGCAGCCGCAGCCAGGCTCAGGTACCCAAGCTATTCCCAGTGCGCCCTGATACATGCGTGCACTGTCAGGCCCTTCAGTCTGTGCCCACAGTCACATGGGAAGCCTGTGGTAAAGCCACGAATAAAGCTGGTGCCAGAAAGACCTCCCGACAATCCAATTCCTGCATTAATCACTAGACCATATTTCCTTGGCTACATTCATTGCACAAGATTTCTTCTTTTTTGGTATTTTTAGTGGGACATTCCCCAGTTTCCAGTTGGTTTCAGACACTGTAAATAACAAGGACACTGTTTGTTTCTTTTCAGCGTATGTGAACACTTTCAGATACAAATTCTTGTAGCCTTTACTTTGAACCGAATCAAAACTCAGAAGTTTGGAAAATTTTTCTTATCACATGTTCAGACTGAATCTCAATGCTTTTAAATGTTCCCATAAATCTTTATTTTTGAAATTTAATCTACAGAAAAGTTTACATGACAGTGATATGGTAGCTGACACATTGCACTCTCTAATCACTGAAGAAGGAGAGATCATATAGGTGCATGGTGGTGCATCAGAAGATATCTAGTATGTGGTTGAGGTGGCTGCATTGATCACGAATGGAGATGTTATGAATATGTTGGGTAGGTGCAAGAAAGAAGGGCAGTTCAAAGCCTGACATTACCCACCTCTGCATCCTGCACATGCCATGTCCTTTGAAGAAAACTAGTTTTGATTCGTCTGAAAATACTGAGCTGTTTTATTATTAATAGCTCGTGGCTGTCTCCACCTGTTCAGCTGCACACCCATTCCTTGCAGATTAGACACACTGATTCTAGTCTCATCATTTACTTCTGTAAAAGCAATCCTCATCCACACTGGCAGGATCCTGGGCCCAGCTCACAGCCCCAGTGCTGCCAACAGAAAGACTCCATTTGACTTTCAGTCAAGCCTAACTTCCTCAGAGACCAAATGCATCTGTAGACAGGGACAAGATTTATAGTCATATCCATTCAAGAAGCCACTAGAGATGACCTAAAGTATCACTGTATCTATATGATAGTGGCACAGGTCTGAAGACCATGGTGTCTGATGCTTCGAGGCTGTAAGAACAACCGCTGAACATCCCTCAAGCAGGGGAAGAGCTCTCCTTTCCAACATGACAAAGCACCGTGCCTGTGATAAACTTCACACCAGATTATGGCTGCATATTACCCGTCCCAGGCTGTCAGTCGGTTTGACCTTACAAGGAAGCCTGTCTTTGAAGGAAGGAATCAGGCCTTCTCAGCCAGCTTATTCAGGGAGAAGCAGTTTGCAACTGCTTAGAGGAGCTTAATGCAGGTAAGAGCACCAAGGGTGCTTATTCAAGCAGCAGTACCAACAGGCCTTTCAGCTCCCTCAAGGTCCTGGACCACACCCCTTCACATAACAGCTTGTGGTTGTCTTCTTGCACAGGTGGCATGTGCCAACTAGAGAAAAGGGCCATTTATCTCTTGTGGCCAAATGAAACCCTGAACATCTTCTAGAGGAACTGGTGTTGATTGGACTAAAGCTGCTGTTTTTAGCAGCAGAGAAGCTGTCCGACACTGGCAGCTCCGTAGAAGGACCGCGAAGGCCAACACAGGTCAAACAGCTCATGTAGCTTGTATTTGCCAAAGATGTCCACTTTGATAAGCTGTTTCACTTGTGACCTCCTCCACCTCGCTACCCTCCCCACTGTCACCCTGAGACCTGGTTTCCTAAAGGAGACACATGACCTGGAGTGGATGAAGCAGCTGCAGGACACCCATAGCTTCCTCCCATCCGCAGCCTGCCAGCTCTGACAGACAGAGCACACCCACTCCTGCCTGGTGCCGGACTACACTCAACACACATGGGTCCATTTCAGGAGTATCTTTTTCTGCTTGCAAAGGAAACAGGCATCTTATTCCGCAATGTTATACGCACTAGATAATCTCACACACCCAGAGAGCCAGTGCTGATAACATGGTTAACATCAAAGGGCTGAATTCCACATCTGATATATGCTGCTCAGCCATAAATTAACTGAACTCTACTCCCGGCACCCCATCCCAATGACCTCTGAAGTTCTATATATGCTGGGGCATTCTGTGTGTTAAGTAAATGTGGAAATTAGGTTAGTCATACTTTCCCCTAAGTGTGATCTTGCCCCGCTTGGCTGCAATCTGTGAGGTTCTCCAATGTTATGAGCACTTTCAAAGCCAAATGCTTTTCTAGTGGAAGGCCTTCCTCCTCCATTGTGAACGGCATCCTAAACAATTTGCATCAAGAGTCTGCAGGAATTCAGGTGAAAAAAAACATAAAAGAAAGGGATGTGCTGAGGTGAGTGAATCAATGCGTTTCACACAGGGGTTTGCTTTCAACTGAGAAAGGGATCAATGGTTATGTGAGATAGCAGAGTCTTACAGTGAAGTCACAGGATTGGGTTGTTCCCTAGCTGCACTGCTGGATCTTTCATGAAAACCAGAGCTGTCCCAGCACAAAATGTAATTGCTGATCCTTAACATATAATGAGAATGAAAAGACAAATTATATTGTAACCACCCAGCAAACAAGGAGATAAGTTACCTGCTCCAGGTAAGTGCATAGCCAGAATCCCATCAAGCCATGATAAACTCAACTTGTCTAAAGGACATCATTATCCAGGTCTTTGTTATTCCTATTTGGTGGTCATCTTTGAAATTATGGTGCAACCACTGGGAGGACCCCAGTACTAAGTATTCAGAGACTTCAAACTGAATTCTCAAAATGTTGGCAAATTGATAATATAGGAAAGATTCATAATAGTTTATTTAACAGCAATTTGATTTAAATGATATTTTAGAGTAAATTAACTAAAATATCAAAACTAAATTATATTTCACTAACTTGAATCACAGAACCTTTGTTTCAAACTCTGAATAAATTGAAACACTTCTCTCCCCCTAATCCTTTTCTGTAAATGGTTCTACTTTGAGGAATATACATTTACTGGTGGAAAATGTCCCAGAGAAAGCTACTGACTGCCAGTATGTGTAGATTTACACTCCCTCAGCCCTGGTAACACTGGGAATTCAAACAGAGGATGTGAGTTATTTATGGTGCGTCTAGACCATCCTCCACACAACTGCAAAGGGACCCCGTGCTGACTCCGGCTCCTGCCCCACTGCACTGGCACCTTCTCTCCCGTGTCAAAATGTTTGAGACTTAAGTGCGCCTTAGCTCCAACTTTCTTCCTCAGTTGGTGGTTACTTCTCATAAAAGAGATTTAGACTTTGGTGAATATCATCTGAGAAAAATCCATGCAGATCCTTTTTTTCCTCCCAGCTTCCAACAATATTCATTTTTATATTGCTAGAGGTGGTCCAGGCATTCTTACTGGTGGCACCAAAATTCACTGGTCATGGCTGAGATTTCTGCAGACCATGAAATATGGACATTTTATATAAATAAAGCCATCAAGTTTTCTGACTATATAATTTATACAGTATAAAATCTCAATTTGTTTTCATCATCTTTGTTGTTTTGTACAAGAAAATCTCTTCTAGAATGTTCTGCTTTCAATTATCAGATTCTTCAAAATAATTCTTTTCTCCTCTCTTTTCAAAACAACAAATGGCCATATGTTTAGCTACATCTGTAATGAAATGGGAGCAGCTCTGCTTAGCCCTGCAGCACTTTACAGTGGTGTGATCGCTCCCTCGTCTAGGGTTACCCCTGAGTGACAGCAGCAAAGATCTGAATCGGTGAGTGAATTGTGACAGACCCCAAAACCACTGACAAGCTGGAGACGGCACTTCCTTGCTTTCCTGCATTTATAGAAGTAAAGCATAGAGATCTTCAGTGCTTTCCTGGGCCTACAAACCTTGTGAAAATATTTTTAGCTAGCCCAGAACCAGAGGGGCAGGCGCATCTCAGAGAAGCAGGCACCAGGGCACCCCAGCTGCAGTGCTCCTGTACAGCCTCTGCTCCCCTCCTCACCGCCAGCAGGCAGCCTTTCGGGGTGCCCACATGCACCTTCTCCAGCCTTGCCAGGTACTTGGCTCCAGAGCCATCCTTGAACTGCTCAGGAGTCACCGACTAGCCACCCCCTTGAGGAGTCTCATTAGCATCACAAGCTGGCTGAGCTACTGCAACGGCTAAGGAGGAGTCTTACTCTTCATTTTAATTTTGCTAAGGAGTTTGATTGTTTTATTTTCCTATAATTTTGCTCCGCTATGGCAAATCCATGTTTCTAGGTAAACATATTCCTTAATCCTGAGATCCTCTGTGGCGCTGAACCTGACTTTGAGTAATGTAGCAGGGAACGGGGCTTTCTAGTCCTGCTTATGGGATGAACCTCACGGAGGAGTAACAGCTTCTCCAATGGGGCTCCTAGGATGATCCGAGAGACTTCACAGACTGACTCTGTGTGTGCAAGGAGAAACATCTTCTCGTGGTTAGCACTAGCTGGAGGAGGTCTGGCATACAGCCAGAGTGGGCACCTAAACCCTATTGTTCTCCCACAGGTCTGTGACTGCTTCACTGGAAATTTGGGCTCATCTCCTCAGGCAAGATTAGGCCCTGCAAAACGACAAGATCAGGCAGTGATTTGATCAGTCAGAGCAAAGCTGCACCTGTGATACATACCAGAGCTAGAAAGCAGAGAACTGGGGAACTCTGCCCTCACATCTTTGGCGTTCTCTTTTTATAAGCGTAATACTGCATGAATATCAAAACCACACCATGAATTTGTGGTTTCCTGTCTACCAACAACTTCTGGAACAATTTTTACACTCTTTCCAAAAGTGAACAACCATATCTTCAATCACAAAATTAAAAGTATCCCTCTCCCCAAATAACATGGCAGAAAACACTGTAAGGAGCTCTGGATAAGCAGAAAGATTGTATGTAGATGGGCTTGCAGCAGCTAGATCTCAAAGCTCCTCTTACAGTGAAAAACAAAGACTTCCCCTGCAGAAAGAGACAGAAAGGTCTGTCTCTCTTCATTTGTCTTCCCCCTGTCTTGGCTTGCCCATGAACAAGGGGATAGAGCAAAAGATGCACTGCAGGGGACACAGTCCTTTGCAGAGTCTGCTGGCCTCTGTCTTAAGGATTGATTTTCTATGACCAAAAGCAATGTCAGAGATTCTGTCATGTGGCAGGTTGCCTGTGCACCAGAAGGAGCAAACCACTGCTGTAAAGCATCTAGTTCTGGGCTTACTTGTACTTAGACTATGTCTATACTAGTAAATAAACAGGCCAGGGCTCATGAGGCCAAGTGGAAAACACAGCTTATATCCTTATATCCTTATAAACTTTCTTCCCCCTCAGAAGAGGGTGGCTCCATCCATTCTGCATGTTGGAAATGAGACTAAAACCATGCTGGTGAGCAATTGAGCAGCACAGAAGATCATGGAAGTGTGACCGAGCGCAGTCCCAGGCCCTGTTTAGCTCATTCATAGAGAGAAGGCCTCAGCAGCTGGAAACCCTGGTGTCGAGGGCTGCCAGCAGGGATCCTGCAGTAGGTCTGACACAGTCAAAGCAGTGACTGTTCGGAGTGTTCAACCTCCCTCCATCCCCATGCGCCTCAGCAGCTCTGCCAGCATAACTGCATGCATTATTAATCCCTGGCCCAGATCAGCCAGAGTAACCCAGGTCCGTTTAAAGAGTTTTGGTAGGAGGTTCTTCTGGGACCTGGGTGATTCAAAGAGATGGAAATTAAGCATTGCTTTTACAGTCAGTGATGATGACAGAGCGGGCTGCAAGAGGGGAAATGAGACGCTGCCAGTAGAGAGGGTAGGGCTTCAGTTCACTCTGGAAATCCCCAGGGCAAGAGCAGGAGGTAGAGGCAGAGAAAAATGGTTCTGTTCTTTATATTGCAGGGTCTTTTGCTACAAATTGTAGCACACCTCTATACCTTTCTCAGTTCAGTATCCACAACTATGTGAGCTTGGCAACAGCCTTTCCTTGCTGCCAACCACTCTGGTTTTCAGCCAGGGTTGCACAGATCAGCCTAACAGTAAATCTCAGAGACTTCAAGAGGTACAAAGCGTAGCTCCGATCCTGCCCCGCAGCAGGGGCAAGCTGCCCTCTGGTTCCACAGGGTCAGTGGAACCCCGGCTCCACTGTCAAGCATTGTCTCTCCGTTTGGCTTGCGTTTTATTTATGAGAATTAGCCTGAAGGTTAAGAAATTGCACACAGACTGGCCAACATTTGGGAGCAGACTTGGGCAGAGGATTATACAAAGCAGGAGTCACTGGAAAATCAAATAAAAGAACCGTCCTGAAAAATGGGTTGCATAATACTAATAACAATAAAAAAAACAAATCTGGTCTCTGGATGCAAGCCTTTATGGTCATTTTCTGACCCCTGCTCACCCAGCCCTGGAGGAGATGTGCAGACACAGGCGATTAAAGGGAAGGAAAGGAGACTGTCTCTTCCCAGCGGAGTGACAGCCGCAGCGGCAGATTCCCGCGGCAGCGGAGGGGCCGAGGGCGAGGAGGGCTGGCGTGCAGGCGCTGAGGTGCGACGGCCCTGCAGAAGGCCATGCTTTGGCCGCTCAGTGCCAGCCGGGGAAACAAATGCTTTCCCGCTGTCTGCTGGAAATGCTTCCACCGCTCCTGCTCCGCGAGTCCATTTCAAAGCCACCTGACTTTTTGCCCTTTCTAATAGAGCTTAAAATGTTTCTGTTTTAAAGCCCCCCTACCCTGACCCTCAACTCAGAGGCATTAATATTGCAGGTTTGTGAAATGCCATCGGAGTATATGGCAAGTCAAAAGGATTAGGAGGGTGAATGGTATCTGAGGAGGCCGTTAGGGTATTAAGATTCTTCCCCACAGTGTTAGTGAAACGCTATAAAACCGCAAATCTTAAAAGGTATCGGTTAAAGCCAGCAAAATCCCCTTTGGAGTCTGACCCCTACAGCTGCAGGGCTAAAATCCTGGCATGCAGGCCTTTCCCATCCCTGTCCTTTTTTTTTCTTCTCTTCTTTTTTTTCTGCTCTTCTTTCAAACCGCTCGCCCCGTCTGCTTGCAGACAAGAGCCAGCTCGCCGCGCCGCTGGCCGCGCTGCAGGCTCCCGGCCTGGAGCCTGGCGGGCTGCAGACGTGGCGGATGCTGCAGCCGCTGGCAGGGCTCTGCAACGGGCTGCGCGCGGCCCCAGGCCCGGTTGGCAGCTGCCCGCCTCCCCCTCGCCCCCGTGCCTGCGTGTGTGTGTTTAGGAGGTGCCGTTTCCCACAGCTCTGATCTAATTCAGCTGTAATTCAATCTCCGTGTGACCAACCCTCAGCCTGCGCTCTCCCACCCGCCGGCAGACTCCTCTCTCACGGGCTGTGTGTGTTACACATTTACACTGTCAATCTGACAGGCTCCCCTCAAACAACCCCTCTGTATAGATTTACAACGTCAATCAGCCCGGCTTTGGGGGCTGTCTGCAGCAATAACTCTCACCGCTCCCCCCGTGCACGCACCCTGCTCCTCCCTCCTGCCGGCGTCCCCGGCGCTCACGGTATAGTTACCCTATACCTGCCACTCAGCTGCTGCAAAAGGACTTTTGTTTAATGGCATTTGTGTGCAGCGACAAAGAGTAAAGGCAGCTGAACCAGATAAGGCTGAGAACCTGAAACAGATGTAAAAGAGATCAGACCTAGTTTTCTGTGGATCTTCAACTCCTGTAAAGATTTATGACCCCTTTTAACCCCATTTTAAATAGGTTAAACTGCGTTTGTTTTACACGGACAAAATGAGACTGGCACTTGTATAGAAATTTATCCTGAAGAATAGATCCGCCCCTGAATTTTGCTCCATCCCTTATCACTAAGCCAGCCCATTCAGCCGCCGCGTTGCTTGTCGTTTGAATGCTTTACGGTGATCTCATTATAACTCACATCCTCCAAAATATCGCAAAGCTCCTGGTTGACCTTTCGCCCCTGAAGAGTCCTAATTTGGGGTTGGCAACTTAAAGCTCTGCAAGCAAGGCAAAGCAGCCTGACAATAGCAGAGGCTGAGGACAGAGAGCCCGGCACAACAATGAGCCGTCCTTGGAACTGCTCGGCCCTAATTGTCGTGTGAGACACAATCATGGGAGACTAGGTTGGGATCGTTTTCTTTTGGCAGACAGCTTTGAACTCTGCTTTTCACTTCCTGCTCCGCTGTTAATTATAAGTTTCTGCTTTTTCCCAATGGCAGATGAATACTCCAGGAGCGAGAAGAACCAAGGGGACGAATTCTACTCTGTTAACACTGTTGAACCTCCGTTGACTTGCACCCAAGTGACTCCAGATTTACATCAGAAAGCTTGAATTAAGAGGACAATATAGCTTAGTAGTTTGGCCAGCGGTTTGTGCAAAACACACAAACCGCTCTTCCTTGGAGAAGGTTTGGCAGAGCACCACGATGCTCACTACAGGTAACACTGCTCATTTACTACCACAGCACTGCTTGCATCCTCCAGCAGGCACCAACAGCACCAGTTTCTAGAGCATCCTGGTGTTTCTTTCTTGAGGGCTACACCAAAATAGGAGCCCCCAGTAAAGCCCATCTGTTGCTGAATGTCACTTCCTTGCAGCTAGGGCACATGCCAAGTTTTGGCAGGGGTGTGGTGCCGGCAGTCGCTAGCCAGCATCCTTGGGCTGAGCTTTCTCAAACACCTGCGCTGCCCAACGGAAGTGACTGCATGGATCTGCAGCCCCCTCACAGCTGTAGTAGGTTGCACACACCTGTGAAGTGACAAAATGATTTTTTTAAACAACATTCAGAGTTTCACTGATATCAGGAAGGGGGCTTTTTAAAAACAATTTTGTAAAAGTGCTTTTCTCACTGGTCACTAAAATGGAGGCTCGAAACGAGGCAGATCTAAAACCATTATCACGAGAAGAACCGTGACAATTATTTTGCTTCCACGGACATTACTGACTCATCATAGTCTTCTAGTGCGCTAAGCTTTTAAAGCCAGCAGTAAGAGAGAAAACATTATATTTCATTTCTGTCATACAGGGCTCGTTCCGAATCCCCTTGTTTTCTCTGGTTGCAGCCTGTTGGATACAGAGGTAAAAGAGGAAAGTCCTCTAACAGTGATACAAAGTGTGTTTGACTTGTGGCTGCATCTCCACACTCCCACTCCCACGCACACACCTGTGCCCCAAAGACTCTAACAACAGCATCAGGGATAAAAAAAAGCTTTGCTGTGCTCACAGGAAAATAAGTAATGTGATCCATCCAGCCTGGAAGGGAGAGAGAGAGAACTCAGATAGTTAGAGGTTATGTCTCAAACCAGTATTAACAGGATATGGGCTACTTCTGGAGAAGAAGAAAGGAAACACACAGGCAAGAAAAGAGGTATCATAAACTAGAAATGGAAGTTTCCAGTTTCTCCCACTCCTGGGACAGGTATTTGCTGCTGATCTGTTCTGCCCAGCACCTTACTCACACACTTGTCAATGATTGCCAGTATTTTTCTCCGTATTTTTCACATGCAGAAGAGGTTTCAGCATGAACCGTCGGGGCAGAAAACCACGTGTTTGTCACAGCTGCCAGTGCTGCTGGTCTGTGTCCATCAGCAAACATCCTGTCTGGGGGCAGAGGAGGCTCCACGCGCAGGCAGCTGCTCTCCGACGGAGCACGGACCTCGCCGGGAGGTCCCATGTCTGGCAGGCGGCGCAGAGCTGGATTGGCATCCCAGCTGTCTTCTGGCCTTGTGGGGCTGTGGGGGTCGTGGTCCCTCTGGCAGTGTGCAGACAGCATCCTAAGGGCCATGAGCAGGAGGGTGCAAGGAGAGCTTCTTGCTTCTTCAGCAGGAACCTAGATAGAGCTTAGCCTAACTCCTTACTCCTATCATCTCTGCCCCAGCCTGCAAATTAACACCATCATCCTAAATCCACAAACTAAGCAGAGGGAGTTGTTTTTATTTAAAGACAACATAAAAGGCCTATAAAAAAGGTTAAAAGCCCCATATAATTATCTTATTTTATTTTATGTCCCACGGTATTAATTAAAAAAACATTATCTAGCTTGAAAATTTGATTCCTTCTGCCTGATATGGTGAAGGAAAGGAATCTCTCTTGAGAAAGGTCTCCAGAGTCCTTAATCACCATTTAGGGGCCCTGCTCTTTGAAGGGCCATAGAGGAACAAAGTGGTTTGGGGATTAGCGAATGGCTTTTATTTCTTCCCTAATGATGAGAAAAGTGCAACGAATGCCTAGGGCAGATGATAAATTGAGTCAGAATATGTTGCACGAGTGCCCTTTGCTAAGCTAGAGGATCAGTGTCAACAATATAAAAAAATGCCTCTGTTTGCTCATAGGAAATAATGTTTGAATCACTAAACAGTAGAGATGGTATTGGCCATATTTAACTGCATCGTACCTGCAGTCCCTTTGCAAATATCCCCTTTGAAGTGACATCAAAAGGTCTGTGCACATAAGGAGAGGCTGCAGCATCCATCATTTCATTGGTTATTCACAGGACCATGGAGCAGAGCACAACAGAACTAAGCTGCCTGCACCCCACAACCTCATTCAGGGATGGCTCTGAAAAGAAAGGCCATCCAAAAGCCCCTAAGACATATTTTTTTCCTTAGGAAAGAAGAAAATACACTGAGTTCCTGTTAATGTTGCCCCTAAACCACTTTGAGCAGGGGCTTCCTTCAGCCATGGGAAAAACAAAAGCTTGGTTAGTTTTAGGAAAATTTATTTTTTAAGTAAAGGTTCTGTGGCACTTTTCTGAAAGCGTCTGTGGTGAGGGTGAGGAATCCAGGACTGAACCAACATCCATGGAAATCACTGGAGGCTCTTACTGATTTCACAGAGTGCCCAGCCAGGCCTGAGGTTTGAGTCAAGGCTAACAGGAAAGGGAAGTTAGAAAACTTGGTTGGCCAGAGAGATATGAATCAGGAGCTGACTGAATGGAAAACAACCAAGTCTGCAGACCGGAGTATAAAAGCTTTTCCTTGATGAGGCTGAGTACAGTTCCATCTCAGGGTGTAGACAGGATTTACCTCTTGAATAACACTGCAGGATTTAAAGAAACCCCTTTTCTTCTTTCTTTCTTTTTATAGATTTTTTTTCCTCTTTTCACAGACACCATATGAGTTGTAGAATTCAGGCTGTCCATGGTGTCTGGACAGGCAAAGATGGTGTCACAAAGTCGTCTTGACTGTAAGGAGAGCATGGGACTCGCAGTGTCTAAAAGTGCCAAGACCATTCATCTGGCCAGTGGAGAAAGCAAAGATGGGTTGGAGAGAAGTGCAATGTTACTGAGCTCGAGACATCAGAGTAACTCATTGCTTTTTAACTTGGAGGAATGGTATGAGTTAGTTAGCAAGTCAGCTGTCAAAATCTCTTGCAATGCACCAGGCCTGCTTGGGATGCCTTCACTCAGCCCACATCACCAGATTCTTCCATTATAGACGAGCTCCTGTGAAAGCCCAAGGTGAGGATGCTTCCCTGGTGTAACTTTCCTACCTTTAGGGAGGATTTTTAGCCATGCAACCCACTGCAGAGCCTTATTTATACCAGGGAATATACCCACACATGAATATACCCATAAAGGAGCTCTTGGAATTGAAGAAAAAGGTGGATCTGGAGCTCTAACCACCTCCTTTGAAACTAGTGAGATACTGACAGGAACAGCTGAATATCATCCAGTCAGCAACATTGCCAAAGTTTTACTGTGTTCAGTGAAGATCAAAGACAATAGCTCCTATGTTCTCATGGAGTCTCAGTCATTTCTAGAGGGACTAACCTATTTATTCGCAAATTTGTCTGAAATGAAGATAGAATTGGTCAAAGCTGATCTGGATCCTGCAGCTACCTCATTAGTGTAGTGGGATTTTTTTCCATTCACTAAGCCTTATCAGATAAATAGCAGCATGCTCTGTGTGTAGCTGAACTGGTGCTCTGGCAGCATGCTGGGGATCATCCTGCTGCTCTCTTTTTACTTTCTGCATTAAACTTGTGACATGAGACTGTCAAGTCATCAATGACCATAGAACCATCTTTGCAGAAGTAGCTCTTTCATCCCTTGTACTTGGACTAGATCCCAGGTGATTACCTTTTTGCTGAAATTTTGGTCACTGCAAAAGGATACAGTATTTGCAGCTTCTCTGTGGCACAGTGATGGCTATTCACAAAAACTATTCTTGGATGAAGTGAGGGGTCTCATCAGACAGGAAGTTAATGATATGTGCTTGTTCTCCCTCTCCACTGATTAAAGAGGAAGTAGAGGAAGATAAGATGTTCAAAAGTGCAGTGTTTTTATGTCCAGGGCTATACATTTCAGTGGTGTCTGGCGTCCTCCCCCTACTTATTGCAGCCGTTTATAAAGCTCTAAAGCACTTTATGAGGAAAGACACAACCTAAATATATACTACATGATTTTATTCCACAAGCTATTTTTAGTAAGTAACCCTCACCACAGATGTATTTTTAGTATAAATGATTTAGTATAAATATATTTAGTATAAATATATTTTAAAAAATGTAAAAACAATTTTATGCTATTTATGCTCAAAAGCTTTCATAAGATGAGCTTGGGAAAGATGAGAAGTAAGACAAAGACCTCAGGATTTCTGAGATAATTAGTAATGTTTTAATGATGAAACAGCATGAATAAAAGTGCCAACAGTTTATCTCCATGGAGACAAATAAATTACCTGCTACTACAGAAAAGCAACCTGGTTAGCACCTTAGATATTTGTAAGGAATGAAAATAATAATGATAGGGCAAGTGGTCCCCAATTAGCAGATGGGAGAGAAAGACAATATGTTCTAATGGAGAATGAAGATTAGCAACATGCTTTGCTGCACGCTACATGAATACACAAAATAAATGCTAAATGAACATTATTGTCTGCATTAAAATACCTATACTATGTAGATGACAGAGAAAGGGAAGAAAAGGGAAGATTAGCGAGGTATTTTAAATACAAGGAGCTAGCGAGCTTATATTTGCCTCTCTTGTATTAAAAAAAAATAAATAAATGTGGGAGCAATTGCTTTTTGTAAAGGTTGAAATAAGAAGCAAATATTTTGACTAAGTCAAGGAAGAGCAGAGATTAGGAAAGCATTGTGGTCAAGAAATGTAGGGATGGATGCAACCTTCAAACAAGCTGAGGAGATTAGGAGATGGTTTTTACATATGCCAAGAACATAAGACTGCCAGCCTCTATGTCTATGGAGAGGAATAGCAGAAATATGTATCAATGGTTCAAAAAGGCTTTTACCAAAAAAAAAAAAAAAAAGAGGTTCAAAAAAATTTCAGGCAGCTCTTGAAGCCTTCAGTAACTGGTTGGGTGTGCTCCTGAGCTGCTGATTTCTGGAAGTGTCAGCTACTAGTCACTTTCAAATATGGGACTGGGATTATGGATTTTTTGTCTGTTCTAGTGTAGTTGTCCTTGGACTCTCACCTCAGGTACCCACTTCACAGCCCTACTCCCGCCACGCACCCCATGGGGCACTGCACAGTGGGGTTCGGCCATGGGCAGGAAGCCTCTGGGACCAGCAGCTGAATCTTCCCCCACGTGCCTAACTACGATGGCTGGGAAGGAGGAGGGAAGGCTTCACCATGAAAAGCAACGCCACACCTTATTAAGCCCCCAGGTAAAGGGAAGACTAAGAATGGAGACTTGATTCCCAGAGACAAATTTCACTGTGGTCTCCTCACAGGCCCAGAAAAAGGGAACGCTACCCTTAATCACGAACAACGTGGAGGATGTCAGCTTCAAACATAGGCAGCCCCTGAGGCATAGCTAGAGACAACTCTGACTTTGGAGATAGTGTAAGGAAAGTGGGATCTTTCTGAAACATAACAGAGAACATCGGAGGAACACATTGTGACTAGTCAGAAAATCTAAATACATCAAGACAGAAAGGATCCAGTAAGGAAAGTGCTACTGAAATTAATTCTAGTAAAGTGGAGAAAGGGAAGAGGGCAATAGATTCAGTGTTCCTAAATAGAGATGTGAGAGATTAGGATGAGCAATAAGCAGAAGGCCTTCCAACTGTAAACAAGCTGGTAAAAGAAGACTATGGGAAAGCTGTACAAATAAGCAGAAGTGATTTTAAAAGATATTCAGAGGAGCAAAAATAAACCTTGAGTACAGTCCTCCAGATAATGCTTTTCTGCACCACTATGATGTCTCACCAGACATTCAGAGCAGGGCACACTGCCCCAGCACACACTGTCACCTCTGTCAGCTGGGCATCCCTACAGAGCAGATTGAGGTTTGGATATCATTTCTGCAGATGCTGGAGGTTGTGTGAGCTTTCATGTAATAAATATAGGAAACATTTGGCTAAAGAAGGATATCACTGGGCAGAGGCACTTCCGGGGCATTTGGGTTTTGATTTCATCTGAATGAAAGAGATAATAATGAAATAAAAGACAGAGAAGCCAGATTTACTGTATCTTTTACTAGTTTTTCCAAATGGCATTTATACACGAACAAGTTAATAGAAGACAATCTGGGGTAGGACACTTTAATGTGTAAGCTACTGGTGTTTCATAGAGAACTTCTCAGCCCTCCCAGTCATGATGTTTTATGTATTTATATAAGAAAACATGAAGTAGAAAACCCCGCAAAAATTTTAATCTTCTCCTAGTCAGAATTGCTGCAGAGAAAAAGAGAGAGAAAGACGCTTTTTGTTTATTTCCTTTGGGGAGAAGATCAGATACTGCGTGGTCATAAAGACCTGAACTGAGAGCAATAACAATTCCCCTTTCCCAAAGAGCTTACAGTGTGTGTGTGGGGGGGAGCTGTTTTTGTGTGTAGAGGGGGAAAAGAATGGGATAAATGGTCTTTTCATATCCAGAAATGCTTTATTTTCTTATGAGTCATAGCTGGTTTGAGTAAGTCTTTCTAAATACCTCATATTTTGGCTCTAGGCACAGAAAGCCTCTGTCAGAAATCAAGTTTCTTAAAGTCACTCTGAGGATTTATATAAGCTAGGGAAACTCGTAACCATTTCCCACGCTGCAGACACTGTTCCAGCTCGTTGACTGTAGCAGGGTTGGGGACCCTGCAACCGTAGGGACCGCGCAGAGTTTTAACATTTGCATGCGAGCCTGCTTGGATCAGATCAAAATGATACGGTTTTTGAAATACGAGCAGTGACACAGAAGCCCATCTGTACAGGTGGGGATTAACTGGTACTAGCAACAGTTTTGGGGGGTCTGAGTTTTGTTTGTTTTGTTTTCATCTAGAAAACATCCCTAGGGATGCAGAGGGTGGCTGCTTTTAGGGAAGTCTTTTGTGCCAGCATTTAAACAGGATTTGTTCAGGAGGCTCACACTTAATTCATACCGTTTCACATTTTGAGAGTCTTTTTCAGTCCTTTACCTAAGCCTGAAAATGTTCAATTGTTTCCTCAACATTTCGAGATTGGAATCAAATCCTGTCTTTGGGTGGAGATATCCTCTGGGCCACAATATTGTTGCCCTCTCCCCCTCGAGCAACCCTGCTTGCTAGGACATCCAGCCTTGCCAGAGCCGAGGCTGGTAGAGCTGTTATGTGGGTACGTGGCTGATATCAATCTTAGGATTTTTAGCTCATGAGAGAAAGCAGCAATGATGGGAGGCTTTGTAGTCCTCTTGGTTAACTTTCCATCAGCTGAAAGCATTTTCTTATCTATCTCCCTGCAAGTGGTGGGGGAAGACATGTGGGAAAAGCCTTCAGCAGTGCTAATATCCGCCACAGCTCTTGTTACAGCGTTTCTGGATCACTTCACGTGTTTCCTTCTTATCACTAGGAGTGATGCCTGAGAAATGGAGAAACCCTCAAAGAAAACCTGCTGTGACTGGATTTCTGGAAGCTGTCAGATTTGCTCTGTGTTCTTCTGGGGAAAAGGGGGGATTTTCAGGCAGAGACTTTGGAGACAGTGCTTTGGATGATGAGAAAAATTTCCTTACCCACTGCAAGAGCTTTGTATCTCCCATTTGGCCTGCTTGGCTTGTTCCAAAGCTAAATAAGAATCACTAAAACTTCTGACACTTTGCTGCAAACCAGGCCTAATGTCAAAGCAAGGCCATCCCTGAGAATTATACTGTACTACATATAAAAAGAAATGATACAGTCAGTACACTACTAGCTCCACATTGTCTGTTTTATACTAAAATGAGCTTTCTCCCATCTATTCATCATCTAGTGCACTTTAACATACATAATGACATATCTCCAGCATAGAAATGATCAGGAGAGGCTGTGCTGTCATTCAGACACCTTTCTGTCATTGTAACCACAAGCCTATGACTTGATTTATTCCTGACATTTTGTTCCAAATATACCACATATTCACATCCATTAATGAGCCTCTTTCCTATTCTGAATGTTACTTGTCATATGAGGAAGGTGACTCTACTCTGAGGGGAGTCAGGAAACAGTCAGGACCAAGCAGGAGAAAGCCAGAGATTTCTTAACATGCAATGGCCACAAGATGCAGCCTACAGAAGGGAGACTTCAACAATTATAATGAAAAATCACAGCCAAGACACAGGTCAGATCTGAATTTGTCTCTTTATCTCACCGGGCTGCTCTGCAGCTATGACATCACCTAATTTAAGTCCATCGTTCCCTTGCTTCTCACACGGCAATTAGGCCCCGGCGAGAAGCTGAAGCTGACCGGAAGGGCTCAGCAAGCCAGAAGGGAACTCTGTGAGGGGACATTTGCTCCATTCGATCAAACCAATTTGCTGCCAGGCCACTGTGTGTGACACACTGCAATCCCTTTGACCTGCATGCCCTGAGATGACAGTCCCTGAGTTTATTAGGATATTGCATGGGCCAGGCGTGCTGGTGTTTAATTGCCAGCACCCTCTGTAGTAGATGCCATTACTTGTACTGCAGCCGCAGCCACTTTTCCCACCTGACAGCCTAACTGAAAAACAAGTACTGGGACTCCTCGTCCCACCGGGCACCCCACGAGGAAAAGTCCAACCAGAGGCAGCAAATTGCAGTTCAAACTGGGGCCTCCTGTGGCTGCAGTCTACGAGGAGCCATGCTAAATCTGCCTCTCTTGGCGAACAAATTGTTCAGTCTTCAGACCTGTCAGCAGAGTCAGGCAAGTCTCTAAATTTTTTCAGAAAGCAAAAAATGTCTAAAATTAATATGATTTTGAGACCAGATTTGCCAGAAATATGAGAAGAGAAAAAGGAAATAGGTTTTCATAGTACTGAGGCCAGTCAATGATCATCTTTTAGCAAAAGCCCAGCATGCCATGGGCATGCCACAAATCACCGGCAGTGCTAGTAGTTTCCTCCTTGACCCCTTGTGGAGTCAGCTAAGCTCCATGCGTTCCCATTCAAATGCCTCTTTTATGAAGGCGCATGGCAAATGTCTGTGCAGTCTGTGCCCTCAGCCTGCAAATGCCACTCCTTGCATCTTGGTCCCCTATTAAAGGGACTTTCCCATTCTCAAACTACCCCCCACCTGTCTCCCCATGCCACAAATAAAGCTCAGACAGGGCCGAGCAGTAATACCTCACTCCCTATCCGTAACACCCCTTTGAATTTGGGAAGAAACCGTCAGCCGAAGCTGGAGCCACATTCAGTGCTGGGCGAAGGAGGCTGTAGATCAGAATTTCAGAGTCTTGGGAAAGTATCATGGGCTGTCTTAAATAGCAGCGCTAAGCACAATGCTTAATTCAAAGCAGAAAGGTGATAAACCTGTCCTGTCAGATCACACCTCATTCCACATCCTATCCACCAGTCCAGTCCCTTCAAGTTTTCTGGTCATGGCCCAAAGGCCAGGAAACAATCCTGTGATAGAACAAATCCCCACAGTGCTGCAGGCTTGTGGAAAAATCTGTGGTTGGACTTCAGCTCCTGCTGGACTAGTGCAGTCTGTTGGGGTGATGGTGGCAGTCCATCGTGGTGGTGGCAGTGGTGGTGGCAGTGACAGTGGCATAGGGTTGCCTGAGCCCGGGCATCGTGGGGTCCGGGGTGCTCTGGTGGGAACAGCAGGGCTGGAACAAATGCAGGGATTGAAGTCAAGGAGGGTGTCAAGAAAATGTAATGCAGCCAGAAACTCCTCTGGGAGTGCCAGTCTCCCCCATCATGGTCAAGGGACAGCACTATGGGTTGTTTTGGTATCTGGAGAGGGGAAAAAAGAAAGGCAGTAAAGTGAGAGCAGAATCAGCCACGTCAGGGAGTGGGAAGGAGAAAGAGGCTGTGGCTGAGCCCAAACAACTGCTGTATTTTTCTGTTCTTTCACTCAATTCCCAGGCACAGCCTAGAGAAATCCTTCTCCAGGCTCTGCAAACTGACATACCGATCAAGCTCTTTCACATCCATCTGTTAGCATGCACAATTGGAAAGAAATTTCAGAAAGATGAAGTTAAACTTGATGTAAACCACAAAAGTCATGTTTTCTATAAACCTCCCACAAAGCATTTCCAACCTAACCTAAACTTAACATTGCCAACTCTCCAGAGATTTTCTTGGAGTCTTGTGATAATGGGTGTTTTTCCTAAAGCCTCAGCTCCCGAATGGAAATGATTATGTGAGAATCTTAGCTGTCATTAAAAAGTAAATTTCTATCCCTCAGGGCCATGAAAGAAAGCTTGAAACAAGGAAGCAAGTTATCAAAATGGCCTAAAAAAGAGAAGACAAATAAAAAGAACCCCACAGTAACTATTGTCTCTAAGATTCAGCACAATTCCTGATTTTGTAACATCTGGGGTTAGCAATTAAGTAACTGCATGGCCATGACTATATTTTCAGGTGAACTGCCCTGTGCTACCAAAAATTGTAAAATAATAATGCATAAACCTTTGTTTGGTAGTTGTTCTGTGGTTGGACACCTTTTTTTCTTTTCTTTTTCTTTTTTTCTTTTTTTTTTTTTTTGGATGCCTAAATGTAGAAACAGATTCAGCAATATAGGTGTAAACACACACACACACATGCATGCAAGTCAGATTCCAGGTTTCCTGGAGTAGACAAAGTCTTCATGATTTCAGTTACACTGATGGGAAACCCGGATAAATTCATCAGCCTCACAGGAGTCCCACGATAGGTATTGTTCTGTTACAATGGTGCTACTAAAATAGGATGCAAAGATTCTTAGTTTTCTAATCACAATATTACAAATAAATGTTACACAGCAAAAAATAGCGTGTGTTTATACATCCCCTCCTTATTTTTCTAAAAACTAAACTCCAAATACAAAAAAAAGCGCTAAAAAAATAATTTAATCAACATCCTAATGTGGAAACACATTCAAAAGAAGCAGAAAGAATAGGAACTACATTTTTATCTTGGCATCTCTGTTAGCTTTTTATATACAGATTTAGCTTCAGTGCACACTTAAACTTTTACATTTTATTTTTGAAAAAATAATTATGTTACTACAGTACAGATTGAACTGCACCATTTGACACGGGTTGTTTATATTCTTTAGATCAATGCTACCATTTCATTTGCATTTAATTGCAATACTGTCTGAAAGAACAAAATTCACAGGACATTTCCTGTTTGTTCTCAACCATGAATAGTCTGATGATTCCTTTTTGCCAGTGAAGGAGAGCATTTTTGGAGCAAGTACATAACTGACTTTGTTGCCCAGATCAAGTGAAACACGGAGGTAGGTGCTGCATTAATGCACTGGTATTGTTTTCTTCAAGATCGAAGTGAACTAGAGAAGAGAAGTAGGAATAGAAATTCCAAATTGATCAAAAGGGCAAAGTGTTTTGTGACCTTTGAAATAACATTGCAGAAATCCAACTGTCTCATAAGCAAGCAAGAAACACAGCATCATTAACAAGCTCTGCATCAAGCCCATCAGTCCAAAGGTTCATTTGGAGGAGAAAACTGTTTTAAAGGTTTTTAAAAGCAGATCACATGTGCGCATACACTGTTAAGCAAAATATATTCTGAGACTTTTCTCTTAACACTTTTCATTTTCTAACTAAGATAATTGAATGACTCAGTGAACATGGCTGGCATTAAAATCTTGGGGGAGGGAAAAGCAGAGGTAGCAAGCTCTAAATCCTCTGCCAAATCCCCTTTTCATAATTTATAGTCTGTCACCAGTTTATCACAGAGAACTGTCCCTCTTTCTCTCATTCTACAGGCTCCTTTCCCAGTGGACAGTCCATGCCAGCTGTCTCGGCAGCAGGAACGTCCTTTTTTTCCCAAGCCTCGACCTGTGGGAAAATCTTCATTGGCCAGTAATTGATTCCACCCTGCCAGCTCCATTACTTTAGTCTACAGTCAAACTGCCAGCAATCTGGAGACAGGCAGCCGCAGCCCTCCCGGCTCCCGCTATTGAAGCCTGCTCCTACCAGCGCTGTTAGCTACCGGGTCCCGGAGTTGATGTGTCAGCCCGCCCTGCAATTAGCACTAATCTGAAAATTGGCCTTTGCTAGCAAAGCCAAGCACCTGACAGCTAATTGTTTATGTCAGATTGATGTGCATTTAATATGGAAAGGTTATTTATCAAAGGGTACTTTTTTCTGTTTGTCTTAGTTCAGAGCAGGGAGAATTGCCACAGGCACTTAGAGCCTGCAAACCAATAAAGATCTTATACTTCATTTAACTTAAGCAGCCTTCTAAATACCCTTTTTAAACTCTCAGTGTAGTGCAGTGCAGTACTCATCTATTTATATTGCTTATAAAGAAACTGCTGCTAACCAAGCAGTTATTGTTTTTAGTCTCTTTTTTTGGAATCAAAATATTGAGGGGTGAAGAAAGGTTGATAACAGAATAGCAACTGCCAGCCAGCACTGGAATTAAAAATGCATTAAGTTTTGACTCATCCTCGAAGTCTTGCCAGTCTTTCCTTATACCAGGTTACTTTAGTATTTACCAGATTACCTACACTTTCCCTCACTGCATTGTATCATAGAAAACATGCAGGGTAAAATACTGGTTGTATGGAATATAGCACAGGTTTTGCCACTCGCTTCAGCAGAGCCGGGATGTCACCAGTAGTAATGAAGAGACAAAAAGACAAGGTTACCCAGGTCCTGATCCGGTGATCAGCTCACAGCAGGCCGAGCCTCACGCTCATGATCCCCATGCACTGCAGTGGAGCTGGCTGACATTCATCTACTGCAAAATAGGGTCCCTGGTCGCCAAAAGCCTCATCTAGGTGTTTCCCAAGGTTGTAGCACAATCACTAGACTGAAAACAGGGTGCACTACTAGCGTTACAATTGGAAGCACTTGACTGATGTTGAACAGGTTACCATTTAGCTGTTCTGTAAATAGCTTAAAAAAGCAAACTCACCAAGTATTTGACAAGAAGCATGTTTGTTCTGATTGGGCAAGCACATTTCATGTTATATTAAAAGTCCTCCTAAAAAACAATACGTCTTTGCAATCGTTTAGAGGAAATTAATATATCCTACCCAGAGTCCAGGAGGTCAACACAAGATAATAGTGGTGCACATGCAACTCTAGCACACAAGCAAGAGTAAGAAAAGAAAAGAAAAGAAAAAGCTGATGCTTTTAAATGAAGCAAGAAAGAGGACAGTCTCCAGTATGGAAAGAGTGTATGAAAAGTAATAAATCAGATGATAGGACACAAACACAACAACTGTTTGATACAAATCATAGTCTGACAGGGAAATGAAAAGTACCAGTGTGATTTGTATGAAACTCAGATTCATTCCACAGATGGAGGAAAACATTTTCCACGTATTTCAAATGATTCTTCTTTTTAAATGAAGAGGATCAAATATTGCACAAAGTATCTGTTCTCTAAATACTGTATTTTAAAACAGAGAAGTACACGATTTATAGTCTTCCCCTAACTACCCACCATAAAAATTTAGGTGGAAAACATACAAATATGCAGGATCTAGAAAGGACTTACACAAAAACCTCTCAAAAAATATTAATTACTTTTCATGTCATCATTCATTAGTCTTTGCCTGGATACCAACATCTGTGCATTACTTCCAATATTGTTTTATCCTCTACAGTGATACGTTTAATAAATTTGATAAATTAAAAATTTGGAGTGAATTAAAAACACAATCATCAAGTTTACTCAGAGCAATTAACTGAGCAACACAAGCAGAAGAAACGTAGTTGCCTCTGAGGTACACAGCTTACTTGGTTCGGGTTTTGGTGCTGGGAGGAGTTGCTTTCAGAGTTATAGTTGCACATGCTCCAGCTTCCAGCAGAGCTAATGCCAAAAGTTGACCTTAATCCTGTATGATCAGGCTTCAGAAAAGCAAGCTGCTAGGCAAAACTTTCTGCAGTACAAGACCTACTGGTTGCTGCTTTGCCACTTTCCAGCCAGTCTGGTCTCACTCAGCTGAGACTCTCGGGCTAAAAGTCCATGGCCACTGCACTTTTTAAGAAGAGCAGCTCTAACCAGAGCAAACATTACATTTGTCAGCACCAACGTGCACGAGCTGCCCTGCGCTCCCCGGCGTGTAGCTGCAGTGCACAGCCGGGTATGGGGCAACAGGTGGGTGGCGAAGTCTGGGTGCATCCGGCACAGGGTGCAAGGGCTTGTCTGCCTGCTGAGGGAGCACGCCCCGCTGACACAAAATGCTTCTTCTGGCACTGCTGCAGAGAACATTTACACTAAGCAAATGCTTAGCTTTAAATATATGCTTAAACCCCTCTGGGTTGGTCCTTGACGGGGATTTAAAGATGTGTTGGAAAGTTTTGGCAGTGTTGGTTTCAACTTGGCCAGCTAGGACATGTCGAAAGCTACATTATTGCATCCACTCTAGAGTTTTGAAATGTGTTAATTAAGACAGTCTGTTACCAGCCCCTTCCTTCCTACACAAGACAAAACCCATCGGGTTATAAACATGTCTGAAGTGATTCGTATGTTTTAATGCTTTCCTGAATATGGATCAATTTTAACACTTTTTATAACACTTGTATCCTAGCCAAGACAAAGCCAATGACTTCAGTGTGATCTGAGCACACATTTAACGTCCTCCATTGAGTAGGATCCTAGAACAGAAGAGAGTTCAAGAAGTCATCTAGCTTATTCCCTGTCTCAAGGGAGGAGAAGCGTGGGGTAGATGTTTGCATAAGATGTCCTTAAAGATTTCCAGTAACAAAGATTTCACAAATTCCCTCAAGTAATTTATTCTATTCCTTCATTTTCCTTACTGCTAGTTCTTATTCCATAAGGCTGATACAATTCTTCCTTACTGCAGTTTAAGGAAGTTTTTTTCTGTCTTCCACAGACAAAGACAACATTGTTCTTAGCAGCTGACAGTTATGTATTTGAAGCCCCCAACACTTTCTTTAGCGCAGACAACCTTGATTCTTTCAACATTTTCATAGAAATGTTTTCCATGCCCCTGAACACTGTTCTCTTCTGCACTCTCTGCAGCTGCCCCCATCTTTCTTCAAGTACTGAACCCATAAGTGGAACCAGCACTGAGCAGAGGGGAAGGCTGAACTCGTATGTCCTACAAGCTCTTCTCCTGTTACTTGGCTCAGCAGGACACTTCACACTTGCCTTTTTGGCAACAACATGATAATGCTGAATTGTTATCTGCTGCAAGCTTTTTTCACAGAACCATTGCTGCTGCTATATCTGCACTTCATTACTCATCTCAAGTGTAGAGCCTTGTATTGGCTCCTGTTGCCTGTAGTATCCTTTCTTTCTTTCTTTTTTTTATATTTGCCTTGCATTTTATGATATAATATTGCACTCTGCTCCTAATCATAGACATATGGGCACGGTGTCCCTGGCAAGGTGAACAAGCAGGCATACAGGGTCAGAGAGCCGCTGGACTCCCAGGTGCTTCCCTGCCGCCCTTGTGTAGCACGGAGGTTTTACGGAGGATTCCCACAACCACAGCTACTGCCTCCCATCCTGAGGGGCAGCCTCACCTCACCTGTCCTTCCCCCTACTCTGATATCTCTCCACAGAGTCTCACATCATGGGGACCAGCCTGTCAAAGGAAATTCGCACCTGGACCTGTGCCCTCTGCAGAAATCCCAGCCCATTCCGCATCCCCACACCGCTCTCCTGGCAGGGGGAGGATGGAGCTGCTGCCACATCTGTCTGTTGAGCACACCCAAGGCACAGGCTCCCGCCTGCAGAAGTTTCCGATCCACCAGAGCTCTCAAGGTGGGACTGCCACGTCCTGTCCGGTGTCTCACTTAGTGAGTCCAGTGGCCTGATCAGGGGAGCACCACAGGGGTGCAAGCCTGGGGTGGCAGCCCCACACAGTATGGTGTCCCATATGTGGTCAAGCATCCCTGAACCCATAAAGGGGCTCTCTTAGAAGGTAAAGAGAGTCTTGTTTCTATCTTGGAGAACATGTTCCTTCTGCGGAGCTCAGGGCCACGGTCTGGGCCCATGGGATAACCCACAATCCTGAGAACTGCAGTGTGTGCTTGGACAAATGCAGGAGCCTGACTCCCTTCCACCTTCAAAATACAGCAGAGTTAAGAGCCCTGTTCCCCACTCTTGCACCACTCAGTCAGCAAACTTAGGGACTTCCCTAAGCGACTGCAGGTGAGATTCACCCAGGTTCCTCCATGACAAGTCTCCCTCTTGCCCCAAAAGATGGCTTTGATGATGGACTCTCCCAGCAACATTCTTGTCTGCAATTTACACAATATAAATGTTATTAAAAGACCTATATCTGCATGCATCCTGGTATGGTCTATAACAGCTGCTAGTTCAGCAAGAGTTTCAGCAAAAATAAAGGAATTTTTCATTATATAAAGCTTTCTCTTACTCAAGTATTAATATCACTGGATAACATACATCGCTGTAACCTAGAACAAGGGTTTACTTCTTAGGATGTCAAAGCCTCTCTCTATCAGATGGGAACACATATGTGTCTTGGTTAGCTTATATCTTGGATTACTTAAAAAAGGAGGAGAAAACGCAACCATTTCATCAGCTAAAATGAGAAAAAGAACTCAGCATGTCCAACCAAAACAATGACCTGATGCAAGCTCAAGTCTATCAGGTAAAGCTCAGGGGAACATTTTAAATAAGGAAAAAGAGTGGAAGTGAAAAAAATATCATCATTGTATTATTCAGTAATGTTCCTCTACTAGCATTAACAGCTTATCTTGCCATCTAAGCACTTGTAGATAACAGACTCAGTTTTATGTTGAGTACAGGCTGTACCAAGTCACTAAAAACCTTCTATTGTTAAAGCTTATGTAAAATGGTCAATCAAAGTGTCGCTTTTTCCTGCCCATCCCCCACACTGTTATGCTGCATAGTTCCTTATAAAAGCCAGGCACAAAGGAGGAAGGCTGGGAGCAAAGCGCTGAAACAGAGAAAACTGCCCATTGCAGAGCTGAGACACACATGGAAATCACGGCACCGAGGCTCCACAGAGCTAATTTCAGAGGACTGAGTTGCAAGGTCGCCTAAGAGAACAGAGAGAAATATCTCAATTAAACTGTAAACTTTATCAGTGAATTTTCCCTTGTAAAAAATCTCATGTTTAACAACGTGCTCACTTGAAGAGCTGCTGAGGTCCTTTCCACTCCTTAGCCAGTGCAGTAGGCCCCAGCTACAACACAGCAGTGGAAAATGAAACTGGCGTAGGCTCAAGAGAAGTAAACTTTCCTAGTTTTTCAAATGAGATTTCTAGTTATCTACTCCAAATCCATCTTTCTGAAATAAACCATGACAGATCTGAGTAATGACAAATCATCAGATTTGATAACTGAATTCAGAAAGTTGCTTGTTTTTCTTTTCAAGTAGGTTTTCATACATGTTGCAGTGCAATTTTAAAAGACTTCTCTGAGGAGACATTGACTGCCCCAACGTGGCAGCTGCAGTTGGGAGCTCCATGCTCAGTGTTTGAGTGAGGCAGGAATCATTTCCTCCAAACCACAGAAATCCCACAGGCCTCATAAGCAGCAGAGCCTTAGAGACAAGTTCCTACTCCAAGTGAGCCCAAGCAATCATCTCAGCCATAGAGATACCAGGAGCCCTGACAACTGCTTTGATTTAGGAAAAATTACTCAGAAGAGGTGTGTGTGCCAGGCCTCAGAAAGGCAGGAAGTTTACATAAACAGGATGTCACATTCAATATGTTGCAAACTTTTTTTTTTTTTTGAATATGTATATTCTCCTTCACGCACAGGCCAGTTAAACTTTCCTAATAGATAGGTGCTACAGCATTCCTTAGGGGATACAGTGCTCTTGAAGCAGATGGAGAGGAATGGTGTGGTTAGATGAAATTCAATTTTAACCAGCCTCAGCTGGCTAATGCGGCATGTAGGATGTGGCCCACACACCTCATCCAAGAGCAGTTACCTGGTTTGGGGTAGATGACTGAGATGAAAACAGTAATGCTGGCTGTCCTGGGTCAGACCAGTATTGTCCAGCTTCCAACCATTTGCTGCTCAGATTTCCCTCAGCCAGCATTGGCTTCTGTGCATGCAGCGACCCTTGAAGGCTTTCTCTTCCTTTGATTTGTCCAGTCCCCCTCCAACCCATGCAAACTTTTAGTATCCCCAGCATCTGGCAGCAAGGAGTTAACTACATGTTGTTTGGAGAACCGTTTTTTTTTGCTTGTTCTGAGCATGCTGCTTGCTGTCTTCATTCAGCACCCCCTGTTTTTTGTCCTGGAAGTGGCCATAAGCTGTCAGTTCCTCCCCACCCCCTTCAAGCCATTCATGAGGTTACAGACCTCTATCATACTTGCTCTCAGTCATCTCTTTTTCTCAGCACTGGGAGGAAGTAAACCTGGTGCATCTCATGCCGAATGCTCATATTCCCGGGAAAACTGAGCAGGGAAGAGAGTGGGATACGTTTGTGCAGGGTTCAGATAAGCATTTGATAAGTATGTGCTTAACACACAAATGCCTGTCACATTTGAAGACAGGCAAATCAAGCAGAAGTTCTAATTAAGGAAGGGACCATACGATGTGCCTCCCTCCCAGCAGCGATTTTTAAAAATTTTTGTCCAGATTCAATCGCTTATTCTAACCACATGGACTGACAGAGAGGGAGATGGGTAAGATGCTATTCGTGATCTGTGATACAGAGTAAATAAAGGAAGGCAACAAGGAAAATAATTCCTACTTCTCAGATGTCCAAGGGCAGACCAAGTCTAAATGCAGTTTGTGTCAACAAGAACAGCAAACCACCAGCACGTCTCATTTTCATTTGATATACATGGAAGCCTGACATTATGGACTTAAAGGAAATGTGTGTATCATTGCACCAGGATATATGTCTCCCTATATACAGTACATGCACACACACACATAATACCCTTATTAACAAGGATATCTACATCATGTACTGGCAAGTAATGGAGAAGTTTAGCAAACATACCTGAAATATCTCAAATGCTTAAAGATGCCAAACAGGCTCAACACACCATTTCCAGTTCCCCCAGCCCTCAACATCCCCCATCCATTCAAACTACAGCTTCTCCTTTTGGCTTGCAATCTCAAGCAATCATCAGTTAGGAGAGGATGACTTTAAAATCTATCACTTGCAATCGCCAGCCAAAGCAAACAGCCAGGGATCACCTCTTCCTGCCAAGTGCTGGAGAGCTGCTGAACTTCCCCTGGGCCCATGCTTGCCCTGGGGCCGCAGGCGCCCCGCTCACCCGCTGGTCTCTACTGCTCGGCCTTCCCCCGTGGCTCTCTCCCCAGCACCCGGCCTCTCTCCCTCCTTCCTCCCGCCGTGCCGTCTTTCCTTCCAGCCTTCCCTCCCAGCCCTTCATAGAGAAGAAAGCTTTTGCTCCTCTTTGCTGAATCTCCCTCTTGCTCTGATCTTCTCTGCTACTAATCCAGCATCCCAGGCAATTAGCAGGCTCAAAGCGCCCACTGCTACAGTAGTTGAACAGTAGCTAAAAATACCTGGTCGGACAGAGCGACGGTACTTTGGAGTATTGTGCCCCACTGCAAAAAGCATGGTTAACCCACACAGTACTGAAAGCTAGTAAATACGTGGGAACGCATGGAAGGAACAAGGCGACAGGCAGCCTTTCGGTGCACTGACCCTCCGTGGCAGCGCTGGGCGCGCGCCCAGCCCTGCACTGCAGTGCCAGACTGGGGGCAGGGAGCCACCGCTGCCTCTGCAGCCAGTGTGAGACGGCACCATTGCGGGAATTTTGGACACCCCGACTCTGAAACCACAAAGAGGTGACTGACAAATGACTTTCCTGTAAATGAAGGCCAAAGACCAAATATGTAGAGAAATCTGAAGGCACTAAATAGCAGAGAGGGTACCTGAGCGATTGCACGGGATGATCCAGCTAACCAGGCATGATGGAAAGGATGAAAAGGATGGAAAGGAATAAAAAATAAAGAAAAGGTGGGCCGTCATGGGAAAGCTCCTTGGCAGGGAAGAGTGAGTCTCGGCTACGTCTCAGCTACAAGACAAGAAGGCAGGTGGGTGCGACCTTGCTGCAGGCATTTGAGACCAGGCTGAACGAAGCTCTGAAGGCTGCAGTGCGAGGACCAGGGCGGCCCCAGCGCGTGGGCCCGCCTCAAGCCCGCCGCCTCCCATGACCCTGATTCCCTGAAAGCAGCCGTGCACCGAGGGCCTTTTTTTCCACAAACCCCTTGGTGGCCGCCCTGGGGCCGGCGGTCGCAAGAGCCTTGCGGTCCAATTAGGCCAGCAAGCGGTCGAGCTCCCCCAGCGCGGCAGCGGCTGCTGGGGTTTCTGGGGGAAACAGCATACGGGAGTCACCTGATTTGCCCTTGCGGTTCAATTAAAAAGGGAAACAAAGCAGCAAAATTGGTCTCCCATGGGGGAGGGAGCAGAACAGGGACCGTCTCCCTCGTAGCTGCCTAGTCGCTCGCAGGGCGACTGCACTAGGACGGTCAGCACAACTAGCAATTACAATTAACGGGCCACGGCAATGGGAGCCGGGGTCAAAGGCAGACGGCGGGTCCCGTCATTTGCACACAGTAAATTATTCAGGGCCGTCAGCTGCTCAGACGGGAATGGGCAATGCTGCGGTTAAACGCTGGCCACATGGCTAATTGGAGGTGCGCCCGCCTGCCCACCCCGGCCCCGGCGCGCGGCACCTCCGCGTGGCGTGGGCAGCTCGAACCTGCGCCGCCGGGGCGGCCCCAGGGGACCCTGCACTCGGCCAGACCCCACAGCGCAGCGGTGCACGGAGAGCTGGTGCGATGCTGTGGTGGGAGCGAAAAACACCCAGAGAAACCCTCATACTGGAAAAAACTGCAGTTCTCCTGTTTACAAATGTGATGGCTCTTTAGGCTCAAATAGGCCTAAATCAGAATTCTGGAGAGTATTTTAAATTACAAAGAGCACTAATAGCCTTATCTTGAAAGATGAGCACACTGTGAATACCTGGCATGAGCAATGACAGACCTGCGCGGGTGAATTAGATGTGCACTGCTAATCTGGCCCTAAGAGATGTATTTTAAGGATACTGCCCCTCCTGCAAAAGATCATTCGTTCAGAATTACCCTTTAGGGTGGAGCAAAGGGAGACTGTATACACTCTTAAGCTAAACTACTGTATGTTGGGGCACAGCACAAAGAATAGTAAATGTGTGTCAGAAGAGAGTAATTTGAAATGTAATGGGGAAAAAAAATAGCATGGGCAGTTTTCTACCCACATCTCCATCCAGTCCTTAATCGCTGCTTTCCGGAGAAGAGAGAGGACAGGAAGGGCAGTGACACAAGCATAAAAACAAAGGGTTTTTTTCCGGTCTCAGAATGACCAAACTGTTTCTTCACTAGCACCTCAGTGTGGACGACCGCAGCAGAAGCCATTCATTCACATTCAAATCAGACTGCTGGTTTACGCAGAGGTCTAAAGGCATTCGTTGGTACGCAGCCTCAGGGGGGATAGATTTCATGTCAGGAGCTTGAAATGGTTCAGAGGTGTCCCACATGGCTCAGTCTCCCAGAAGCCCCTTTACCTTGCTAGCTATGTTCCCCTCGGCAAACCTATCAGACTGCACTACTGGTGGCTTTCCTGGGAGCGCTCGTCTTTTAGTTTCTTAAATGCAAGTTTTTTGGTAGTAAGAAAATATTTGATTAAGGAATAGAAATAGGAATATAAAGGAATTCTTCTGAGAAAAAGAAAAGAAATGTAGATCAACCCTCAGACTTTAAGAATTAGAGATTTAAAAAATGAGAAATAGAAGGGGAATGGCAACCCGTGATACTCTGTGAAAGCACAGTAGCATAGCCAGGGACTAAAGTCATGGCAATGAACAGCAGAACAAGCATCAGGTGACTTTGCTAAACGAATACCTAAGCTGAAAGTATGGGCACAGTGAGGTGCCTCAATCACTCCAATCTCTCCATCGCTGAGCTCACACGTATTTGAAAATGCTGGGTATGCCCCACTCAGCTTGTCTGTATTTAGGATGAGTGATTAAGAGAGTGTGATTGTCAGAAGGTCAAGCTATTTCAGATCTACGAAGACTTCAGATCTATCCAAGTGCTCAACTGTACACTCTGGACAGTCCCATCACAACCAATGGGCCATGTAGCAGTGTGGAAATTTAGACAGCATTTTGGTTTTTTGCGCACCAGAGCCATATTTTTATCCTCACTGAGGAGCAAAGTACTTATGCATATACATGCTAGCTGAAAAACAAGAGAGTGATCCTTTATGACAGTATGACTATAATCTAACTTGACAAATGCAATTGTCAGCATCCCTTAAAGTAAATTACAACTATGCCCCCTTGGCTAAATCCTGAGCCCATTCAAATAACAAAACAAACTGCTCTCTCCCAAGAGTTGTGTTCTCTGCTTTGTGTTTTCTGACATGCTTTCCCACCATCAACCTTTCATTCTGTTGAACTAATTTATACTGCAAGCTCCGGAAGGCAGGGAGGATAACTCCCTTTCATCTGCCGGGGAAGTGCGTGCCTGCTCTGGGTAACAGCAGCAGAGGGGGCACATCCCTGCGGGGCTGGCAGCACAGGCTGGTGCCGAGGCGACTGAAGAGAATAATATGCTATGCACAGCTATGCATTCCTATAAATAACAGGTAATGGGAGCTGGGAAAAGGTACTCGCCGACCACCTCTCTTCAGAGCTTGCAGGGCGCCACTGTGGTTTGCACCAGCGGAGCACGGCAGTGCTTGGCCGTAACGTCTGGTGCTCGGTGCTAATATCAAACAAGGCATCCAAAATAAGGTCAGAAATTTTGCAATTGAGCTTGGCTGCTGCATAGCCCCCGGGGGAGCTGGTTGGTTTTCAAGACCTCCTCAGCCCTTCCCTCCAGCCAGCTCTGCAGCACGCAGTGCCCCAGTTCCCCGGCCGGCTCTCGCAGTCGCCAGCAGTCCAGGCGGCCGCTGTCTAGGAGTGACACAGCCAAGTTGTGGGTCTTTCCAGAGCTTTGAAAAGAGACGCCATCAGGTGCTGCCAGATGCACTGCTGTGATATGGCCAGGAGGACGCTTGTCTTTCTGTCTAAAGGGAAGAAATAAGCCTTCTACGCCCTGTTTTCTCCGCACAGTACCGATGACCCAGTGAACACACGTTTGTACTACATCCCAGCCACTGCACACTAGGCTGGGTTGCACAAGGGACCGTGCTGTTGGTCCACACAATTCTATGCACGTCAGAATCAATCCAGGGACATCTCATGATCTCTAAATACAACTTAATAAACATCGAAAGATAACAGTACTTCTTTCTCATGGAGACAAGACCCCTTGCTCTGAGCTTACCATTTCAGCCTGGCTTTGCCATACAGCAGGAGTAAAATGGCCCTCAGAGACAGGTAATGGCTTTATCTCAGCGAGACTTCCCATGTAATGCTTCCTATTTCTGCAGTACAACTGCAGGGTGGATAAAACCTGAGATGAGCAGGAGTTTTGTCTGTTGTGTTTTCTCTTTGCTCTCTGCATTTTTCTTTATTCTAACAATTTTTTTTTCACCTTTACCTGCCTTCTGGTTTGGGGCGTGCTGAAGATTTGTGGGTCGGTCACATCACACGTGCAAAGCCGTATTGACATCAGTATAACTCACACAAAATTAAGCTCCACATCCTTGCCAGAGCCTAAGCCAAGGCTGTCTGGGCTGTCACAGTTTGGATGGATACGATAGTTCAAGGAAAATCATTCTCATCATTGGTGGTGGCAATTCATTAGGTGAACTCCTCTTTCTATGTCAACACCGGATCTCAGCCCCAGCCTATGCACATGTGATGGTGACGTTTTTAGGGGAAGAATAAAAGTCCTGCTCCCACATACGCCTCGTTTCACCAGGAGACAGGTCAGACCAGCCAAATCCCATCCCTGGTATTGCATCCCACCTCCTGGGCAACCCTCCAGCTTGGCCGGGCAGCGCTGCCTGCAGGTGTCCTCCGACACACTGCTCCGTCGTGCTGTTCCCACCGCGGGGGAAAAGGCAATGCCTTGAAAATCATCTTAGATATAATCCTCTCCCACTCATGTGCTTCACGTGTGGAGCTTTTAACAATAGGATAAAATTCCCAAGGACTAACAGGTTTATTGAGACATGGCTACATGCCCTGTGTAAATGCCAGCCCCTCCTCTTGCAGCTGCAAGACCTAGTGGCAGCACTTGTCAGCCCACCCAGCTCCTAACTTGGCCAACTACCGAAATGTATGGCAGAAACAGAGCCCACGCGGGCAGTGAGAACGGCCTCCGCACGCTCCCCGTGAGTCACTGCGCCCAAAGCCCTCAGCCAGCAGCCACAGCAGCCCGCTCCTGTTAGCAGAGGCAACGGAGGAATCAGCCTAAATCATCCTATCCTTATCCAAGGATAAACAAGAAAGCCTGAGAGTCTTAGTGTGTTCAATCACCGCTTCCTTTAACCCATTAGAGGTCTCAGAGGGACGGTGCCCAGAGCCAGGACAAAGGCATACGGCGTTTCACCTTGCGATCTAAGCACAGTTAGAAATGGGAATCGAGAAGGCAGAGATTGCATCTATCCACCTATCTGCAAGGACTGGTCCTGGTCAAAGCCAGGAGGAATGTGCTCGCCTGGCCGGACCCTGCAGGTGTTATCCCCGCGAGCCAGCCCAGGCCTCTGCCAACAGCTGGGCACTGGCAGCGACAGCAGCCCTTTCTGCTCCCACAACATGGGCAGGAGAGTCAGAAGGTGCCAGAGCCCAGCAGTCGGACCCGGGCACTGGCGTTTACACGTGCGAGACCTCTTCTCGTTACCACTGTTTTCAGAAACGTCAAGCATCGGTAGGATGGAAAACAATGAGTATTTTAAGTTCTAAAATAAGATTGTAACATGCTGTAAATTAAAGTAAGCTGTATACAGCAAAATAAGGAACAACAAAGAAATACAATTGCGGAAATACATTCATGTATGGGTGATCACCCACATGGACAATAACACAATTTCACACACACAGATCAAACAATCTTCTGCTATCTGATACGAAAGATCAGATCTTTCTTTTTTTTTTTAATACAGATTTCCAATGTGCTGAAACTGTTTATAATGAACAAAATAAAAATTCCCTGGGAAATTATTGGCGTGAACTTTGAGAGCTCTAAATTAAGACAAGCCTAATTTTCCAATTAGGCAGCTTGATAGGCAAGATGACATGTGCGGAGTAGAAGGGCAGGCTTTAAACTGCATTTTTATGAACATTTCTCATGACTACAGCAGCCTTTCTATAACTAACAGCTGAGGACTGCACTTTCCCATGCCGTCAGGGGTGAGGAGGTTACGACTTAAGTATTGTGGCAGTTGTTTTTCACACAAGACTCCAGCCCGCTGCAGCTCTCTTGAAAGAACCCAGCGCCCTTGAAAGAGATGGGCGCCCCCGTGCCTCCCGCGTGCACACACACACACACACACACGCACAGCTCTCCCGCCCCTTCGCCCAGCCCAACGCCCACCACTTGCGTGGGCAGCTCAGTTTAACCTGCCATTGAGCCGGGCGACTTGCAACACTAATTGGGAATAGGGACTTTTTTCAAAGTTGTTCAGTCGGTAAATGAAACTTCAGCTCCCCCGTGATCTCGCATGTGCAAAGAAGCTGCAGCCCGTGGCACAAAGGGCACAGCAGAGGGATTTCAAGCAGACGCTGCTCTTTCACAGCGCGCGCTCTCCAGGTAGCTGCCTGCCTTCGGTGGCTCTGTCTCGTGCATCCCCGTTGCTCCTCCAGCAAAGGGAAACACTGAGCACTTGCGGTCCCCTGGGGCTGGCCTTGGGGTGGCACATCCTCACCCCCAAGGCTAGCCTCGGGGTGACACATCGTGGCCACTGAGGACATGCTAACAGCTATCTGAAGACCTTGCCACCCCAAAACGTTAAGACCACAGTGGCTGGTCTTCTGGGGACGAAGAGGGATTCCCTGCTGGCACGCGAGTTGCTCGATCACAGTCACTAAGACAGCAGTCTAGTGTTCATGGCACCAGACAGAAAGAATGGAGTCACACACCACCTTCTGCTGTGCGCTTTTGTGATTTTGAGCAAACCATAGCAGGCCTATTTAAATGTTCTCTTCTGGTATGCTTCGCGCAATTTAACACTAGATATATGCTGGCTTGCAGGGAGCTGGGGAGAGCTCGCCCAAGTGCTTCTGGCAGATGAGAAGAACAGAGCATAAAAATACTAGTATAAAAATAGTATAAAATTTGTTATTTATACCAATATAAAAATATCGATGTCCACCATACCAACAAGTTGTCCTTAGGGTGGATACCGTAGCAACACAAGTTCTCCACGTCATCTCAGGTGAAATCATCTGTACCATTAGGAGTGGTGCTGCCTGGCCAGCTGATCTCTGCAAGGGGCTCTGCGAGAACAGCCTCATCAGTCAAGGGGCACCCTCTAAAACCAGCCATGCCAACTGAAAGAAGCTTGTGGCAGCTATATTAACAAAACTGCCCTTTTACTTGGTGTGGCTGAAGCCAAACTCTGAGTTGATGCACACAGCACAGTGTGCAGGAGCCTGAATCTGAAGGAATATGATATCGTCTTTGCCTGAGCCTGTTCTCCATCGACTCATACACACAGTAGGAATAAACTAGGAGGGACGATTCATTTTGTGGAAGATAGCAGTGTAACACAGTAGCCACAGTCTCCCTTCCACTACAGGGCAAGGAAAGGCAAATTAAACAAGCAGCAAATCAGCGACACGTCTGTGCAGAAGGCACTGATTTACACCTCAGCCACTTCTGGAAAACCCTACTTCCCTGCATCCTTTTAGCCATTGCACCCCCAAACCAATCAATCAATAGATCACCTGCTCCTGTCAAGCTCAGGAGCAGATGATCTCCATGATGGTGTGTTTAGAAGATGTTTAAAGTTTTGAGAAACTTGGAAAAATGAAAAGATCCAGTGCTCAGACTGAGTGGCTTCAGAAATAAGATACCAACATATGTTCAATATGATGCCAGTACGCCTATTTGTCAGGAAGTTCAAATGTATCCTGAACTCTCTTCTCCGATGTCTCTGTTTGTATGTTCTGGTAATTGGCACATTAGTTTGAGGCCTTTAACTTTAGTAAGTATTGTGCTTTATTTGCATTTGATTTAGTCATTTTAAAGATGACAAATCCTCTCCCTGGGAATAGAAGTATTAACCTCTCAGCTCCCTTATCCATGGTCTGAGACCATGAAATAACAAGTTCCCATGTGTGTTGTGTCTTAAATACAAACCAGATCTGAAGCTATGGAGAAAAGTAAAGATTCCAACCTTTTTAGCTGTTGTTGCAAGAAAGAAAGGCAGCTAAAGGGGAACTGCCATCTAACAGAGCTGATTAATGAGATGTAAAAGAACTACTGAAATAAAGTCAGGAGGAAAAAAGACCTCTTTTACCACTTCGGATTTTCAACATTTGCCTGTAGCATTTCCAAAGATGACATTGAATATAACTATCACTTCTCAGAAGTAAATGAGATTTTTAGTACTATACAGCTAAACTGCTTATAATGCAAAATGAATTTCTTTCTTATACTTTCAAAATAAGCCATAAGAAATCCTTCATCTGTTTATTAAGTCAAAGCTTTATGTTTTCGTTTGCAATTGGACCAGGTGCTCCCTACATTAACACTTTGTCACTACATTCCATTAGCAAAATGGTCCTTTTTTAATAAATTATCAAGATCCATATTTCCCCCATCATGTTGTACAAAAGATATGCTAATTAAGTGAAAAGATATTAAAAATAATTTAAATATATTGCCACTTTCAGAAGTTATCCCAAAGCCACAGACTGACTACAGTATCTATCTCAAAAGGTGTGTATGCCTGGGAATGATTAATCTGTTTAGGAAGTTTAGCTCTTGGCTGTGTTTTGCATCCGATGTTGCAGACAGGCTGAAATGTTAACAAATTCCTGATTTCCTCATTATAGCTGCAGCGTAGAGTGCATCGGCGTGCTTAATTCTGATTGAACAAGACAAGCCCAGAAGGAAACAAGAACATTTAAGAGTATTTAAGAACTTACTGATGTTAGTCTAATGCAGTCATACCAGAGATAATATTTATTTTGGGTTAAGGCCAGATGACAACGTAATAGCCTCACTTGGGCAGTCTAGACCCTTCATATGCGATAAACACTTCCCCAGAATGCATAATTTACTAAAAAACACACACAGAGTGCATGCTTCTATCTAGCAGAAATGGTATCTAGCCAAAACAGAAGACTTGAAAAGCTTTCCCAGAATAAGGGAATCATGATGTCAGAAAAAGCTTAAACAATATTTTGCCTGATTTATAAATGTGACAATATTAAGAAATGAGGAGGAACCCAAACTTTCCAGAATGCCCTAAAGAAAGGTAAAATGTTAAGCTTTCTTTTCTTTGAAAATAAGTTCAGTGCCGAAGCTTTGGTGGCAAGATGCTCATTTGCTCTCAATAGGCAGGTCTGATTTCTTCGGCATTTCTTTTTCCCCATCTCGTCACCTAAAGGTGGAATATGAAAGGGCAGACAAGCCCAGGGGAATCTAGCAGGTCCTGTTATAGCACATCAGCCATCAAATATATTATATTATATAATATATATTGTATATATATAATACACTCATATTGTTTTAATGTTCTATACCTGAAAGACAAATAAAAGGTACAACTTTAGGAAAACTTATTGAACTGGTCATAACAAGACGCAAACAAAACAAAAGCTGAAGTATTTGTTAACCTTGCTTCAGCTACAACCCACGCTGGCTTTGATTCAGTTTTTATGAAAGCCAGCTTCTGCTCACAAGCACATCTGTAAAACCAGAAAGCATTACTAACATCCAGGTGTAATATTTGGATGCCCTGCCAGGGGAGTGAGAAGTGGATGTGGGGTAAAGTGAAATCTGGGAGCATTTCAGTTACAGGCCTAGAAACAGGAAGTGCCTGTCCTTCTAGCAGAACGTGCAGAACTTATTAAAGTTGTGTGAAGGTTGAACATTCATACCTGCCCTGAGCTACTCGCCACTAAATCACACAGCTTGCTGCTGGCCCTGCAAACTCAATGCGCGGCAGCTACAGAGGCTGGGCCACCTGCGTGGTCCCTGCATCTCTTTTGTCTGCTGCAGATGAATTTCATGCTAGTCTCCGAGAATAAATTTTATACTATACCACATATGAATTACAACTGGTTGAAGTGAATCTGTCACAGTTATCCAAATTGAGGGATTTGCCAATTAAGAGATGCGGGCAGGATACAAAGCAGTATCTGATAGAGGGAAAGAGAGAACTGAATTTCTGCTAATGAGCTGCGGTCTTTGTTGATCCTTGAGAATTTTCAGAGCAAAAAGCCTTAAACTCATACAAAAATCAGGAGCGTTATAGAAAAAAAAGCCTCTGAAAAGCAGATCAAGAAACAAAAACTGAGATCTGCTAAAACCAAATGTCTTCTTGGCTGTGTAATCCAGAAAAAAATGAACTATTAGATAAATCCATGTGATTTACATGATGATCTGTGATAAGCCAATCAGAGTAAGACAAAATAACAGAATTTAAAAGAAAAGTACAAAATGTTCTGTAGAGGAATTCTTCATTCTAGCAATCAGCTGAAACTAGTCACAGAAGTCAGCTTTCACTGGCCTAAGAATTCTCAGCAAAATTATATATTTATACTTACAACTATATGATTTTAAGTGTCAGTACACTGAATCAGAGGCATTACTTCGGTTAACGTAAGTAACACACATAGCATACTTATGTGATAAGAGTATTCAAAGTGTTGCTGCGGGCTAGGCATAATGTCACAGAAGCTGGTGGTGTGACTATTACCCTTCCTTTATGTTAGTAGAAACAACTATCCTCCTATATGAAATAATAATGACCTCCAAACAAAAAGACAGATTCATGCAACCGCCCAAACAAAAGCACATGCAAGGCCACTCAGGAATCTGAACTATGTGGATAAAGAGACTTCACTGTGCATTGTTCAAGAAGAATGGGTTAGATGTATGCTCGTGTGTGTGTGTGTGTGTGTGTGTGTGTGTGTGTAGCAGCAGAAAAAGCGAAGAGGCAAAAAGGCATATGGCCACGAAGAGAGAATTGCTAGGGATAGATAGATGAGAAATGGCAGAAAAGAGGTTACATTTGTTAGAATTATTTTGTGTTCAGGGATGCAGAACTTTGTAAATAAGCTGGAAGGCACCAGAAATACCTGCCTGCATTATCAATTTCTCCTCTTATAAACGATTTGAGTCAGAAAGGAGAACAGCCTTATAACTTCTACAAGACACACTGCCATGCAAGTGTGCCAGCCTGCTTGTTTAACACTGAACACATTGGTGGTTCCTTACACCACATTAAATAAAAAAGCATGTGCATTCTATGCAGATTTTTTGGAATATATCGGTATGACAAATATAAAACACAAAGTATACAAACAACCTATCATGGAGACATCTCAAATTCCCCGCCCTATCATTCTAATTCATTTGGGAGGTACAAGGAATTAAGACTATGTGTAACAGGCATCGGCTACCACAAATGGAAGCTCCTCTACTGGATGACTCCTGTCTGAGCAGTCCTGCTAGGAGGACATTCAGAATTTAGAGGTTCCATAATGAACTGCCTTGAAAGGTCACCCAGGATAAGCTTGGGGCATAAATAAACAGTGGTTCTCCACAAGCCAGAAAGGCTAGCAGCAGGCTTTAGCCTGTGAAGGTTCAACCATACAGTTAATGTCAGTGGAACTTAAAGTGTAGGATACCAGCTTGAGCGCCTGCCAATTTACTGCCCTCAAAGGAAGGCAAGCTCACTTTGTAAGGCTGTGAACCTGTGGATTTCCAACTAAAATACTAAGCTGGTTTTGAACAAATCAGACTACACATTTAGCAATCACTACAGTCTTTAAAAGCCACTTCTCTAAGGGTTATCCAGAGGAAGCTTTGATAAAATCAATATTTGATAGTCTGCTGTAAAATAAGTCTTAATATCATAGTATGCCCCTGAAAAGTTAATGCATATATTTCCTCTTGAATCATTCTTGTTGAAGTTTGATCAAGCAAGTAAGATGGGTTACTTTTAACAGGAAGGATTATCTTTGATATTTTAAATCCCTTCTGGTTTCTTAAAAAGGCCCTCTTTCTCTATTTCAGTGGTAGCATAACTCTTCACCTGGAGGCTAACACCCAACAAAATTCATGTTCAAACTCCCCTAATTAAGATCACTAAGATGAATGAGCAAATTAAGGCAACAAAATAAGCTCACATGGCTTGTTTCCTCTCTCTTGCTTGGAGCTCTACTGATTTCAGAAACACAACTTCAGTTTGCAAAACTGTGAAAGGGTCTGCTAAAACATGTCCATTTCCTTCAGAAAGATTACATATTTTCCACGTGATTCCTCCCTGTATTTTGGGCAAATAAACACTTTATTTTAAAACATTCTTCTTGACAGATCATGCATAAGATGTATTTTGGAGACTATCCATAGGTGCTGATGCCTGCACAATAACTGTTTTCTCAGTGTTGCAAGAGGGCAAAGGAAGGAAAGGAATTAAGTCTTTCTTTGGGCAGGAGAGTAAGGAAGAATCACACAATAGTGTGGTAGGCCTCTGGTTCTAGGTGAAAAGGAACTTAAATATAAGCTTTGATTTTCCTTTTCCTTGTGTATGCTTTCAAAGGAAAGAATAAAAGAAGACAACCTTTAAAGTAAAAGAAAACTGTTTTTGGAAAAGAGCTCTAAAAAGATCAAAATCTGTGTAACCTTTTCTGTATGACAAAATTTTGTTCAACCACATGAAGACTTTTAAAGTTTGGGTAGCAAATCTCTGACCCACAGGCCAGCTGCAGCTTAACAGAATTATTCACATTTTCTGCTCTGATGACCTCTTATCCAAGTATCTAGATACACATATAGACCTCTATAGACCTATATAGATCTATCTATAGATCTATATTAATATAGATCTATAGATAAAATATAGGCAAGGAAAGTGGTATGTGAGTTGTGGCAGCCTAGAGCTGGCTCTTTGGTTCCCTATTTTTTATGGATCCCATATCACCCCTTCCCTCATGTGACTGAAATACAGAAATACCTAGTCATGACACAAAAAAGGAGCTATACCATCCTTTAGTGCCTCCATCACTGCTCATGCTGCCTGCTCCAATGGAAAGACCATGGGGATTTGAGTAATATCTTAAGTCAATGCACAATTTGCTAAATTATTACAAATAATTAGAAATGATTGTCACTGGACTGTCACTGCAGTCTGGCAAAGCATATGACCTTATCAATTCTCACTTTATTCCAACATTTTAAAAAATACATTTTAAGATTTAAAGGCTTTCTTTGGTAATCTGGTGTTTTAAATGACAAATTTCACTTGCCCTCACATCTGCTAGGCACTATACAGATCAGTATGCAGAATTAAGACTTGGATATACCAGAAATCAACAGAAAAGCTCTCTGATAGCAAATGCTCAAAAAAGATATGGAAACAACAGAGCATGATTCATGGCTTGTAAATTCAAATATCCATTATCTCTATCTTTCTAAGTTTACTTACAGAAATCCAAGGCACTACACTTAGCCTGCTACATTGAAATGGTTTCTTTTCATTTATAATAATGACCAGACAAAATTTACTAACATGCTTTGGAAATGAGAGCTCGTATTAAAGCAAAGAATAATCCCAAAACCAATATCTGCTGTACAAATTCTTCACTGTAACTTTGAAACCAGGAATCCTCAACATTGTTCTGTATGAAACATCTTACTTGAAGGAGCAATGCGACAGCCAGCTCTGGAATTCCTCCATGAAAGAACAACAATTTTGATCAACATTTCTTCGGGACGGGAGGGTAAACTTTGGAATTCTTTAAGCAAGAATATGCAAACATTCAGCTCGTGTTACCTAACGAAGCTTTTTCAGATGTAAATATAAAAGCAAATGGCTAGACAGGTGAATAAATAAAAAATGAGTAAGAATCAGGTACGATGTACTTACTGTCTTTTATTGATCTCACTATTTACATAGCCAAGAGGAAAGAAACTTCTCATTCATTTCCTGAGGGAACATTTCATTTGTATAATTAGCTCAAAGCGTATAAAGTGGATTTATTTATATGAAATTTACTCCTTTTGCTTTGTTTGCTTGCTTTCCACGAGCCCTAAAAGCACTGCATCAGCTTCCAGCAAAGTTGTATCAGTTGTTGCACCCAAGAATCTAGATGTGAGTTCAAGATCCAGCAGTCTCAGACGTACTCGGGATCCTCTCTGATATTTTCTGTGGACAAAAAGGAGAGGGAGAACAAGACAAGCTTTGATAAGCAACAGTCTTGCATCTTCTGAGGCATCGCTCCTCTCTGCGGACTGGAGTAGCAGCCCATAGAAAACAATGTATTATAATGGAATTTAATACTGAATCATACTGCAGCAGCACTAAAACAGTGAACTTAGGATACGAAGACAGATTAAATTCTGAGTTTATCTCAGGGTTTGGTCTTATGATTTCTCTTTCTTTTAAACCATTCACTTTCATGCATATAGTATTCTCCTTTGAGCCCTACTTATCACTGATAACAGCTTCCACCAAAAGGAAAGACAAATACTAGACAGGAAACCTTTACAGGTTCAGTGATTGAGAAAATACATTTAAGGGATTAATAACCCTACACAGAGATCCAAGGACATACTTTGCAACATGGCAGAGCCAATCTTTGTTGATATAATCCTGTCCATGGAACAGCAGGCAACAACAGATCCCACTAAGGGAATGGAGGCTCTACAGAAAAGCAGCTATTATATAGGAAACTTTTTTTGTCTTCTATTAAAATATGTTATTGTATCATCTGGCATCCTGCACACAATTATCTGCAAGACAATATATCATTAAAGGGGAGGACAAGTCATCATTAGATCACTGGTGACATTGCTATTATCAAAAAAACATCATGCCAGCTAACTATGGCTTATATTTCCAGCTCTGGGCCTCAGGCAAGGAACTTTCCTTTTCTTTTTCTTTCCCCTAAAAGTGCATATTGTCTGCAACTTTTTTAATACATATAATTAAAAAGAAACCCCACAACTATTCTAATGAAACATTCTGCCTACAGGGTTGGGGTTTATTGTTCTACTTTTTCTTTTGTTTTCCTTTTAAGTCAGAAGCAGAGGCGAGTGCTCAAAATGTTTTAAAGTTAGACCGTATGTCAAGCTCACCGTGCTGAATTAGTGAAGATTTTTGAAATGCTGACATCTTTCATAACGCACTTGGAGAGCTACTGATCAAAGTGTAGCAATAAAACTGAGGATTATTCTCATTTTGAAAGTTCAAGCCAAACACCTTTTTTCCTTGTTAAAAGAAAGAGCTGAAAATGTATCAAGCCTGACCATCCTGAGCAAAAACTAGAAAACAGCCACTGAAAACAACCATCCTCCAGTTACAAACTGCAGAAAACATAGTAGAGAAGTTTGCTGCATGACAGTTCCACCTTGCTCATTTTCCTCTTCAGCTTAGGCAGGCAATCTTTGTCATGTGACAACGACATGGAGTAAAACTGAACTGGGTCTGAACTTTGTTTGGCACATCAACCAAGATCCCTTTGGAAAACTAACCATTTTAAGAAAAGTTGCTGGATTTGCACATGCTTATTTTTATTTTCTGGCAATTCTATTTTATATTAACTTCCCATGGTTCTTGGTTATCCTGTGCAACATACTCGGTTATGTAACAAACAGAAAAGGACGATCATTTTATAGCTCTACACTGAACAAGCAGCTACAGAGGGTATTTGTGGAGCAAGGGCTTCTGCAAAGGTTTGTCCTCACGAACCCTTTCTCGGTCTGTATGAATCGACACAGTGGAAACGTCACACACTTTCTTAAAAACATGAAGTCACTGATCTGCCCAAAAAGTGAGTAAAACAACTGTTGCAGTGCAGAGCATGGCACAGCTACGAAAGACAAAGACCGGCTTGTGCGAGGTTGCTACATCTGCGTAGCTGGAAAGGATGAGTTTTACCCCTTTCTTTGTGAACTACCTGCATTTCCTAACAGGACAGTTTCATGACTGATGATAACAATTCACGAAAGGTAACATGCAACGTTTCAGAGAACTAGGACAAGGGCAAAACAAAATCAAAAGACAATGCAAAAGACCTTGAAAAGGGAAGGTAGCTTCTGGGATTTGTTAGGCTTACTTAAAAGAGAAAGTTCCCCAAAGAAGTCAGGATGCTTTGAGATAAGAAGAGGAAAAAAGAGGAAACCTCCTATTCCTTCCAGCTGCTAACAGCTGAAGAACCTTAAATAAAAGACAGCTGCTGGCTAGTGATTTTAGGCATTTGAGCGTAAGGGACAAACCTACAGAAAATCCTCTAGTATGAATCGAAACATCTAGCCAATACCTTTGACAGCTACTGGCTAGAAAAATTGCTTTAGCATCCAATCATAAAGTTATTCTGATCCCTAATCCTCTGTTTGGCATAAATTAACAGACTCTTCAGCCTTTATCTCTGAGTGTAAGGAGTGGATGGAGAATGAGAGAAGCCAAATTTAAGTTAAAAAATAGTTTTGGAGAGAAGGCAAAAGCAGAGGCAGAGAAGGAACTCTGAGGGAGAAATGGGCTGTGGAAACAAAAAAGAGGGGGCAGACACCTTATAAAAAGAAAAAAAAGAGAGACTACAGAAGATACAAAGGGGAGGATAAGTGATAAGGCAGGTGATAAGTAAGCACAGAAAACAGTATAGGCATATCATCTAGAAAAGAAAGAAACTACCGAGTAGAGCCACAGAAGAAAAAGTCACTGAAAAGTCAAGATATACTCCATAAAACTATCAAAGCTTGAGTGATATTAAATTCAAATCTGTAAAGTACAGGTGAAGGACATGTTTTTAATCTAATAAAACTTAATACTAGAGTTACTGGGTTTGTGATAAATTTTAAATCCCAATAATCAACTCTCTGCCTTTTTCTTCTCTCCTTTCTCCTACAGAAAAAAAGCTCACCAATACGACAAACTAGAATGCTATTGTGAAAACTCTTCATAATCCAACATGTCTACAGAATATTAATCTGAATGAGGTTTACACTAAATTAGAAGTCCCATCTAGATTCGATAACAACTACTTGTGCAGAGTAGGAAAAATATTAAGAGCTACATATTTGTAACTGAAATACAAAATATTACCTTCATCATGCAACAGCTCCTTTTGGTCTTGTTGCTAGACAACAGTGAGTGTTTTGCAACTGAATAGAGGAAATCAGTTTTTTTTTCTAATCGGAAAGTGTTATACAGCACCAGCAAAGCCCATGAAGAAAATCTGTGAAGGAACTGTACTTCTTATGATTAATAAGCAAATTCAGTGCATAAATCTTAAGCACAAGTGCCTGTATTTTATAGCATTAGGAAGACTTTGTGAGAACTTTGTTCAAGTTTCTGGACGTGACTTTAGCATATATTTGTAATGCAATAACCAAGCAACTGTATTTTCATAAAAGCCCCACAATCTTAAAATGCTGCTGCAGTAACTCAGACACAGATTGCAGATACTTTAATCATGCTTAATCTAATTATTAAAGAAAATTTTTCAGTCACTGCACACCTGCTTACAAAGAGATCCTGAAGAACCTCACTTTCAGGAGCTGATGCAACTGCCAATTTGTGTGGATATAAACATTTGTTGTCATGACAGATGTTCCTTACAGCTGAAAAGTTTTAGGATAAATGATCAGAGGAAGAGGTATAAAAAGCAGAATCGTGACTACAACTTGCAGTGGCGTTCTGTTGAAGCCAAAGGAAATACTAGGTTGCTCCAGGCATGATAATCATATTCTACCCACGGCACAAAGGAATTCATCCCTAAAACACATGAAACTATCCTACGTTCAAAGCAGAAGCTTTAAGCAGGGCCCAGAGACAAAGCAGGCATTTTGTGAGCTCCAGAAACAGCGCTCTAGGAGCTGCATGACACCTGCATAAAAGGGAAGAGACTGTCGTCTTCATTTTGCAAAAGCACTTGCTTTATTTTTACGTGACAATGCCAGCATTCAAGATCATCCCATGTCAGGAGGATTGGCAGGAACCCTTAACCTCCATGCAGCCCCCACGTACCGAGTTTGTCAAGGATGCACATGCTTTTCTCCTACCACTTCTATTGACAGGTGCTAGTATTAGATTCACTTTGAAGTAAACAAAGATAGTTTGGTTGCAAATATAAATTAAGGTACAGGAATCTGCTACGAAACTTTAAAGAACGTATTTTACAAGCAGACTCAAAGCTTTCTCCACTTCTTTAGAAAAGACAGAAATGAATTTATGGAGGTAACACATATGGGATACATAACTCATTCAGGCCCTTATATCCCACAGCATTTCTACACACAAGCCAAATCGTACTGCGAAAGCTTTCCTCTCCTCTCCTTCCTCCTGAATGGCACTACGCCAGAGCAGAGCTGGCCTCTCCATCCCCCCCCTTGCTATTCAGTTATACTTTATCGCCATCCTGACAACCTTGGAGCAGGTTCTTTGGAAAAAACAGTAGCTCCATTTTCTTGCCCAGAGCCTTGAAAATGTAAACAGAGAGCTGAGGCTTAAAGTGCATTTATTTTTCTTTTCTGCTAACAATCATTTCCCCATGAGAGCTATCAATTTTGATCCTTTGGGCATGCAAGCTTTGGGTGGAGGGACCCAGACTGACATCCCGGTTTGGAGGCGGGAGGTTGAAGGAGATGAAAGGAGGTGAAGTCACCTTGGCAGGTGCCCAGCTGCAGCCGCTGGCTCCTCGTCCCCTGCCGGCTGCCCGCGTCTCCCACGGCGCTGGTGGTGCGCGGGTACCCGTGGAGCCGCCTGACAGAAACCTCCCTCCAGCCGCAGTCGAGGATGCGTGTCCTCTGAAAGGCTTTCTGCAATTCGACAAATTGCTCGCAGGCTTCCCTTCGTCCGTTCTGGAGCGGGCAAAACGTTGGGTGCAAGGGCGTACCTTTTCTCAGACAGCCTTCTGCAGAAAATGACTTAAAAGTTCAGTCGGAGCTGTCGCAGCTAACTGTTTCAGTGCTCTTTGCAGCTCTTGGGCTACCATGGTAAAGAACTTGAGAAGAAGCCAAAAGAAACCCTTTTTCATACTCAAACCTTAAGTCCATATGGATTTAGCTAAAATGTATCAGAAAGCATGCAGTATAGCTTTGTTAATGCTGCCTAAAGAAACTTTAAAAGCAAATGAAAAAATTAAAGTCGATGTGCTGTCATTACATTGAAAGTAGAGCTTTTTTTCTTTGCACGTAAATATCAAACTATTGTGTCTTAACTTGCACAAAAAGCAGGTCCTTTCTTTGCAGAATACACATAAATAGCATATAACGTACCCTTCTAAACTTAAGCATCTCAGAGTTTCTATCTCCCTTTCACTGAAATCTGGTTCTTAACCTACCCTTTCACTTTTGCACTGAAGCTTTAAGTCTCTTAAAACTTCAAAGGAAACAACACCCAAATTAACTTTTCAGTCAAGATCTCAACTTGTAATTTTTAATAAACTTTAAATATTAATAGATATTATTTTAATGTCCCCTTAAAACATATATATGAACAAAAGGAACCTGTAATATTTTTACAAAATAAAAAAAAATTCGGAGGGGGATTACATGGAATGCTATATTTCAACTCTTGCTAATGTTCGAGACAGCTAAGGGGTTCAATCTTTTTTTTTTAATTTAAAAGTCATTTCAGTCTACAGCAAAAGGTTTACGGAGAGAGTTAACTTAGAAAGCAGTGAGCATGTACAAACCAGGAGGCTGTAAGTAAAAATTTTTTTTTGATTATAATTATACTGTTTGCTACAAAGAAAACAGGAGAGTAGTTTTGCAGGTGTGCAATTTCACATGTAGAGGAAGCATTCCTATTACTAAACGGCATCAGGAATTTTATTCAGATTCTAAATTACAGGCATTTTGTTAAACTATCCAATATTTAAAACTGCATGCAAATTAGCAAGCAGTGCTTTTTCTGTTAATAATACTGAAATCATTATTTTAAAGTTAACAAACCTTTTATTCTTGGCAATAGAGCTAAAAAAAATAACAATGCAATTATAGAAACGGTTGAGTCTCACCAGGTCTTGTTAAATATTTCCCTCTCACTTTAAAAGTGCATTCACAGATATCTTTCTATTCCATACTACAAAAATATAAGACCACTGTTTTGAAAGACAAACAGAATATCTTCGGTTATATTCATTCTATTTTGTTACTGCTTTTCAATTTCCATTGCTTTCTTTGGAATGATCACCTGTGAAATTTAAAGCTAAATGAGCTAACTCCTAGGGCCTGCTCTGACCACTCTCACCCACCATTCATTGCTCCATACCATCTGTTCCACACCTAATAAGCCTGCCTGTGTGAATGGAATAGGAAGAGAGCAATTAATTCTGTTTTGTTATTCCTATACCAATCCCATGATTTAGAGAATTTAGTTTGGATTGTTTACATTTTTTTGTTAGTATTTTTTACATCTCCTAACACATTCTAGTGATGGCTTTTAACAACAGAAATAAAAGGAATCTATGGATGAACTATCCATATAAAATATACTGATATAAAACAATTCAAAGATAGGGTTAGAGAGAATATCTACAGAGAATGCCATTAGAAGCCTTGATTTCTCTCATTTTTGTAATGTGAGAATTTCAAAATGTTTTTCACATCTATTATTCAAGAGTTTTTACTTCAGCACGTTAACATAGTACAGTACAGAACAGCGTAAGAACCTTAATTGTTTCTTATCATGTCCTGTTTTTAAGTGGAAGACATTACATTATCAATCTCAGAAAAAAACACAACAACAAAGATGGTCATTAATTAAATTTGACAATCGTTTTTCTCCAGATTTTTCATTCACCATTTTCACCACTGCTCACACTCACTTATATATATACATATACATATATATATGTCTGTAGCTCCTCACTAGCAATATAGAAACTATGATGCAACCCCAGAGAGCAAGCCCACCTCTAAATGAACTTACCTTGTGATAAAGCAGTATAGCTGTGGTGAGACAGAGCTGTGTGTGAAACAATTCATTTTATTTCTCAATATGTTTTGAAGTGTTCACAGATGCATCCTAAGCCTACAGCGGTCTCAACTTTAGCAGCAAAGGGAGGCCACGTGGCTGGCTCAAGCAGCTATCTAGACATAGGTCCCAGCTGACCAGAGCCGCACTTTTCTTGTACAGAATACTCACTGCTGGCTTGAAGGAAGGGAAGACAGTAAGAGTGCACCAATCTCCCTCAATCCCTCATTCGCTGCCAGTGTACATACGATTCTTGTTTATAAAAAAATATGGATAAGACAAAGATTAGCAGATTGCTTAATCAAGTTGAAGGCAGGATAGGCATACATGGCAATCTACAACCTGGTAAAGTGGACTTATTCAGGCAAAACACACATCCTACACCTAGCAAGGGGGGAACAGCAATCCTGCTTACGGGAACTCTGAATACAGGAATCATAATGGACAGACACTCAACATGAGCTCCCGTCAACACTGGGGCAAAAAGACCCAATAGTAGCCTTGTATCTGTAAACAAGACAGGGGAAAGTGGCAGGAGCAAGGTAGTGTGAACTCTGCAAAGAGTGGAAACCTGGATAAGAGAGAGAACTAGAACGGTATGTCGTGTGCTGGTGCCTACCTTTTTTTAAAGGCTGTTAAAGAGAGGACTGAAAACAAGCAAAAAAAGGAATAATCACTTAAAGATCCCAATCTGTTAAGTTATTAAAAAAAAAGACTGAGTTATCTATACCTTCACAGCAAGAAAATACTGATATAAAAGACTCTTAAATCCATAAAAAGAAAATCTCTTAAATCTAAAAGCATATAATGGCAGGAAACTGAGGTCAGACAAATGCAAGTTAGAATAACCTTTTTATCAGTTATACTGATTAACAGCTGGAACAAATCACCAAAAGGAAACTCTTTAGCCATTGATGGCTTCAAGTGAATAGATGTCAAAACAAATGCTTTACTTCACTTCAAGGCTACCTGCTGAAATTTCATGTCTCTTGATCCAGTGAAGTTCAGAGTGATGACCTGAACGTCCCTTTTGCTGTAAATTCTGTTCATGTATAATTTATTATCAGCAGCCAGTCATTCAAAAGAAGGATGGATGCTCAAAATAGGATTTTCAAAGCATCCCTGTTCTCTGCCATCAAATACTTCACAAAAGTGCTCCAAGGTTGCTGGTGACATTCCATCAGAAAATATAATCTTTTTTCTTGTGACTCATCAACCCATTGCTGCTTCAGCTGTATTTGTTTCCCACTCAATTTGTTTGTTTGCATCTTTCTATGAACTAAGCAAGCAAATATCTTTTTCTGATTTCTTCTAAGCATTTACTGTTTCTGACATTTGCTTAGCCAGTTTTCAGAATATTTTTGCTTCAAATGCCATGATAAATGTGTCAAAACCACCCTTTTATATGCAAAAAGGATATACTCTGCCAGATAAAAGCTCTTTATCCATCTCATGTTCTTGGGAGCGTTAAGTAGAGTGCTTAAAACTTGTATGAAACCATCAGCTTAAACAACATTCATCAGCATACTGTGCTTTCTGACAAGAGTACCTGAGTAAAGCCTATGGCAAGCACTATTAAAGCCAATCAGTGTTTTGTGTACCTGAGTCCAAGATAAGCCCTACTGCGTTCTGACCACTGCTAAAGCAGAAATTAGACATGAACTGCCAAAAAAGTTGGGGGGTATTAGCTAGCTGCTGACATACAAAACAAATTCTGGAGCACTTCAAAACATGCACAGCCAACCAGAGCTTACAGAAACATGCACTCACACAAATGTCACTGCATGTTCTTCAAATCTTCCCAACGACTTTCAATAATACTACCAGACTGATAAAAGTAGCAGAATTTGGGGGTCACCCGATGTGTGATATCTCCATTTTTATTTACAGAGCTGACCAAAACTTAAATGTACTGGTCAAGCCCTGATATCGTCATTCTGTGAGACTCAAAGTTCAGGGGCCTTGGCCTGTTTATCTGTGCTTCCATTGCTGGCTATTAAGATGACTGGCAGCTAATTTATAACACAACAGACACCGGTATAGTTGAAACATGGAAGTTTTCAAGTGTTGGTAGCTAAAACAAAGTAAATACAAAGCCTTACAACAATTTTCATGATTGCCATGGAAAACACCTGAGCAGACCATGGCAAACTTGCTGTCATTCTCTGCTATTATAACGATATCAATCAATGACGTTTGTTTCTAAGACAGGGAAAAACCACAGTCAATTTTGGAAATGTATGTTTCTTTTTAAGAGGAAGGATAATCTGTATTTTAAAATGCACTTCATATCACAAAGATGAATGCTGTAACCTTTTCTCTATGGCGTGGTGAGATAAACTTTGACGAATGAAACCTGCAAAAGGTGGCTCCTGTCATCCAAGAACTTGTATCAGATACAGTTATGCCATCATACAACAATCTACGCCAGTTCCTTTCTTGGTCTATAAGATAAAACATATCCTTCAACTTGAGAGGAAATATCACTCCAAAGAAACTGAATAAAAGCAAGCTGTGTCTTTAGCTCAGACTGTCTTACATTTTTTCTGCTGTTTAAATTATGTAAGAATTTATTTTGATGAAAACATTGTTTCAAAACTTACAAAATGTTTAAAAATAAATATTATAATGCATTTAAATAGAAAACAAGATCCCAGTTATACTACAAAAGATTTAAAAAAAATTGCCCTTCATGCTTATGGGTACCAGAAGACAGGCGAACTGCTCAAGACATGAAAGAGAAAGGTACTCAAGTGAAAAAAAAAATCAAGTGGAAGATCCCAGTGTTCTGGATTAATTCCAATCAAAACTCTGAACAGAAGCATGCTCTAGCAGATAGTCATCTTTCCACAGCTTTCCACTGTGACTCCCATCACAGTTCCTGTTCTTTCTTTATCCACTCTGGGAGCTTGTCTCAAGTCAGATACTCTTCATGTATATAGTCCTAAATCTTCACTGCTCCAAATTTAAAAGTCTCTACAATACTGGTTCTAGTGTTCCTCTTAACACACAAGCTCTTAAATTCATTCTCTTCCTATATTTGTTTCCTCCTGCTTCCCCTAAATCCATCTCCTCATGTGATCTCTCACCATCCTCCCTGGGATCTGATCAGGCATTTCCAGTTCTCTTTTTCTAACCCAGAAAAAACTTAGATTTTTTTTTTGTCCCTCCCCTTACCTACTGCCTCCTCCCTTGTTCCTGATCCCAACCTATTTATCCAGACATATTTATCTCATTTTCCTTTCAGTTTCTTACCCCATCACAGTTTACTCCTTCACCAGTACCAGTTAAATTCAATTCTCTTTTCCTTTCAATGCTTCTCAATCCTCTCACTCAGCCAGTTCCAGTCCCCTTGCAACAATCTTGACAGGTCTCTCATAAGGGAGCAAAAGTAGTGAGTTTTGATGATTCAGACATGGTATCAAAATTCAAATCAGACTGTTCCTCCCCCTTACTGTCCATGTAATGGTACTAGCTAAGGGAGCAATAACAACACATGAAAAAACCTGCTCAGCCTAGGTGCTCACCCCTCAAGCTTGAAGAAGCTGTTACAGAGGAAAAACTTCAGCATGCCAGGATTATTTATGCACTGTCTGCAGATTTTTGCATACGTCTTCTATTCCTGATCCAGTGCTCCCATCTTTGTCTTTAAACCCCAACATAGATACACAGTTAGAATTATTGCTCTCTTGGGAGAGCTGGGCTGCAGAAGACTGGGGTGGTGGTGATGGCTAGAATGGCTCATCTTGTGGCAATGAGTGCTGGAAACATATGAAGCTGGCATATCCAGCCAGACTGAAAAGGGAGTTCCTGAACATCTGAAGCAGATGCTCAAATTCTCAGCTGCCTGTGAATCCAGTAGGAGAGATGGGAAGGCGCCTAAAGGGAGGTTGGGGCACTAATGCTTGAAGGGTCTCTAAGAAGGGAGAATAATCAGAGAAAGACTAGGAGGTATGTGGGAGGTCTGGAGGAGATGCAGGTTGAGAAATACAACTTTGGACAAGATGGGTAAAGCCTTTGGAGAACAGTGGTTTGGTAAGAGTTGGTGTGCTTGAGGGAGAAGGAGGCTCTAAGATAAGAGGAGCTGGAGTTACCATACGATTCCCCTTTATCAAGTAACTAAGGCCACACACTGAGGACCGCTCCTCCCAAGGGACTGCTGAAAACCACCAGTCTCTTCACCTGTCCAACAGAACCTCCTTGGTCCCACGTTTTCCCCAGTTTTCCTTTTTGAGTGTTGGCACTTGCATAGCCCTATCCATAACACTTGCCCTCTGGCCTGCTTAGTCACTTTTCTGTTCACCTATGGCACAAGCTGAGTTGCATTTAGATAATACACAGGTGTTCTATAAGATGCAACATATGCAGATTGCTCAGACAACAGGATGAGGCTCAGAGAAGAAGAAATCAAACATTTTAGCTTAGAATATCTAACAGTATCAACATGATGGCTAAAGACTGACAAAGTTAAAAGCAGTTAAAACAGGATCTTACACAAAAAAAGCATTACTGTAACAACAGATTATTAACTTTACAACTTTAAGTGCACAAAGACCATACTGAAGCATCAATGAGCATGCAAATCTCAAATAAATACCTGTATTTAAAAACCAGGGAATATTACCCAACCTTTTAAGGTATGTCAAGTTACATTTTTTTTTTAGTTTCAATTACTTGTGTACCTTTAATCTGAATGTCCTAGGAGCAATCTTAGCTCCTTATATTTTGAATGCACAATACAGACTAGTACTGAACAGACTTTCTGATGAAAAAGAGGTCATGGTGCCCCTGTAAAAGAGACATTTTCAGATTTCATCAAGAGCATTTCTTTGTAAGCTAACACTTATATTACTCATTCAAATGGCTTTCCTGATTAATAAAAGCCTGTTCAGAGAGAACGTCAGATTCTTACAGGGAACTTTAAAAATACAAATTGTTTGACATTGTCACGTGTATTTTCAAGAACTGGCAAGAAAGAGTGTGAAGCATGGGCCAAAACTATCCACAAGGCTGTTTTCTGCTAAAACTAACACTAGAGGCCTTAATCGGAGACAGACAGTTCTGGGAAAGATATGTTTCAGATATAAAAACAAGTGTTTCACGAAATAGAACAGGAAAATGTATAACGAACATCTATGAAGAACGCCGTGGCTCTGGACAAGGCACTAGAAGTCAGATAGCTCACCCAGCAAGCCACTGACCTGTTGCACACAGTGATGTCAGGAGTGAGCACAAGACTGCAAAGGGCAGCTTTTGGAAGGCATACAAATAGCAGGAAACAAGGCATGGTTAAAAAAATATATGAGAAATGACAAAGATCGTCCTAATGCCATAATGCTTGAGGTTAAGGAAATACAAAATCTGTCACTGAGTGTACCTGTCAAGAGGGACTTAGGAGGAACAGCAGAAAATTTAGTTTTGGAGGCAATAAAGAAGGAATGAGCAGCTGGATACCTCAAAAGAGATATGAAGGCAAAATCTGAAGTTGAAAGTCAGAACTAGACAAGGAAGGACTTAAAGAGAAAGCTAGAAAAGAAATTTTGTCATTGGATACAGCAGCAGAATGGATTATCAAACCAACAGGGAGCAGAAAGGATTGAAGTCTGTTCAAGGGACACTGACTTTTATGACAGCAGAAAGAAGAGCACGTTCATATTTTAAAAACAGGGGGCTACACAGAAAAGGGGACTGAAAGAAGAGGGAAAAGATTAGAATAAGTATAAGTAAAGCAATTCACTGTTTCCAGTGAGAGTGTTTCCAGTGGAGAGATAAACAAGAAACAGGCCTCTGGGCTGTATAAGAACAGTTAAAAGTTGGTGTATTTATAACAGCAGAACTGGATGCAGTATGTGAAGAACACTTGGAAACGAATTAGCAGTAACTGCCATGACACTATAAGAACCACCAGCTTCCTGATCTAGTTGTTTGGATAATGCATTTTTTATAACCACTTACTCATCTTTTGTTGCATACTGGTTGATAGAGAAACACTGATAAGTTTTCATTAAATGTAATACAAAAACAACAAGTGAGAAAACAAATAATGAATGAGTTCTTTTTGCATAAATGTGGAAAGATGAAAGCTCCACAGAAAAATAAATCACTTCATCTTTCTCCACAGTAAGGAAACTAGTGATAAAAAAAGATCTGGGTAAAGAAGAAGAAACAGAGCTTCTATCACTAGAAGAACAAATTGAGAAACAAAATAATTAATGATTTGTTCTCATACATACTCAAGTAAGCTTTTGTCCTCCGTAGTCTGACCTCCAAACTCTAAAACCAGCTTCTTCCAGGAATTTTTAAGTTAAAATCCTTCTTTTCTGAGCCATTTTGAAAATGAGCCATACCTCATTTTCTCCATCTTCAGTTGTGTAATCTTTCAACTGGATCTGCATGAGCAGACCTTCCAACTCAAAACTTGTTTATTCTGAGGGTATAAAACTGCCAATCAAAACAGTTAAAGTCAGGACAAAATCTGTGCATATGGAGATAAAAAATAAAGTGGCATGGACAACAAGAACTTAATCAAGACCCCAGCTGACAGGTCTATGTTTCTCTCGCTCAGTATCGCCAACAACAGAAAAGTTGGATTTGGTGCTTTGGGCTGGCAATGTCATCAACTGCTTCCAAAGGAACACAGCGTTCTCTAATACAAGAGGTTGTAATAAAAGAACTAATTGCAAAGGCCTTGTTTCCTTTTCTGTATGAAAGCTTAGACATATTTAGTGCTATAAGTTTCTAATTTTGAGTTTTTTTACTTAGAACTATTACACAGAAACCCAGAACATATGTCCTAAAAAAGATTTAAAAGAAGGCATGTATAGTATCAGATCTTCATGCAATTAAAAAATAAGAGCTGAAAGCGCTACAGCTCTACCTTCACAGTCAGACCATTTTTGTTAAATCATTAAATAAAGTTATTAAAACTACCACTCAGTGCAGCAGAACTGCTGCACATGCTTGGGACAAACCCCATGACTGTACAAACCATGCCAACCCTACCTTGTAGGACTGCTTTCCAAGGAGAGTGTGTTACTAGCCAGGATTGGCTCAAACAATTCACTGCCCACAAAGCTACTTTAATGTACTGTCTCTACTGAAGAAAAAAAAAAGAAAAAGAAAAAACACAGTAATCCAACAATACATTACGATACTTTCCCATCACTGCAGCAGTTCCCACCACAGGCAACACTTTGTCTCCAACAAAGCAGCCTCACATTCTGCGTCTGCAGAAAAACCTATCCACACTGTAGGGATGCCAAGAGGAACATCTGTGTGCTCAGAACTACACAAAACTGGCTTTTTGTGTGTGCGTGTGTGTGTGCGCGCATGTGTGTGTAAGTCTGTGCGAGAGAGATGGGGGTGGGGAGCTCACAAACAATAGCTCGTGTGACTGCCTGCTAAGGAAATGCTCTTTCAGTCCCTTCCTCTTTCCTTTAATTTATTTTTTATTTTGAACAAGGGAGTCAAACAGCCACAGCAGTTATCAATGACTTCTCCGGGTATAGTGAAAAGGGTTAAGCTTCTTCCACGTTACTGGTTTTAGCCTAGATTTATTTTTACAGTAAAGGATTTCTTTAAATATTAAGCACATATACATAATTCTCACCAAATAATCTGAGGACTCTGGGTCTACTTTTCTATTTAGCACAACTTATTATGACCATAATGTAGACCATAGCTATTAAATGCAGAACTATAGATAGTAAAATACCTACTATAATATGGATTCATTTGGGGGGTTTTGATTATGAATATAAATCACAAAATTTAAAGGAGAAAAAAGAAACAGACAAAACCTCACAAATCCTGTTGCCTTTCTGAACGTTGGGTCAATCGTTCAGAGTGCAGCATACAAGAATGTGAGCCAGGAACTTGCAGGACTGTGAAGTTCAGGCTGCAAAGCAACGAAAACCAGTCCAACACAAAGTGCTCACAGAATGACCCTCTCACCATGCAAGGCAAAGACCACCCCTTAGAGTTGAGCATTCATATTTTCTCTTGGTAAGACCTAACAAACTATTTAAATAATACAACAAATCTTTGCCGATGATCCTAAACTTGCTTTTTTCTTCTTTACTTTAGAAAACACTTTCTGGCCATAGGGATTATCCTGGCCCAGTGACTTCAAATATGACTTCTCACTTGTTTATGTTCCAGGCTACATGTAAAATATTAGAAGAAACTAGAAGTTTTTCCTGCAGCTATGCTTACTAATGCCATATTCTCACTTTCTTCCTGCCCATTCTCCAACTGCTCCTTCCGCAGCCTCCTGGGTGGTACAATCTAATAGTCTGACAGAGATCACTAACTTGGACTATTTCATGCCTCATCTTTAATACAGGCATTACCTTCAAAACCGCGAACAAGTGGTCCAGAGAATCAATTAGCAGTGACTGATCTGTCTCTCCAAATATTTGTAACTCATTAACCAAGAGTCTGAAATTACAATCCCCCTTACTTTGGGGAAAACGGAGATAGGAGATGTAAATCTGGAACAATTCTCAGCTTTTCAATCAGCCTCTGAAATGCTCACCTTACTGGGAACTTGCTCAAGCCAAACAAATAACTGTTGTGCGTCAGACAAAGAATACGACATTTGTTGGTCTCAATGTGCAGCATTACCTTCATGTACCTTCTCTGAAGAGGAAAACAAGTTTTAGGAGCTCCTACAACTCCTGTCAGTGGGGAAATGGAACAAACAACCTCCACTATGTAAAAGAGGTATCCATTGCATTTTACTTCGGGTTTGGAGACACCAGCCCAGCACTTCCACTTTTGGAGATGCAATACAGAGATACCTGACCTCAGCCGTACTGAGTGCGGGTCTAGCAGGGCCTATCAGCTCTGTCACACCACACAAAGGGGCACTTTCTGCAGGGCTGCCTGGGTTTGGAAGCAGTCAAAGCACCCTTGCAGTGCAGATTTTGACTACTAACCCATGCCAATGGGTTCTCTGCGGTGCCAAATCTGATAGGTCTGTACTACAGTCCCAAAATCAAGAGCTTTGAGGGGCATAAGGGTGGCTTTTCAGGGAGTCAGCTAAGGACAAGTAGAGGTTTTTAGCTCTTGTTTAGCCTGGCCCCTGCCAAGTTTATATTGCTTATGCATTTCTGCACTAGGCTCCAATTTCCAGAAGGTCATATTAGACCAGGCCTAATGCTGCTCAGGCAGAGAGAGCCTGCTCTAGCTCAGCATCGCACTTCAGTGACTATATGCTGCTGGAAGGCAGGGTGTCCAGGGCCATGGCCCCGCTCTTCAGGCAGCACGGCAGGAAACCAGCCTACATTTGACAGGGACAGAGACAAGCTGCCGCTAAGAGGTCCTGCTGATGGCATGGAACCTCTTGGATATATTTCCTCTGTCCTTTCTAGTGCATCCTTCTATAGCTGCGTAATCCTGTGTAATAATGGAATAAACTGGGTATTTCCATCCCAACTGCCTTGGACTAAAAAACAGAGAAGGAAATCACTGAAAGTTTCTACAGGTGGTGCCACAAGATACAAGCACTCAATGAGAACATTACTTCTTAGCTGCTGCTAGAACCTGTTCCTGGAAGGACCGGCCATCCTGGCCTATTTCCTGTAATACTGCAGGAAAAAAGGAAAGCTGCTGGATGCTGTGTCTCTTTTTCACTGTCTGCTATCACTGCTGTATATTTTGTGCCTGAACCTTGCTCATATGCAAAAAAATCAAATACCCTGTACCACGATCTCCTTAATTCATCACTGCAGTTCCTTTTTAGTGCATCCAGGTCCTGACCTCTAAGCCCTCCTGCTAAATTGCTTGCTACTTAGGAAAGTAAAAGTCCACATCCACTTTGCTGGCATAAGTTCTGCAAATATCTTCCCTTATTTGATCAGAATTTATTTTCACTGTGGCTCTGAAAGTCTTTCCCAAATTATCTGCTAAATCACAGGAACGGACTTAAAGCTCTCAAACCCCATTTTTCTTTTAAACAGTATCTGCAAAATACCAAACATTTATATTCACATTCTTACAAACACTGAAAAGATCTTTCAAGACTCCAAAGATCTCAAACGCTGTTATAAAATACAGTGTTTTCCTATAAAACAGGGAAACATTTGTTTAACAAACTGAAAATGAATGTTTAATATGTTCACGTCTAGTTACAGAAAAGTTTTGTATTTTAATGGGTTTAAAAACTTTTTGGGAATAGTAAATTAAATAGGTTCTGCCAGTGAATTATGGCAGACTCACAGGTAGTGGAATAGATGAACAAAACTGAAGGGCTTTGGAAATACTTGCAGAGAAGTGCAACACATCTACCCATCACCCTTCCATACACTTCTCTAGGTCACAGGCCCCCTTGTTTTTCATTTCTGATCTTTCAAGATCCCAAGCTACCTTGAAAACCTAAGGCTGCTCAACCTCTCCCCCTCCGCTTTCCTAGGACCTGCTCAGAAGTGGGTTGTGGCAGAGGCTGTGAATCCCCTGGCTTTGCAATGGTGAATTATCTCAAGAGAGCTGAAAGAGAAGGTTGCAGTGCTTTGCAATTCTCATCTTCCTTCTGCCCTGCAAGTAGAACAGGCTGTGAGGCTGGTACTACCTGGCCATATTAATCCAGCATAAATCTGAGGTGCTAAAAGGACAGTATGACCTGTCTCCCTTTCCTCTCACCTACTCACTCTTGAAGTTGCCCTCATGACAGCACAAGCTCTCTGCTACCAACCAGATCAAGGAACTGATTGGTGGGAAAACTAACCAAAGCTAAAAAAGGTTAGTTTTCTTCTGGATCAGCTCCCCGATCCAGCTCGAAATATGGTTGCACAAGGGAGATGGCAACTGCAAGCAGCTGAGGATGAAATGGTACTAGCTCTTTTTGCAAGAGAAAAAAATTCACCAATGTGGATTCTACCTGCTTCTGTTCATAACAGAAGACAAGGCCATAAAGATGATTTGGGACACGTGGTTATCCCTCTATCCACTACTGAATGAGATCAACAGGAATCAGTTAGACAAAAAATAGAATAAAAGAGAAGAGGTTTTGCAGATGCAGCAGATTGGAGAAATTTCATTAAAACAAATGAAGATCAAAAGAGAATTTACAATTTAAAAGCCTAGAATAAAGAGGACACCTGAAATGTTAGCAACTAGTCTTGTAGTAAAAACAGCTCTTGTAGTAAAGCTTTGTAGTAAAGATTCAGCAATATTACTAAAACAAAGAATTGTTTTGTCTCAATCGATGTTAAAATAAGTATAGTCATTGAAAAGGGAACTACTTATCACCTTCACCTATCTCAGAATTCAGAGCTTGTGGTTATATTTGTTAGCAAAAGTAAGAGAGCAAGATTTCTTCTACACCTTTTACTCCTTAATCATTTTTTTCTCTCTATCATTCAAGAATTTCAGCTCCTACTATTGCTTACATTCTGGTAAAGTATGGTAAGACCTAATTAATCACAATAACAAAATCCTATTCTCATTTGTGAGTAAAACTAATTGTACTACAGTATTTTTTTCCATCATCTTAGAAGGTGCCTTACAGCTTTCCCACAGTATCAAGTTCCCAATACATACACACACAGAGTGCCTAGGTGACAATTCATTCCACTTCAAACTACTTTTTCAAACAAACTTCTCCAAACAATGTATTATCTACATTTTAAATGAGGGGTGAAATTCTACCACACTCTCTATAAAAAGCACAGGGAGGTTTATTGTACTCAACAAAAGATTTAAGGAAAGTATTGACAGTAAAGCTAATACTCCTGGAGTGGAAAGAATTGTTCTAAAAGTTTTCTCACAAATAGAAAAGGAAATATATACATATAATTGATTTTGTCTATTAACATGCCAATCCCAAAATACTTTATTGCTGAAAAAATAATTTATGTGATATTTTAAAATATCATGGCTGTAGTACAGGAAAAAGCTTTTGAAGCTGATGGTGTTAGTTGGAACACGAAGGAATAAAAGAATATAAAGAAAAAAGCCAGGCATTCAGTTGTAATCAAAGAGGTCAAATTAAGTTGCTCACACACTTGGGAATAAACTCAGATTACCTGGCTGATTAAACACCCACATAGACCAGAGCACAATTTACCACCAGGAAGCAGGTACAGGTTTACATTATTACAGGAATGGTCCTCAGGATCTGCTCTGTTGTTTATCGCTTGCAGAAATTTGACCTGAAACCAGGATACGCACTCTACTTGCTTCCACAGAGGCGTATGTTTCAGCACTGTTACCACCACAGTACATCAATGATTATGTATCAAACACTTAAATTTAACTCCAACAAGGCTGACAGAATTTCCGCACCTCATCTATCTACCTGCCTTTTGAAGCATATTGGACTGTGTTTCAGTCTTACCTTTTGAATCCTGTCTTAACATGATTTCACATTTTTCCATTCCAGTACTATTAGCCATCCGTACTTAAGTGAAGTATTAGAAGAAATTTAAAAGAAAGCATTCTGGTTGAGATGAAGTTATTTAATCCCTGTACTGATGGATACATACAACTAATACACAATGAAAAATAGTTTAGTTAAAAAGTCAGTATTTATACCACTCCATAAGTAAAACAATATTAAATGGAAATGTTTAAATATGTGAATTAACTTTCCTTTTACAATACCTGATCAATTTGTTTTGCCTTTCGTCCGTGAGCAGAACACTTAAAATGTTGTTTACTAGCAACTAGTCTTTGAATAACTGATCAAGCCAAATTGTCTTAATAATATTATGTGACAAAACAGTTTAGGAGTAATTAACTAAACCTTAACACATCACTTTTTGCTCAGGAATCATTTTCATACATGGAAAGTAAAGCTATTCATTTAACTTACAGGATTTTAGCAACATGCCACACAACGCACAACTAAACAGCATATGAACAAAAGAGTGAGGGTTCTGTCTCATCAAAAAAATCAAAAAGAAACCTCAAAAATGTTACAGTTCAGCCAGCACTGCAATTATTGTTAGATAGGATGTGGAAAGCCCTGGCAGGAGGACTTATATCAGTCTGTGCATTGGACTCTGTGCTCCCAAAGCAATTCTTTATGGATAAGAGAAGCAGCGGAATTTTTGAATCCCCCTCTGGCATTAGCAGCCAGGTTCACCTCCGCAGCCCTGGGGTAATGATAAGACAGCAGCTACTCTACCGCTGCAAAAGTGATAGTGAAGTGGCTCTGAAAAGTCCAAGGGTTCGCCTTCACCAAGTAAAAAGTTCATTCTTCACACTCTTGTCATGTAATGATACAGAGAACAGATTTTGCTCCAAATAATGATTTCAGTGCTCTCCTTCCAGCTTTTTAAGGCACAATTCCAATGTTTCACCCTTACTTAAGAAACCCAGTTTATTTTGCCTGAGGAATTGGAGAAGAGACTGCAGAAATAAATACTTCTCAACATTCAGTAAATAACTGAATATTCTTGGAATATCACTATCACAATTAGCAATTCAAATAAACACATCCTCAGCTGAGCCTTCTGAAAAATCAACAGTTTTTCTGATGGAAGAAGAACATTTGCAACATTTGTGTTATTTTATATTGCAGTACAAGCAGTGGCTGCAACATACGTTTTCCGTTACACTCAAATATAACAACAACTAAGGTAACACTAGGCTAAAATATCTTCACATAATAATCTTTTGTAGCAAATTTGGATTTAAAAAAGTACAAAAAACTACAAAATATCAAGAAGGACTAATCAAACTAAAATTTAACATTCAAACCCCTGTTTTTTTTCTGGGTTTGTTCCTTGGATGTTGCAGAAGAGATGTTTCACAAGAAAATGTTTTGTGCCCTGATTGATGATACGTAGGTTAGTAAGACGCTTTTGAGCACAGGTAACTAACTTGCATCTTCAGTAAGGCTTAAAAAAAGTAATTTCTCATTGTAGCACTGTATTAATCTTAAAAGATAAAGATGCCATCTTCTAACTCAGGAGAGTGAAACTGTTCCAATTCAAGCTGCTAGCATGTGTCCTATGAAGTGAATGAAAAATCTTAGCTCTACATTATTAACTGTTGAGAGTTTTCACTATTTTTTCCCCCAATTTCAATATCCAAGCAGTTTCTATGAAATGACTGATTGATATATGCAGTGGTAACAAGATACCTTCTTAAAGACTCTTCAGGCACTGTTTTGTGCATGTGCACATATGCAAGCAGAAAAGCAATGACAGAATTTAATTAAACTATACACGTGTATAGGCTTTACCAGATATTGCTCTACCACGGCAATAGTGAATGTTCACATGCTCCTGTTTTTTAATTTTTTTCCTAATGTTTTCCATCTTAAAAGAAAACAGTTACAAAGCTGTAAGCAGTACATTCATTCTTCAGTGAACACCAGACATTTTTCTTCACAGCATGCATGAGGAACAGACAATTAGAAGGACAGATGTTGGGAAGATACTTGCACCATGGTGTTATTTTGTTGATAAATACTACAAGACCATGTTGAGCCAGAAAATGTATTCAAATCACAGTTTAGCTGAGTCCGCCAGTATACTGGTTTAGAGCTACTTCTTACATGCACTCCAAAACTCAGTCTCTTCCAATAACTATCTAGCAAATGGAGAGCAATGAGAGCTAGGAAGACTGAATGAATGAAATTTTGGTCACAGAATCAATTCCGGGCAATAGTTGCATCAATATTTGGGCCAAATACTTCCCATCAAGCTCCAAATTATTTCATGGTCATTTACAAATGCAGTTCAGCAGATTATTTTGAGATTGAATTTACAAGTATTTCTCATCCACCTGCGTCACTTATAAGAGAACGTAACATCCTTGGGGGAAAAAAAAATCCAGTATTTTCTATACAGCATGCAGAAATAATTATTTCAGGAATTTTGGAATGATTTTTGGTGCTTGTTCTGTGGAAAAGCTGGATTTTCTATAGTATTTGCCATTTCAAGACACTCGTCTTGAAAGCAAGTCATCTCTAAAAACCAGCCACTTTTTAAAATCTTGACCCAGATCAGAAAAATTGAAGATGCGAGAAGACCTCCAGCCCTACCTTTTACATTAAAGGAGATTATCCCTGACAAATATTTATCTAAGGTGTTTTCAAAAGCCCTCTATGGAGGAGAGAGTTTTTAAACAGCCCTTAGGCAAGTGCTCTTAAGAGTTTAAGTATCCTAATGCTAAGTTTATTTACCTAATATCTAACATAATTGTCTACGCTACTTGTATAATGCAAGACAACTTTTTCAGTTCTGCCTTGAGCAAATATCAACAGATATGAATGAATCATCTTATCTACTGAAAATAAGTTCCGAATACATGCACAACCCATTTTAACATTAAAATGCTTTTAAAAAAAGAAACGACTAAAAACAGATACCTTCCATATCAACACTTCCTTTAATACTTCATTTATTCTGGTATTTACTCCATGAAGGAAAATTATAAGAAAGTTAAGGTGGCAAAAACAAGCATTTGAAAGCTAAAAAAATGAAAAGTAAGATTCTCCAGCATTCTTAATTCAGGCATAAGTTCAAGTTTCATTCAACATTACTGCTATAGGAAGCCTGCTGTAGAACTGAAAAATAGAGCATAACTTTTCAGTGCGTTAATTCTCTTCTTCCCCAAAGAGAATCAGTGGTTTTACTACCTACTACTCCGGGCTCTGACAGAAATCAACATGTGTAAATTCTCCATTTTCCAATTAAAAAAAATGATACTTCATTCTTTAAGTGTAAGATTGATGACTGACACAGTGATAAAGGGACTGGGATATACAAATTCCTGTTATACCGTCCAGAAGAAAGAAATACAGAGCCTAGACATCACTTTCTTCCTGACTTACTGTCCATCCTCCTTCCCTGGGCTTTAGGGACATGAGTTTCCACTGTCACAGCTCAAGCTGCCTTTGGTCTGAAAGAGCAATCTATAAGGACTAAAGGGTACTGAAACTACTGAGAGCTCTCTGGCGATAGATGAGCTGATGCATTCAAGAATCCCAGCCAGAAGCCCCTATCAAATCTTGATGCATGTCCAAACACTTACTATCTTGGCCTAGTGTAAGTGGATTATCAAGTGAGTAGCACAAGGCACCTCTCTGATTAAGGTTATCCTTGTCAAATTTCAAGGTTTTGCCCTGAAGCAGGGTAGGATAACTCCATAAAAAATACCTAAAGCAACATACTTCCAGAAATGCTTGAAACATCTCTGCAACAAAAGAATACAAGACTCTCAGAAAAAAACAGTGATAGCTAATTTAATGCCAAGCATTCAACAACTGACAAAATGCTGAGCGACCAATAACAGGAGATACAAAATAAAATATATGAGGCAAGCTCACCTGGGTAGCATCACACTGCCTATGCAGTACAAACAGATGCATTCATTTAACAATTGCTTGCTAATAATGAATTGCACTGAAGAATTGCTTTGCTATGGGAACAGCTGCCCCACATCACAAGAACTTCATTTGTACATCAAAGTAGAAGTTATGCTCAGTGATATTGCCAAATAATGCTTCTTTAAATGTCCGCCTAAAAATAGCATAGAACAATCCTGTATTTTGATGTGACGACTTCTGAAAGGAAAAGAGATTTTCCCTACAGCAAAAAAATGAAAGGAAACATTTTCACTTTGCATATTACAAATATCATAGGACAATACAGAAACTAACTGTAACTCTACAGAGTGGGAGGCAGTGGGTGTGAAAAAGAGGAAGACTACTTCTTACACGCACTCCAAAACCTCTCAGCAACATCAGAGGAAAGCATGCCACATTCTTCAAGAAGGTGTTTGTTTATGCTACTAGAGCAGCTTATGGTGTGTAGGCCTCCCAATCACATGAAGGAACGCACTTTCATCAATACCAAGATCCCCTCATGCTTTTCTATTTACTCCCCAAACGTTCTTTACGCCACTAGGCCTCTATTAAAGCTTGTAATAGACTCAGAAAGTACACAGTACTGTGCCATTGAAGTCTGATTTGCCCACTGACTGGCATTATCAAGCAGAAAAGACCACTACAATAGAATATTAAATATCTTCTTGCTCTCTTTCTCTCTACTAGTCCCCTCTTTCAAGAAAAACCTTGGTGTTCTCTGCAGAATTTTGCTACTTCATTCAACACTGTCCACAAAGTCTAAAGTAGCTTAGTGGTGGGCTTTGTGTCATTTACTGATGATGGCATGGCTTTATGTCACACACAGCACTTTCAGGCTTTTCACTAATCCCCATTCTTCTTTTCTTCTAAGCCTTATGTTACTTGAGAATTTGACAGGAGGAAGTTTCATATGGACAAGGCTTTCCACACACAATCTGCCATTGGCTGCTGATGACCAGATCAAATACAGCAGAATGGAGCTTTCATCTGTCAAAGGCCGCAGGAACTGTAACGCAAGCTTTCATTCTTTTTCCATAAATAAGGGCAGAAGTACAAGCTCCAGGTTCAACCGTGTTTGGGACTTTTAGCCCCACAGAAGTGCATTTAACTAATAGCCAAGTGTGGCAAGCAAGAACGGCGACAAACTATTTTCCCTTTTACCTGTATCATCTGTATGAAAACTGTAGAAAATGCTGAAACTCTTGTGAACAGCACTCTAACTGCAGAATTAAAAGTGATAATATTACAAGATTTTAAATTCAGTACAACACTTCAACAGATTAAAATTAAGCAATAAAAACATTACTCATAAAAATTCAAGTTACCCTGCAGTGACTTTGTCACCAGCCTCAACCCATAAAGTACAGAAGGAAAAAAAGCTAGGTAACGTCAATGTACTCAATTACTTCCATTAATTGTTAAAACTTCCTAATGAAATCAAACAGTTTCGGGGCCCTAAGCAATATAGTTTGGAGATGAAAAAGCAGGCAGGCCATACCCCCCTTGTTTTGAAGTCTCTCTACTCCTATTAGCTGTTGGTAGGAAACACCCTTCCTCCAGCTGTAAAGACGGCAGAGCAGCTGCCTTAATAACCAATGCCAATTCTACATATTAATACATAAGAGCAGCTGCCTGCCTGCCTATGCAGCTGAAGAAAAAGTGCTAGAGGCACAGGCCAGTATCTAATACTGGCACTGATTGCAAAGGCAGCTGCTCCGTTAATACAGCTGCAAGAAGAGTGCAAAATCAAAGTCAGAGGAGAAATGGAAGATGGAATGGCTGAAGCTGTGTATAATAATTCTCAGAATTTATAATAGATACTTGCATCCTTATCTCTGATTTTCAGTTGCTCATTTGTGAATTGGAGATAGTATGTCCTTATACTCACAGGATCTTGACAAAATAAATTCATTTGTGACTATGAAGCACATTACTATAATGATGAGACCACAGCAATGCCAAAAAGAAATAAGTAAATCTGTCTTCCTTGCTATTTATTTTTCTTGCTATTTATGTCACTTTTCAAAGTGAAAGGACAACAATGAGCTATAATGAGAATACATATTATTGAACAGCTGTCCACTACATAAGTACCATTCATTCTGTGGATTAAACAGAATTAGATTTTGTTAGCTAAAATTAAAATGAAAACTAAGAATGGACAGGCAACTTAAGCACTTTTCAGCTTCTGAGTGCTAGATTTTGCAAACAGTTCTAAGGGTCTTTGGTTGCTTTTCAAGTGCATGTTTGCACATGAAAAAACAGCGCACTTACACACAACACACACATCAGAAAAGTCATGCCTTGGTTTCCCCATTCTGACTCAGTAGGCATATGTAGTACTGTATACTTCACTGCATAACATAAAACCATGGGGAGTTTATGATACCATCTTTGAAAAAAAAATCTCTACTGATATTCTGCAGCTAACAAATACTGAGTAACATATATTCTCTTATTTCTGATATAGAAATTGCTCAAAATTACTAGCGCAACAGGCTTTCAGATTCCCTTCCCTGCTGAGAGCGCAACTGCAGAGTTAGCAGAACTGACTACACTCTTACAGCTGGAAATGGAGAAAGGGGAAAGAGAGGCACAGAACTGAAAGATAAATGGATGTCTCTCAGAAAAACTGAATCTACACTGAAATACAATTCAGTATAGGAGGCACAAAGGCGGGACAAAAAACAGGACAATAATTAGAACTGGAGGGAAATTTGGGGGCAGAAAAACAGGAAGGGATGAGGAACTTTGTACAGGGCAGATTCTTTCAGCATAGCACCACCTCTTAATTTCCAGAAGGAGAACAAGGGGGCTGCTCCTGGGTTAACAAGCTCTGACTCAGGTGCTGGGAGTCTAAAGTGCCTCTGTGGGAACCAGAACAGGACTAGCAAGACTGGTAGGCCAAACCAATGCCATGCAGTCAGATATCTCCGCATCAGGCTCCTCAGCATAATCCACAGTACCAACACTTCCCCTCTAGGCTGCCCCTGTTCTCCAGAACATCCTAGACTTTAATCACCTTGCGTTGACTGTCCCATCTTCCTATCATTTTGGCTCAATTTCTGAACAAACGTCTGGGAGAAAAAGAGCAACCTCAGCCACTCGGAAGTCATACAAAATCACTGGCCATGTGATGGTAAAAATGTAATTTAACAGCTACTCTATTCCGCTAGCAGCCATATTAATACCTGCACACTGGCTAACTAGAAACTGTGTCCTTCAGTGGTGCCCTTAAGAAAGAAATACCTGACACACAATAGAAATTGGCTACCTTCAAATCATCAGAAATACTGTACATCCCCTAGGATTATTCAGTATAATATTTTTAAGAAAAAATAAATCTATCAAGAAGCTCGTTGGATGAAGAAGTCCTACATTTTTATTCAAACACACTAACTAAACTTAGATGACAAACAGAAGAAAAAAAACTGACATTTTTACAGAACAGCTTTTCCAGCTTATACAGGCTTTAAAATGTAAAGTTCAAATACTAAAAACAATATACAAAAAAAAGTGATCAACGCTACTTTACAGACACTTACTGTCCCCACCTTGGTCAGCTGTAAAACAGCCTCAAGCAATCTGACAGTAAAATCATTGCCTAGCAAGTCGACTCTGTAGGCTGCTGCCTCAGACAGCTCACAGCTGCTTGCTGACACATCATGTAAGCTACTTTGGCTCCTCTTCACCTTTGACAGGAGTGTCTTCTGTTCGGGTCAAGTCCCACATGCGGTGATGTGATTCCACCCAGTGCTGGCACCACAGCGTAACACCACGGAGGTGCGCCATTGTTGGAAGATGCCATATTTCAGATTAAACATCAATATTCCCTTGTCTGGGGGGGAGGACTCAGGAATACTATTACTGCAGATAAGCTGGCACTAATAGAAATGCTAACAGATTTATACAAGATATAGTGAGTACATGGCCATACTCATGGCCACCTACATGCCATCTATGTGTAACCACTGTCCAAACAGCGTGGAATTCGTCCCATTGAAAATCACTCCCCATCAAAACTCTGAAGGAATACAGACCAGACAGCACTAGCCCATGGCATAACCAAAGTAACTCAGATTTTTTTGTTTCAATATCCCGTACTCCAGTCCTTTTCCTTTTTCCCCCCCTCAACTGATGATACAATTTTGTGTTGTAGAAAATGTATATTTAAATGACCAGTACTATTATGCATGCCCATAACGTACTGTTCTAATACCATCAATTTTAAAATTGGTGTCAAATTGACTTAAGTTATTAAAACAACTTTTCTACGTGCTGCTGGCAATGTTTTTATGTTTCATAACCGAAGTACACAGTAAACAAAACACTCAACACATAGGCCCAATTACAGGCCCAATTACACACAGAACTCCAGTTGATAATTAGTGCTTCCTACTCAATTGGCTATCATTTACACAACACCTCTAATGAAAGGGAATACATCAATTTCTGACCCAGTGTGTTTAAGTTTATCAATACCCTATACACAACAGTAAAATTAATTCACTACCAATAACATATATCTTCCACTGCTTTAACAGCCTTCTTGCCTCCTCTCTAAGACTCAAGTAATTCTCATTTCCTCCCAAAATGCTGAAGGCACTTCTCTCTTTCTAGGATGCATCAGTTAGGTTGAAAGCCAATACAAACTGAAATAGCTGAGGAAATAAAGCAAAAACTTTCAAAATTATCTCACCAAGAAAAAAAGAAAAAGGGAGAAGATACATAACAAGCTACACGTGCCAATTGAGAACATCAAGAAAGTCTTCTCTGAGCTGAATGCCAGACTCCTAAAATGACAGACAGTAAGTATCAATGCTAAGAAAAAGATGATTTCCATCATTCATCCAAAACCCCAATGAATGATCTGGAGTTTAGTGTATTTTAGGATTTGGTTTAGTTTAATTAGGTTTAAAGGAAAAATGGCTAAAATATCTCCTGATAAGTAAAGCTCCTAGAGAAAGTGCTGAAGACTCTCTATTTGATTTCCATCAGACAGAAGACTCGACTATCATATCTATAGAATTTCAGACACAACAACAAGAGCAGCTGATATGGAATCGGATGGCATTTAGGATGTAGAAGAAATAAGAATAAAAATTTCTGCCCATCTCTGAAACACTGAATGTCAGCAAAATGTCCGGTCCTAGACAGTAAAGCCTCACAGAAGAAATGCTCCCGTAAGCCCTGAAGACAAGGACCAAATCCACGACGACAGTATACACAGGCAATATGCACCTGGTGGAGAAGATAACAGTCTTAATTATGCTATGAATAGAGGAGTAATAGTTTATTACACCACTTCTTACAAGTTGTCTGTATCATATTCTACCAGCAGCGACTACAACCAGGACACACATTGTGAGAAGAATTTGCCTTTCTCCATTTTGTTTCTCTAGGTACTGTATGTTTCTACGTATCTCAGAAGAGTTCAATACTCTATCTAATCTAGCTTTTACCTTTCCAAGATGAAGTAATTAAGGTTTTAACTGGAACCTTTTCCTACGGACAGGTCTTAAATTGAACAAGCCCACTAAGCAACTGCAACCAGGCAATACTGTTATTATAGCAAAATCTGTAGTTTTTCAAAACATGCAACAGACTACACGTCTTTATCCAAAACACTAAAAATCCTGTTTTCTGTACCACAGACAGTATTTTGATCTTAGCATTCAGCAATATTTATCTCATGCAAAACAGCAATCATATGTTTAACTCCAGCAACCTAGTGAGGCTTGACAGTATAATTATACATCTATGTAACATGTTACATAAAGTAACATTTGTGAAAATAAATACTGATAAAGGAATGTAACATTTAAATCTCAGTTAAGCAAGGTAAGAATTTAAACACTAATGAAGAGATCAATCAAGTTTTAAGCTTTTCTTCTCACTAGCAAAAAGAGGAAAAGAATCCTGTTTACGACCTCCATTACAACACAGTTCTGCAAACATTCAGAAAAGCAGAAAGGAAAATGCTTCACTAGCTCCAAGTTGCTCTTCAATTTGACTGTCAGAAAATGGATTCTTTTCAACTGTGATGTGAATCACTAAATTTTAGCCAGGAAGAATAGTGTCTCCTGGTTAAAAGAGAGAAATAATAAATTCAGTTACTTCCAACTCCTGCCAAAAGAATCTGTAGTCATGGGTGTCTTACCATCTCTGTGCCTTAATTTTTTCTTCCAAAAATGGGAATAATACTCTGTTATTGCAGTTGAGAAACCTGTTTTATTACTATTTATTATTATTATTAACATTCCTCTTGAGCATCCCAAAGTAAGTGACAGAAAGAAGTAATCTGTTACCACAACTTGTACAAGGACAGATATGTCTTATTGACGGTCTCTCATACAAACTAGAATGTGTATGTGTAACAGATTAGTTCCCCAATAACATCATCTGTTCTGCGTACGAACCTAAGATCATAAATAGGAACAAGAAATTTATTACAAAGATGTACAAAACAGCCAAATGGTACAATTCCTACCCTGAAAAGCCTACAAACCTATTTCTAACAGGAGAGTACGTTAGCCTAAAATGGCACAGCGGAAGGATGCATGGAGATGAAAACAAGGTCCCTTAGAACATGTGTTAAAAAGTACAGATCGTGCCAATTCAGAACAATTTTAACACACAATGAATGGGGAGCTGGGTTCATTGGAGGGATGAGCCCTACCACGAAGGGGTTACAAGTAAGATGGTACAAAAAAAACCTTCCTATGAATAACGGCCAAAACCATAAAGGTAGGAGAAAAGGCAAAAGGGACAAGGGTCAAAAAAATAAAAATCAAATTGTTCAGCAGTCAGAGTAGTTGGGCATGTATCGTTAGGGCTCCTATAAACATGTATATCATGTATTTCTGCATTGCCCCATGCAATCACTGATCGCCTAATGTGACCTAAATATTCAGCAACCTACAGAGTAGACGAATCAGCTCGCTTCAGTCTCCCCTTTAATCTCCTGGTGGGAAAATGCCTTTGGCAGGGAACACCAGACTCCGGGGCTCTGGCTGAGTGGAAGCCCTGGCTGCAGATAAGGGCTCCTACACGACCGTGAAATCCGACGAGTGTTACCACTTTTCAGCCTTGGTGCCCCTACTCCCACCGCCAACGGCGCGGCTCAGCATTTCAGCCAGTGAAAAGGTTTTTACACTTCAAACGCAGTTTGTTTTCTTACGGAAAGCTTGCAAACAAAGAAGGGGATGTCTATACATTTTGTACAGTTTTCAAAGCTATTCAGGAAATAAATGGTTTTCAGGAAATATTTCAGTGTACAGCAGACTCACAATTTACAGTAGGACACAGCCAATCCCAGAGGAAAACAGGGGAGATCTAACACTTTTATCTATAATGAACTCTCTAGACTTGGCTTATGCTAATCACAAAAATTGGTGAGGCAGGCTAGCTTTCCACATACAACAGTACTTGTGTCTTTCCAAGTCGCCTCATGTTCCTATGAACCTCTTATTTTGTGGTAGAGAACAACAGCATATTTGTTTGCTTAGGCATACTTTTTCCATTACAGATGTAATTCTGATTCTAGTGGATGTCTCAAAAATGATAATATATAATGAAACAATCTCCTTAGTTTGGGACTACTGCCTATGGAAACTTTAAACTTTACTTCCACGTACCAAAACACAAACCATGCAGAATATGATAATACCAGATGCAATGCTTAGATTACAATTCAAATGCTTGAAATTAAATTTACTTTTATTAAAACAGCACAATAAATTAGCTGCTTAGACCTCAATCTAAAATTAAAAGAAAAAAAGCATGCACAAAACATTAAAACATGCCAGATCAGAATCAAAGTGTATCGAGCCTATATCAGACACTGCTTATAATATTTTGGATGCCATCTTTCACCAGCCCCTCCAGTATATCTTCTCCAATCCCAACATGTGCTTGTGTCTCTGCCTGAGATAACTTTTGATAGTGGGCAAACTAATTAAACATTCTTTAGAAGCCACAGAGTTGAAGTCACAGTGCAGTGACTAACCGGCGCAGCTGTCAGCATAGACAGGGTGGGTTCCCATCCTAATCCTGCTCTGACCCCAGAGCCGAGCCTGAGAACCTGTCAGAAAGGTGCTCTCACAGTGCGAGACAGCAAGCAGCAGCTGCTTACACTCAGCAGGCTGCAGCCGGGCTTTTTTCCCCCCTTTTTACTGTCACTCTGGATACACACCGCACAACGCTCGCACGCGCGCACACACATCCTCATTCCTCTCAAGAAGGAGCTGCCAAGAAGCTCAGTATTTCTCAAGTTCTAAAGCTGCTCAAGCCCAGGTCTAGGTGAAACTCAACATTCTCCAGCCAAAATGCAGACAGAAAACCTGCATCCACCTTGCACGTGGGCTGAAGAGCATGAAGAATGTATTTAAGATATACTTTTAAAATCCAATTAAAAGTGGGCATTTGACAGTGTTCATTCCTTTATGCAATTAACAAAAGCATTAAGCTATTTTTTCCTTGGATATAAAGACAATTAACTGGGAAAGCACATCCATAATTAAAGCAAAAGGAAGCCTCTTTAATGCACTAGTCACTAAAGCATAACTACGTGGCAGAATATCTAAACCATCCTTTATTCAAAGGTGTGATTTTTTAAATGCAAACGAGAAAACAGAGAAAGCAAAGATTTTTTAATATTTTATTTCTGAGTTGCAATTGCTCTATGAAGAGTCAATGCACCAAGAGTGATAAGTGACAGGCGCAACAGAGAAGGAAATCCTGAAAAATGCCTCTGAATTAGGCATTCATTCAGACAAATGAACCTCAGAATTTCAGCTAAGTCTGGCTTATCCACAAAGATTCAAATTCCCAAACATTTTAAAGGACAACAATATTCTATCTGCAAATCAATAAAGGATGTGGTTCATCACTATCGTGCATTGGTCACTCTGCTGACTCTCTGATCCCCAGTGATCTCCTCATGGCATCTTATAGCTGCCTAATTTTCTGAGAGAGAAAAAAAGAGAATGCAAATATGATTGCTGCTTAGGGAAAACTAATTCTAAAATGAAGAGGCTGAAAAAGGATATGGCTTTACATGAGTTACTAAAACACAGTTCAGAGAATTATTCAGTACAGAAAACTGCTTCATCAGTTTTGCTTCATCTGCAGTTTACTGCAGATTCTAGTACAATGCACTGCAAACACCTATCCTCATCATCTGATCGAATAAGAAAATAAGTCACATGTATTCCGCATTTTCCTTTGATACCATGATCCCATCTTTTGCTACCAATTAAACAACTTGGTAAGCTTTCTTCAGTTCAATCCTTGCACGCACAAAAAAGCACTAGACAAACCTAAAGGGATTTCAATACAGCTTTTGTAATTTGACCTTTATATTTTCTGGTTTTGCAAAAGTATTGACTAGAAGAGTCAATACTCATGTCCGTGAAGAAACGCTTCTCCATTACAGATACAAAAGTAACACCTGTACTACAAGTCTCACAAAATTTAGAATAAAACATATTAAAATTCATAACCACATACTGAAAAAATATCCTATAATGATTGATACTTGCCTAACCTCAGAAATAAATACATCTTCACTACTTTAAGACTGGACAACCAGGATTATTACTTTTTGCTGAAGTCACTTTCAGAGGCTCTGCTTTCTCACTTTTTCCCTCCTCTAAGTGACAGGAATTGAACATAGTGTTTGGATACCACGATCTCCTCTCTCTCCTGTGGACAGCCTTTTGCTGTTTATTTATGAGACTATATCGAACCAGCCAAAGACTCAATTTCCCAGCTGTCAGGGTAACAGCAGACAGGTGAATATCAGACTTCTGGGCAACAGCAACATCACTTCTCTGGCCATCAAGCTATTCTTGAGGAAACTAGAGCTGGAAATGCACAAGTTCCTTGGCAAAACTGTTTACCATGAGCACATCATACCTATCCTTTGATCATCACATGACCTTATAAAATATAGTCATGATATTCCAAGCTCTTTGTCCCTTGGACTTAAAGGTATTTCAAGACACAGGGCTGGGATATACAAAAGATGCAGTATACTGATTTCTAGTTTTTAAATGTAGTTTTTGCAACTAAAATACATGTAGTTATGGACTCCGAAAAGAAAATTTAGATCTTCCAGACACCAACTGTTTTCTGAGGCCAGTCCATGAGCATAAAAAGAGTGCCTGCATAAATTAGGAATCACCCCAAAGTATACCATTGTGTTTCAAGCACAAGCTGCATTACTTCAACTTGGGTTCCTTATATGAAAAAAAACTTAACAAATCAGACATGAATTAAAATCTGCAAAAACAAAATTCCATATGAAATTTTACCCCTGGGAAAAGGAAGCAGAAACAAAGAATGGATTGCATGTGACAGATGTTAGTCATGCTTCTTACTGTATTACTGGAATGCAAATGAATACACAGCGATGGGTGCAATAGATAGAACCTTACTAGAATAAAATTCCACTGTCCTTACAGAAAGGCATAGGAAAAAATCTTGCTTTTAATATCCAAAGGGTCAATTGGGATCATTACACCATCTTCTCTAACTGATATCCAGAATGACTAAAACTTCGAGGGAGTAAGTTTATAACCTATGAGGGGCTGAGCCTAAATACACTGACTGCACAACGTGAGCCTCACTGCCATGAACAGTCCATAATACCTTTACTAGAACTCTGTGTAGGAAGTTGTAGGCTTGGCAATAAAAGTGAGCAGAGATGAGCTCCTTTAAATAAAGAATTTTGCTTGTCAAAATAAGAACTCTGCGTAAAGTAGGTAGACGTATTTGTTTCTGACTTGGGATTTTTAACAGCTCTGTTATTATCTGAATTAGAAGAAGTCATTTTTATGAATCAAAATTCTGACTGTAGCATCTTTTCTTTTTCCTTATCATAGAGAATTACCAAATGTAGTGATATGAATATTGGGAAAAGGGCTTATATGTTGGTCAATTAACATGGCACAGTTCATTATATAAAGAATACTTCCTGCTGCAATAAAAGCTGACTATGAAACAACAGTATACAAAAAAATTAAAAGTTGTACTTTCAAATCAAGAAAGAAAGAATGCCAGAATAGAAGATACTCCATTAGAGAAATGATTGATTGATCGATAAAATGGTGTATCTGCTGGTGCAGGTGTCTGACTTGACAAAGAGGCTGTACCACTGTTCACATAAATATAATCATTTGTCAATTTATAGCTGACAGGTGCCAATTTCAAGCCCAGTTAAAACAAAAGCATTCTTACCAGCAGCAGTTCTACGATGAAATCATCCGATCAGCTGCAAGGTGCCAAAAGCTAAAATAAACTATTCAGGTACAAGCCAGCCACACAGCTAGACTATATGTTATATACATTAATTGACAATTTGCCCAGGCACAAAGTTTTCAGTACATTTAATGTTTTAAAGGGGAAAATAACTGATTTTTTCTTGAAGGACAACATGTGCATTTTTTTCTTTCTAAAGTTTAGCCTTCTGAAACCTGATTTTCCATTCATGTTATTGATTGGGCTAATTGCATTTTATCCTGCTTCCTCCTCAAACAATAGCAACTTCTTATTTCATATTCGCATAGAAAGAGTGGCGTTCTTGTTCTCCATCTGCTGGCTCTGCAGTTAAACATGATTTCCAAAATACTGACACAGCTGATGAGGCCACAAGGAAGAGTAAGGAAACAAATGAAAAAGTTTTATGCCACACTCTTCACTATTAATATTTGATAAAGTTGTGTCTGTAATGAAATAAAAACAGACATAACAGAACCAGAAATCATTCGGAAACTAATCACAAAATATGAAGGCAATGAACTGGGCTTTATTACTGCAAAGAATTTGCTGCCTTAATCATATTCATTTCTTCTGAGTAAATTCAGCTTTAACATCTGTTAACATTGGTATTTATTTATTACATCACTGTTTTCACTGATCTCACATTACTCTAGCTTATACTGTGATACTCAGTAGTCCTTCCACGTGACCCAAGTTTTAATTTAACAGTTATCTTCGAAATACCCACACACACCTTCCCATACTATTATAGAGAGCTAGTATCCAATCAGTTTCTGACAGATTTTCTAAAAACCAGTATAGTAAGCTTAAATTCTTAAAAAGAATGATAACAAATTAAAAGTTGTAGATGCACTTGCAAGGGTGCAAAAGATATTTTCTGTCCTTGAAGAGACATATATTCAAGCGCACGCACACACACACAGAGCAGGATGTTTCAGAAGACAGCATTTTGGACAGGCTATCCTAAAACTGCAGGTAGCATTTAATTTTTTTTCCCTCCACTTATCCAACATCCTATTATGTGCAGCATGATTAAAGTTCCAATAGAGTCAATGGGACTAACTCATAAAATGACTTCTCAAATTGCTCCAGATAGTCCTATGTCACACAACATTACTCAAACTCTGGACAAAAACAGCCCAGTTGCCAAGAAAAACATTACTCTTAAAGAATACTAGTAACGATTGCCAGCGTCTCGTTTACTCCCTTGTAAGTCTTCACGTACCTCATCACCCACTCACTGAATTTGCCCCAAATCTCCAGTTCCCTTTCCCCTAGCCCAGGGCACTGGATATATTACAAGACTAACAGGGTCGGGGCAGGATGGTTGTACTGACAGCAGCCACTCCAGCTCCTGTGGGGGGATCAAAGGCAGCCCTTGGATACCCTCCTGCCTCTCATTTCAGCGAGGAACTTGGGGGAGATTATGTAACTGGAATCAGCTGGCCTGCAGTGAGGCTGAAAGGAGCACGACTGCAGACCAGCAGCACTCCAGTGAAGTCTACTTGAATTTCCAGAGGCTTTCGTGAGGTCCCTCGCCAGATGATCTTAGGAAAATAAATGGAGAAAAATAAAAGGCTAAGTTGTCATGGGATAAGACGGAAAATCATCACATAGGTAAATAAAAGGTGAAAGACAGGAGGTTAAAGCAGGACTAAACTGGTTTATTTTCTCAATGAAGGGAAATCATCAGCGAAGTCCCACAGGAATCCATACTGCAACCTGTATATAAGCAACCCCCCAAAAATGAATAACTAGGTTACAACACTTGCTCATAATACTAAGCATTTACGTTAGCAAAAACGAAGCTAATTTCAAAGTGCTGCATAAGCACCTCACAGAATTGAGTGAACAGGACATGAAGTGACAAACGAAATTCAATGCAGACAAATACAAAGCGATGCACACGGGGGTAGGGGAGAATACAACCTCCACATACACACTGCATAGATACTGAACTAATTTCTACTGCTCAGCAATGAAATCATGTGGCTACACAAGATTAAAGAAAACATCAACTTCAAACTCTGTTTCAGCCAAAAAAGCAAATCAAACGTTTGGCTTTAAGGAAGAAATAGAGAACTAAACCAAAAATATTTTATGCCACTATACAGAACTGTGACCTTATAAAGTGCCTTCTGCATTCACCCTCTCCTATAAAAGGATATAGTTAAACTTGAAATGTTCAGAGAACAGTGAAAAAATTAGGACCGTTCAGGCTAAAAAATAAAGAGAGGACTGAACAGGAAAACAGCAGAGGTCTCCAGAGTCACGGAAAGCATGGTGTGGATGAAATTGTTCAGTTTCTTCTAATACAAAAAGTAAGGGGCATCAAAAGAAACTACTGTGAAAAATTAAGAAAAAGCAACTGCATTTATCACACTGCGATACTCTGCCAAAAGAGACCGTAGATGCTAAAAAACTTGACAAAACAGAACTTGTTTCCCTGGGGCAGGGGAAATAATCAAGGGCTTTAAACATGGAGATACCACCTCTTGCTCAGGAAGGCCCTCCAGCCACAAGTTGTCGGAGGCTGGAAGAACATCCGGGAAAGCGCTGCTGTATTATTGCCCTGTCCCTATAGCTTTCCCAGGCATCTGCCATTGGCCACTGCTGGAGACGGGGTACTACATTAAGTATTTCTGTCTTACCCAATATAGCTGCTTCTCATTCTAATAAGCAATGGGCAACCACAATTATGACTACGAGCTCAGCCTCTGAGGAGAACAGAGGGAGATGTGAACAGGAAACTGGAGTCTACAGTCTGAAATTCCTTGCTTTAGTCTCAATTCTATATTCTGCATCCATCTAATAACCAGTTAATAAAATTGATTATATTCAAATATACACAGACATGAGTTAAATACTTGTGATTAGAGAGAAGTCAAGTCTCTAAAAGCTATACTTAAACTAAAAAACACTAAAACTAGGAATCTCACTTACCTGAAAGCTAAACCTACTTACTGAAAAGGAAGACAACAGATGCCCCAGAAACTCTCTCTCATAGAAATAATTATAAAACCATGTGGAAAAACATTGTTTTAAAAATACTGATGGAAAAAGTAAGTCTGAATCTGTATTGAAAGTAATGCAGCAAAGGGTCGTTCTTCCCTCCTTCCTGGAATGTAACCTTGCTTTAATTTGGTTAAAGTTTTCATGCTTGTACAGTGTCTTTCATTTGAAGTAATAAAAACCTAAGAAGTGACTGAACATCACATGCTGAACAAACTGTTATTCCTTTCATGTATTTATACTTATTAAAATGCATACAACTGGCTCAGCACTTGTCAACATAGTTTAATCAAACCCAGAAGACTCTACAATAAAAATGTGCATTTTCTACTGCTGAATAGCTGTAGGAAAGAGAGTTTTCCAGAGCTAATCCTTTTATATTGAGGGAAACCCACAATAATATACTTTATTCATTCAAAATGCATCACAATATTGTGACTGACTCTCATCTGACATGAGAGGAGGTCATGCTTAGTATCAGTACTTCAATGAATTAAAACTGTGCTCACAGAATGGTCTAAAAGACCACAAAAGTTTCTTTTGACCAATGATTGATCTGTAATGACTGCAGGATATCACAGTTACTCTAAGACAATGACAGCTACTGTGGATTCTCCCTAACAAAATGTAGGCAGACTGATGCTGCATTCCACATCCAACACATTTTATGACATCCGAGGCAGCTTGATTTCTCTAATCAACAGGCCTAAGAAATCCTCTAAACAAAAGAACAGATTCACTGAATTCTAAGAACATTGGAGGTGGACAGGGATGAAGGAAAGAAGGGAACTGTATAAATTACGAAAGTAGGAAGGGTGAAAAACCAACATGGATCAAAATAATGAAACTAGAAAAAAAATCCCTTTTTTAATTTTCTGGAAAATTTATTCCTGATCCCAGTTATAAAGTATAAATTTACGCATCTCAAACTAGTAACACTGCTTACTATTACCTCTAATTAAAAAGTGGGTTAAAAGTAGGTTGGGGAACACAGAATCCCAGGGCTGGGAGGGAACTCAAGATGTCACTCAGTCCATCTGGCAGGACCAGTTATACCCACGTCACTCCTTTCTGATGCCCATTACCTGTTCCTAAGAACGGCCAGCAGCTGAGAGTCCGCAACCTCCTCAGGAAATCTGTTATCACTGGAAAGGTTTTCTAATGCCTGCCCTATACCTTGCTGCTGTTTAAGTCCATCACTTGACATCTTTTATTTGGGGGCGGGGGGAAAAGCCTGATTTTCTTGGCTCATATTTAGCTTCATATCTGCAATAACATCCAGGCTTTATTCGGCACAACTGCTGCCTACTATTTGATGCCCATATGCGTAGTTGATTCCTGCAATGCTTACCCAACACTTTGTACAGTGCCTTTGGATTGCCTATCTATTTTTTCAGGCCCTTTTTCCAACCGGTCAACTTAATTCTGAAGTCTACGGCTATGTTACAGTTTCGAGGACTCGGAAGCTGACCTCGCGGTGCCTCTCAGCTTGGTATCCCCTGCACGGTTAATGTGCACACCCGCAATTTCACCAGCCCGATCATTAAGGAAACTTCTGATGGCTACCATTAGACCCCAGCTAGCCTCCTGTGGAAGTCAACTCAATCCATCTTTTCATTTAGACAATGAACCCCTCACTGATAATGACACAGTACAGTTTTACAACCGATTCTGCACCTATTGCATAGCTCCTGCCTCCCTAGTTGGCTTACCAGAAAGCCATTCAGATGGCACAAAAACCCACTTACTGACATCAAGCTTCAAACATGCACTGTTTCTCTTCTGTCCACAAAGCCTGTTAACCTTTTTTAAAAGGAAATTATATTGATTTTACATAATTTTTTAGCACATCCATAGTGGCTGTTACTCATTCCCTTGTTTTCTTCTAGGTCTTTGTAAGATATAAGGCAAAGAAGGAAATAATTTATTTTTCTAAAACAAAAGAAAGAATTAACATACAGTAAGAAAATTGTACCTCTGAAAGTTTACAGTCACCTGTCATATGCTGAACAAGAGTCTAGTGTATTTAAAAAGTGAATGTGTTAAATGTAATAGATTTCCCTGTCTTTTCATACTCCAGCCCTTTAATTTTGTTTTTCTTGCTTCATATATAAGATTTTAAACAGAATATAATCTAGACAGGGAAAAGTTCATTTTCTTTGTGGAGAGGAGCCTGCAGCCAAAGTGCTGTATAAAATACTGTCTAATTAAACAACAAAGCTGAAGAACACGTGTTGATTTTCTTTTTACCCTTGAATTCACCTCCCCTCAACATTAACCAAAGTCACCTGAATGTGATACTACTACAAAAACCACAGCTCTACATGAGGGCCAAATCTGCCCAGATTAATATGCTGAAAAGCCTCACTGACACTGAAAGGGTGCAATGACATTTAAATCAGAACACAAGAACAGTGTCCTTAAGTGTTTAAAGTACTTCAGTTTGGTCTAGAACAGATCCACGCTCAGTTACACTTCTAGACATATTTATTCACTTAGTCTTTGAATTTCATACAATACAGTATAACATATGCAGGAACCACCAGGCTTGCTCTTTGGTCATAAACTACAAAAGCACATTGCAGAAAGTACACAGGCTCTTTCCTAACAAATGTTTGCTGATGTTAGACATGCACACTGCACCCAGGATCTTGATTCATATTTCATTCTTGCAAGCTACCATGCCCCGTTTTACCATGCCAAAAGCATATGAAGATGGCACTAAGATGTGTTTCTCACCCCCCATTAAGTTTTACAAATATGTACAACGACACTTACACAAAGTGAAAAATATCAAAATGGCCTGTACTCTTACTAGGCCACAGTTTGACTGTCACAGTCCTCTGCTCAACTGAACTTGAAATAAAATACATAATCCAAAAAATATTTGAACTGAATTTATAGACACACACATCATTTTCAGCCACTTAATAATCATAATTCAAATAGCACACAGCAAGACAATTCCCTTATAATGAATATAATAAAATGAGAAAAAATCTAGTTCACAGACACATACATCTAAAAGCAAATACTGCTTTCAAATACTTACTTTACATTTCTCTTCAAGACATTTTAAAACTTAACCTCATTCCTTAATATATTTTACATGCTAAGGCTCAAATGTGAAGCGTTGTCCCTGGCTTATGAGCACACAAGCAAAAGGTTTTATTTAAAAAGAAAAGAAGAAGGAGAGAGAGAGACATTAAACATTGAAAACAGTGAATATATAGCTAATTTTCAAGTAATTTAGATAAGGAATTTTCATTGTAAATATTCATTGTACATTCCAATACATGTTTTCTCATGGTAGATCTTAACTGATCCTCAGCAGTTCTTCCATAAAACAACTGCTCTCAGACAACTGGGTCAAGCTATTCTTTTTACAAGTGTCTAAACACAGATTTACATGGAGCTGTTCTGTTCCTTAGGATAAATAAATTTTGACTCATGCAAACTGCCTATAGTAATATATTAGAATATTGACTTTACTGTTCTATCTAGCTTTAAAATAACTGCACAAACATTTTGAAAAACAGAGCATAACATTGACTATCCAAATATTTCTTCTGGAAAACAAATGCAGAAAATGTAAACACACAATTTCTAGAGCATAATTAACTTGGCTGTAGCTGCATCTACCCAACAGACACCAGTCTGGTCAGATGAAAACATCTGCACGCTCAAGGACTTTTACCCTGCTTTTTGCCCTGCTCTTTTTCTTTTGTAGAAATGCCTCATGTTTTCACTTCAATGGGCAAGAAAGAGAGGCTCCAACTGTTCATGGCATACAACTAACTGCCCTTGCTACCAAACCACAGAAGATGAGTTACCTGTCTCAAAGGCATAAGGCAGGTGAATAAATCCAGAGCAGCTTAATTTCTTATATTCTAGTTTGGTACACTAACTGGAAAATATTAGCTGCCTTTCTGTTATTCCACAGGAGACTAGAATTCTTTATCACCCGTGCTTATTATAAACTAAAACAGATCCTCTCTGTCAGCAGAAAGTAATGCTTCTTTAGGTAGTGAAACTTAAGCTGGTGTGCTGCTCCTCCCCAGAAAAGGCATCTCCCTCATCATGGTCTTTCTCTTCTGAAGCTGTCTGCATTATAAATGAATGTGAGGGACACAGGTCCTTTTCTTGCTTTACAAGGTGGACCTTCAATGATGGAAGGATTCTAACCAGGTCCTTTGAAGCAATGTATGATCCAAGGCAAAAAGTCGAACTTGTAGGTAGAAAGCATAAAATGGGAAGTAATCTTCTCAGGGTCATTACCATCTTATTCCAAGCAGTTTTTTAGCACAGCAAACTGTGGATTGTAACTCAACAGCTGACTTGGTGGTTGTATGAAGACAAGTCTAAAATCCACTCCAAGAGTGCAGCAGAAGTTCATCATTACACCTACCAGACTGGAAGACAGGGAAATGCCCGTGCTGGCACTCTGCAGTCATTCAAGAGGATAGTGTGGAGTTGGGAACTTGAAAAATGATCAGGTGAGATGCTAAAGTAACAGATTACTGTTACGCACAAAGATAGCATGGATTAAATGAGCAATCAGCCCCTAACTAACTAGAAACTTCCTTTCCTCTACTACTGTCTGCCACAGCTAAAGCTAAGGGCTTCTGCTCTTCAGTGACATGCCACGGTCTACTATGATGTGATTTACTACATACTACACAGTCCCATTGAAGGGAACAGGGCCTACCTGGAGATTTAAAGATGCACATAAGCATGGTTTTTGATTCAGTCTTGTTACCTACTATTAAATATGCATACTAGTAAAGATTATTTTTGGTATTAAGGTTTTGTAGAGTCAGACTGCAATGCATTATTAATGTTGTCATACCTCAAAAGGAGATGGCTCTCCGACCTTCACAGACATGAGTTAGGCACTTAATTTCCACTGAAATTCAGTAAGAGATGGAACGGCTTAACTGCCCCTTGTGCCTTTGGAAATTCCCTCAAACCTACAATGCTCATTTTTTCCCTTTTCAGATATAGGTGTGTGACATGTCCACACTCACACTCTAGATATAACCTTACAACTTCTATTCTTTAAAAATGTTTTGTAAAATTTTTTTTTTGTAAAAAGCATGCCTTTGTACACTTCACAAATACACCAGTTTAAGGAGTAGCACTTACCCTACAGTCTCTTTCTAATGTGTCTACACACACACAATGTTATCAGCTCTCAATTTTATCACAAGGCTTTATATACCTGTATTTCTCATTATAGGCGCCAGTGACCAAGTCCTGCAATTATAAGCAGTTTTCTTGTTTACTTTTTAAATAACAGGTTTGGGGTTTTGTTTGTTTGTTTTATGTTTAACCTGTATCAATCTGTCAATCTGTGACAATACTTGGTTAACTGGGCCACCTGATGATGTACTATTTTTTTCTGATCAGTCATTACTCCAGGACTGTAAACAGGCTATAGCCTTGGGAAAGTAGCATCTATTAATAAATTCCTAAAAATAAACCAACATTCTTCAAACAAAAAACAAACAAAAACCAGTAATTCCCTATTTGAAAAGCATCAACACAGATCAACAGTTTAAAATCTTCTCAGCCTAAAATCTTAAATTCTCATGATTTCCTTTTTAATGGCAAATATTCTATTCCTTCTCTACTGTTTGCAAAAGAGATTTGCTCTACAGTTTTAACTAGCCTCTCCTTTAACTGCAGGCTGCTATGTGCAGTGATTCACTGAAAAAAACACATTTATTGGCAGGTATCTCCCCCCTCTCCGCATCCCTGCATCCTTTCTTTTTAAGGATACAATGGTGAAGCTGGATGGGAAAATGCTTGGCTGTTTTGTTTCAGGTCTGGACAGCATCTTGCTTTCCCACAACAGGTAGGCACAAGCACAGAATGCTGCTGAATGCACGAGACCTCGCCAGAGGCTCCAACCACTAGTTACTGCTGCTGTCTCAGGCACAGCATATTTTCTACTGAACATGGCTCTTTGCCAAGGTCTAATTAAGACACTTCAGAATGTCAGAGTGTTAACCCTCTACTGCACCAACCTTCTCGAGAAGAAACAAAGGCATATGCATCTTTCTGAAAATATCTGAGTAGCTACGTCACCAGACTTGTGAAGCTCCTAGCCCTCTACATTTTTACTTCACTGATTCTTTACATGAAGATGAATTAAACAGAGAGTTGGTACTGTGATTTTATAACTGTTCCTAAAATTGAGTAAGTACTCTTCCTGCACAACTTTGGTGTGTATTTCCATATTTATCCTCCTTCTGTTTCAAAGGAGGACAGCAGTGTCTCAAATTTTCAAAAAGCAACAATTTCTCAAAAAATAAAAAAGAATGAATAGGCTGTTGCAAATTCTTTAGTCTCTGAATAGTACTTTATTTCATTCTTTGAAGGCTGTACAGATGCAAATTTTTCAGGAAGGAGACAAGGAACTCTTAAGGAACCAGACTTGCACATCTGTTTTACAATAGAGATCAAATGTTAAAGCAGCATTTGCTGATTTATCAATACTATCTACTCGTCTCATGCGAAGGACAACGATTACCAAACTGAATGACGGGAAGCTGTGACAATAGTCACAGTGGGTAAAAAGAAGCTCATGTTGAGATTGACTTGTACATTTTGTAATACATATATTCAGGTTTCAGAACCCTGTTTAACTACTGCGTCCTGCATATATACTGAAACTTTCCCTAATGAAAAGCAATACAGGTCACAACGTGACTGAGCCATGAACTGAGTTCATTTGATTCTACTAACTGAAAAAAAAAATCTAAATTTGAATGTAAAAAATGTTTACATGCAACAAAAGCAATACAGAAAAGCAAACTGTTCTTATTTAAGTTATAAAACCATAGAATACTTAGTTGACTAGCCGGTTACTCTCATTTTATGGGCTATCACAAGACATTCATAATGGACACATTAATTACTTTTGGGCAATAAATCTGGATTTTACACAGTCTAAATAAGATAATTTGTAATGCAATTCCAATTCTTTGCTCTTACTGTGCATTAGCTCCCATGCTAGGGAAAACAGGACTGTATTCCAAAGCCATCACTGATCTGATCCTGGTTGTGCAGGTGTTTTCCTCTTTCACAGTGAAGTTCTCTGCTTTAGACAGTATGTTAATAACTAAAATACCTGATCCTCCCTATATCTCTGCTTCTGTAAAGCAGCATCTGAGCTCTTCATTTCAACACATCTAGAAAGCTACACATTACGTAAGGATGCTAAGTCTGTCCCAATATGAGATAACATTCTACATTTTTAAATTGCAATAAATGAGGTACCTAGTGGGTTTAAGATTTACTTTCTTCTTAAGTTAGAAAAAAAAATCAAGTGCTTTGTGTTCTTTCAGTCCTCTGCTTTGTGAGATAAACACAGCTTTTTTCCTGAAAAAATGTTTATATGAAAATATTATAGAAGGTTCAGTTATGCTGCTAGTTCACAGTACCACAGATCATTTTCCACAGGCTGTACAAAGACAAATCATGCAGAAAAAAAAAAAAAGCAGTGGAGAAAGATTAGTCTTAATCTATAGGTATTTTCCATTCTTACATTACCCTGCTGTACTTTATAGCTGTGATCCACAGAAGCTGTTTATCAGAAAAGCACACTGTGCTATTGGAACATAATTTCCAAAACTGAAAGGGTATGCCCTGGGATGTATTTTTAGAAAGGTTATTTCAGTTTCCATAAAGTTCTTTTGAACTCACAGGGGCAACATGTGCCAAGTGTACTGTTGTTTTTGCACATAGATTATAATATCCTGGGGCCCTTTGCTTAAACAAGGCAACTAATTTCTGTTAGAAAATTATTATTTTATTTTTTTTATGAATCACACTTCTTTTTCCTTTTAAGAAAGGTACACAAACTATGCCCATTTAGATTATGGCTAAATGATATATATAAATATACTCAGGGCTGCCTTTACCACACATGCCCATTTCAGAAAAAACATTATCCATTACTATTTCGAATGCATAAACAGATGTTGATAGATAGATGATACAAAAGTAGACAGATGTCACACTGTGAATTAAGTCTCATATATGCTAACAAACTAAAATAGAAGCACAAAGATATATTAAAATGTAATTATTACCTAATCCACTATATAAGCAAACATCTTAAAAATCAAGTGGAATTCTTTGTAAAGGTATAAGGAATTACTCTTAGCTTTTCAGTTGACACATGCTGTTATTTTGAAAGGTAAAGGAAAAGCTGTCAACAGTTGATCAGAGACATCTTGTTTCCCCTTTAACAGTAAGCATTTCAAGTATTACTACCTCAAAGACAAAAAAACATAAAATTTCAACTGGAATTCCTTATGCTTTTTTTGTCTGTTTTTACTTCTGTAAACTATCACTGCTTCAAAAAATGAATTAGACCAATAAAATAATTAATAATTTTTCATTGTGGGATAACCCAGGGGCCGACATTGAGGTTGTTCTTTGAGAAGAGTAGGCCAAGACGTTAGAGAGCCACATTGCACGTGCAGGGAATTAGTTTTCAGTGCATATGCAAGAATGCGACTTTTTTCCTGTTTTGTCTAAAACTGTAAGAAGTTTGTCTATAATGCCTTGTTTGCTGAAATATGAAACAAAGCTATAGATACCATGGTAGGGTCCCCCAGGATTAGACTGATACTACTACCTTAAGCCTCCCTGATTCAAAGTTTTATGTCAGCACAGAAATTTAGAAATATTTCAAAATAATACACTAAAAATAGTTAATAGTCTTGAAGTTATCTGCATGATCCAATTCATTGAGTTCATAATTATTTTTATCTTTTCTATTCTATTTCTATCTTGTTTGCAACCTTCCTTTCACTACCTAGCCCTGCCTTTCAAAGGTATGAGAATGCTGCAGTGGTTAATACCTATTTCAGTAAGTTTGATGAATAGCTAAAGAGAAGAATTCATCTTGCCTCTTTGTAAATGATACTCTTATAACTTCTTTTGAGTTATCAAAAGAGATGAATGGCATTACAGCAGAGGTATCAAAGAATGCATGCAGCATCAAAATTTGAGTAACTGAGCTAAAACTTTGCTCAAATTTTAATCACTAGGTAATCCAGGACAAAGCATATTTGACCAAAAAGCTTCTTGTGCTCTGCTGGGATTTCCTATTCCAAGTTCTTCTTCACTTGGAGTGGAACAGGGTTTTTCAGCTCTAGAACTGAAGTATTTTTAAGAATGTAAGGCCTTTATGGACTTTTACAGGATTAACCTGCAGTCTCACTTACCCCCTCTACAGAAAACTCAACTAAGGAAAACATTGTTTTAGAAAGACTTATAGGGACTAGGGATGGGTCCTTTAGATAAATATTATTCTTTGGTCTTCACCTTAAGGTAGGAAAAAATGTGGGTGCTGAAGAGGAAATACTGCTTTGAATATTTTCTTTTTTTTTTAAGCACAGAAATCAACAACTGGTTTGGGAGACAGAGCTACACAGGTAATCCTAAGGAAGAATGGTAGCTTTCTCGGATGTGTAGGACTTTGGTAAAGTTAGAATTCTACCAGGGAACCCACAAAGAGAATTTTCGGCCTATCCACAAAAATCTTCTGTGACTCTTAGGAAGCAAAGAGAATGTATATAGACCAGGTATATCCTACAAAAGTCTTTCTCACCCTAAGAAAGTTTATCCCTTTCTACAGTAACTAAGTAGCCTCAGAATCAAATAATTTCAGGAATTCAAGCCTAAATAATTTAACTCAGTCTTCTGCTGGTAGAAGAACTTCCATGCTCTCCCTATCTAAAAAAGAAGCTATTTACAACTCTTTCCAGATACATTTGAAATATTTCTGAGTTTGGTTCTTTCGCCTTTGCTTCTTGCCTAATAGAATCAGTAATTTTTTATTCTACAGAGGCCTGTACGGAGCATAAGAGGGTAGAAAGCAAGCTAGAAAAAGGAAAAGAACACAGAAAAGGTATAAGTGAAATAGAACCACATTCCAGAAGCTTATCCTCAGTGAGAAGTTAACAAAGAGAAGAAACTAATTGCACAACAGATGCCTGTACAAGACAGAATTTCAGAGATCCACATTACAAGCAGGTTCCTGGGCCTTTGAGGTGCTTTTTTCCCTCCCTGTTACATGCACAAAGAGCCAGCCCTTTACTCAGAATCAGTGGACGTGCCTTTGTAGGAGAGTTTCACACTTTCAGTAATTGCAGTTGTCCTGCAACTGTAAAGAATCTATTATACATTTTCCATAACACTACTCTGCATCACCTAGTCTCCCTGTTGCATTATGTTTCACATTGCAATAGCTCCTCAGAATAATTGGCTCCTAAGAAATGACGTTAGAGTATAAATGCAAACAGAAGTAGCTAACCATTCATTCCTGCAAGAAATTCCTTAAAGTAGAGATTTATCTACAAACTGCATTTCCCTCTTGCCCTGCTGTCAGGGCTGCCTAGTACTGCGTGTCCTCTCAGTTTGCATGTGCCACGAAAGTCACTCACAGCTGTGTAACCCTCTCCCCTAACTCACATAGTGCTTGTTGTCCACCATATCCTTGAAAGTTGTACAGTGCAGAAAAGCACACTGTTTTAATAGTTATTTATGTATATATGTATAGACCTCTTCCCCCGCAACAGAAGGGGGAGGGGGAAGGATGTGTTAGACTAATTTACATGCAAATACTATGCATCAGTTCCAAAGTACATTAAAAGAAAAAGCAGTTGCCCTAAAATAATTTATGGCCAGCAATGTTTTATTACCCTTGTACACTTAGTGCTACATTTTGAAACGTTAGCCTATTGTTAATAAAGACTTGTTATCTGGAAATCCTGGCAACCCAGGCTCAAAGGATGATAGCCATTGTAAGCACCTCAGTAAAAAACCAGCTAATGCAGCCACTGTTTGCAGAGCTGTTCTGCACACAGATTCTGGAAGACAGGATCACAAAAGTGTTTTGCCATCTCTCCTGATCCAAAACAGCTAAATAATAACTGGATCTTGGGTCCAGCTAACCTTGGAGCTATGGGAAAAATGTGGTGTGTAAGGTTGAAGAAACTCATAAACAACTGATTGGACTTACTTTTGTCTGCATGGATAAAGTATCCACACCTTGTTGACCTGTCAGTCTCACTAATCCACCCTCTATTTTCAGTTAATATCCTTAAAGTTCAGTTTTCAAGAGCCCAGACACAGCAGAGAAAACCACATATACTTTTTTCACGGGGCGGTAACCAGATGTCAATAGCTGCAGCTGTGACTACATAATTACCTGTTTGCATTAACGCAGACCACAGTTTAGATTTAATAGGTCAGATGACAATGCAGCAAAATGCATTTAGCCTATGATTACCCCTTTTCAAACATTCTCTCACTCGCAACTTCGACCCTGGGAACATTGCAGGCACAGACTTAGGTCAATAAGAAACATTGGCCGGCACAATGGGCCTTGCCTCAAACAGCGCTGTTGACAGACACCAGCACAAAGGAAATGAATAGAGTCCCCCTCAGTTCTCACACAGAGCGAAGAATGAGTCAGTGTACTGCTGCTTTGGTGCTCTGTTTGTACAGTGTATACAGCTTTTGTCCTCCACCACTGTTCTCGGCTCAATGGGGGCTAAAGAGCCTAGGAAGTGAAGGCGGAAGACTGGCTCCGCACTCCCCCTCGCAGCCGGCAGCACATCCATGTGCACATGACAGGTCAAATGAGAAGCTGAAAGTCACTGGTCACATATCTCCCACCACGCCGCCTTAAAACAGCACACCGATGTTTCCTATTTTGACCTCAGACCGACTGTATTCATAACGGCATCACTGTGGAGACAGGCTATCGGTTTTTATTAGCATACTTTATCTCCTTTAAAAAAAACATCCCCCTTCCCCCTCAGTATTACCCAGTTCACTGCTGCAACTTCAACTAGCAGGCAAGCAAACCGGACCCTGGCTATGGAGTTAAGATAGGGCCCTGTTCCCTGGGCAGGCAAACCAAGCCCCGTAACGATGTGTTCATCATCCTAAGTTCCCCCCTGCAGAGACTTTTAACAGAACTGAAAATAACAGACAACTATAGCTGTACGGTCGTGTTTCACACCAAACCGTCATACAGGCATATAAAGGGTCAGGGAAAGATTATCATATATATAGTATTGCACAGGCATCTCTATGTTAGTTACCTATACCTATTAGCACGAGAAAAAGAAACAATTCATACAGATTACTGGCTATTCTTCAAAAAGTTGTTTCTGTCAACTTTCCCCTTATGTAAACAGTACTTCTAACACTTACAATACTATCTTCATAAACCTGTTTAAGAAACAAAAGTAGCCCTCTTTTAAAACAATTCTGGCACAGAGTTGAAAGCGTTACCTTCACCTGCTTCATACACTAGATTATAAAACAATATGCTTAGATTATTCTAAGGATCAAAGTCTTTGCTTGTAAAAGGTATTTAGACTTTGGTATGATTAGCATGAAGATTCAAGTGTAAGGGAATTACCAATATTCCTCTTTAACTCATACAGATAATACTATGGATAAAGTTATACATGATAAAGTTTGAGTTAAAGACCTGCTTAATACGATTTAAGACTCCAAAATGGTAAGAAAGAAAGAAAACGCATTTTAAATTACACAAATCCCTGGATTTCCGTGAGTGGAACAAAGAACATTGTTCATTTTAACACTAACAGCCAAGATAGTATAAACACTCTCTCTATTGCTTACTCTTTCAATTTTGTAAGTTCCAAATACTGGAATCTTGTTATTATCCAATAATAAAAAATAATCACATACAGAAGAAAGCCCTAAAATATTAAAAATGGATGTTTCTAATAACTGAAAAGAAATTAAATCCTACGAACTGAAAGTTTCATGATGTGTGAGGTAGTCATAAAGACGTTTGGAGTCAAAAGCCATGACTTTCACTCTTGGCAAATAAGTTGTGAGCGAGTAACCTGAAAGATATGTGAAGACAATCACCTTATTTTCAGATATTTCATTTTAAAACAACACAAGAAATTTAAGTTTTATATTTACATATGGCCTCATTGAAATAAAGCAGGCATACCTGCTTTGAACACTAGCTATAAGACATATGATTGCACTCGAGTAAGCTGGCATTGAACGTGCAAAGTAGGTAAATGTTTGTATGAATGCCAAAGTATGCCTGCAAAACTACCAGGAATCTGATCAATGAGAATCCCAAATGGACATTTTTTAGTTTGCTGTAAATGAGGAGAAGCCTCACCTTTCAACTACTATCAGGGCTATTACACTCCTTTGATATATTTAAATACATATAGCGCAGAAATATATAAAAGGGTTATAAACCAAGCAGGAAGAATTAAAGTCTAGCACAATTTTTATAATGAATTGGCAAGTCACGAAAGACCTTCAAATCAAAGTTTGTCCTATGATCAGAGCAGAAGAAAACAGAGAAATATAAACCCTGCTGCATCAACTCTTTTAATGGAGTGCTTCTAATTCACTGCAAACTCCTCTTCTTTTAAAGACTTTCTGATTTTATTTTTGTTTAGTTTAAATCACTGCCGAGCCAGTGAAATCTAGCCTAACCTACTACAGGCATACATTCCTTTCCACTGGCTTACTATAATTTATAGTTTTAGATAAAAGCACAACTGATTTCTGCTGTAAACCAAGCCAAAGCTTAGCATGCTCTTAATATATCTTGCAGAAGCAGAGGATCAAGAATCTCCACGTTACAGCAATGTGTAATTCAAGTAACTGAAAGACCGCAAAAGGGATATTGTATTTTCGGCCACACATCATTGTTGCTTTGTATCTCGTACAAAGCTGGCAGGAGTGGCAAAGCTATATCCTGCCAAGCAGAGGATCACAATTTGTTTACAGAATTCTGTCTGGAGGAAGCAGAGAGCATTTCATCCTGATCTCTAGCAACCCTTTCAAGATAGCTGCCAAGAACAGGCTTGAAAGGCTTCAGAGGGAGCAAAATCTACTACTTTGCTATTAAAGAGACTGGTCTGATACTGGGCATCCAAAGATGAGTGACAGGGAGTAGGCACTACCATATCTGAAAGATTAAAACACTTTTAGATAACTTCAAACGTATGAAGTCGTAGCAGTAAATGTAAACAAACTCAGTAAGTGGAGGACAGATTAGCAACCAACTTGTAATAACCACTAGGATTAAGATCTCTAGTTCTCTATACAATATTTGAAGTTAATGAGTACAAATTACAAATAAATTAAATCTGTATGCTACTTGTATTTCCCTAAAATGTACAGAAAAGGCCTAAAAAGTTTGATGGGGACTTCGTGTTGTAGACGACTGCAGTTTAAATATTTTAATTTTTAAAACTAAGACTCTACTACTTCCAGAAGATTTCAGAAGTGTTAAACATGTATGCCATGCATTTTTATAACGACATGCTTCTCAAATATTTTGGAAAAGTCATTAAAATTGTGTATATGTTGAACAGGCAAGACTCCTAATGAGGCTAAAGATTTATTTCAAGTGTTCTGCTTCTACTTTCTTCACTCCTTTTTTATGTTATCACTTGAGTATTTCTATAATAACAGAAGTGGATCATCACTGGGTAGAATTATTACAGTACCACTACCTTCTAAAAGGTACTTAGATTTATACCAGCTGTGAAACTTGTTAATAAGATCTCATTATCTTTGGAAGAACCCACTAACTATGAAAATACAGAAGAGAACAAGAGTTTTCACAGAAAACACAGAAGCAAGCAAGCAAATCCTTCACTCCTTTTAAAATCATTAATAAAAGGAAAATTGCTTAAGCTTTTTTCTCTTACCCTACTAATGTAAAGTCACCAAACATTAATAAATTATACACATTTTTCATTGCATCCAAATGCGATGGCTATTTCCCTAGCTCTATAGTAATATTTCAGTTTCTCAGTTAAGTGGGTATGTGCTCACACAGGGACACTGTGATCAAATTATGTGCCTCTTCCATGTGATGAGAGCCTGCCAAGTCTCAAAGCAGTCCATTTGAAACACATCTACAGTATTTGTCAGAATAATTCCTCAGGATTTGGGGGGGAGGGGGTGTTATTATTTCCCACCGAAGCTGGGTGGCTGGACTTTCAGTTCTTCAGATAAAAATAAATTGCTGCAAAATGCTAAGAAAGCAAAATGGAAAATTTGACTCTCTTGACAATTATCAAAAAAGGACAAAACGGAGAGCTTTGAGGGTTTTTTGTTTCATTTTTTTGGGGGTTCTTTTTTTAGAAAAAATGTTCCATAATTGACTATTATCACACTTCATATTGCAATGTCTGTAAATCACGGCTATGCTCAGCAAGTCAGCAAAACAATAGCAACTTGCATCTCTGCTGGCTGCTATGGTTCCTAAAATGCTGACAGAACCATGGCAGCAGTGACCACACACAGACTGAAGAATTTAGTGAGGCAAGTTTTAACAGCTATTGAGTACTCTTAGAATAGTAATTTTTTTTTTAATAAATAAATGAATCTTTACGTACACTGTACTTCCTCCAGTATAGCAACAATGCCTGCCTAAGATTTTAAATTTAATCTTGGAAATAAAGTAAAATTAGGCAAGCAAAAACGATGGCAGGGATTGCACTGTCAAGTTCTTCACTCAGTAAGGGAGATTATACATACCCCAGTGTTGCTTTAAGTTCTTCTGTTTTCTCTGCTCCTTACCTCCAAAACATTTGATATAAAAATTATATTCAATTTCTATTCCAATCCTAGTCCTACACAAATGCACATGAAAACAGAGGCAGCAAGGACACTGTGGTGTTTTTGTGAGCAATTTGTGAAGAGAAGAGAAAAGGAAAGGAAATTATTCTTAGATAGCAGACATGCAATAAAATGCTATTTATTTTTTGCTTCAAACTTTTTTCTTGCTATTCAAATTTGATGAACTGCCTAGTAAGACCAAAGAAGCTGAATCCCCTACTCTGAAATACTTAGAATTAATTTTATCTATCTTTTGGGCCTATTCCAAGTGGCAGTCAATGCCCACTACTCTCTTTTACGGAACATCCCTCTGTACAGACAGTTGACTGCAAATACAAATGTATGGCTAAATCATCAGTGATCACCACTTCCGGTCAGGCAGACAAATCTTCTACCAAGTAATTATCTTAGAATCAGAGAATAGTTGAGGTTGGGAGGCACCTCTAGAGACTGTCTAGTCCAACCCCCCTGCTCAAGCAGGGTTAGCAAGAGCAGGCTGCCCAGGGCCATGTCCAGTCAGGTTTTGAGTATCTCTAACAATGGAGACTCCACAACTCTGGACAAACCATTCCAGTGTTCAGTCACACCTACAGTAAAAACATTTTTCCTATGTTTAAATGGAATTTCATGTTTTTTAGTTTTTGCCCATTGCTTCTCATCCTGTCTCTGGACACACTAAGAGTCTGGCTCCATCTTCTTTACTCCCTCCCATCAGGTATTTATGCCCATTGATAAGACCCCCTGAGCTTTCTCTTCTCAAGGCTAAATGATCCTGCCCTCAGCCTCTCCTCATTATGTCAGATGCTCCAATCCCTTAATGATATTCATCACCCTTTGCTGGACTTGCTCCAGTGTATTCATCTCCCAGTATGCCCATGTCTTTCTAATACTGGGGAGACCAGAACTGGACCCAGCTCGCCAGGTGTGGCCTCACCAGTGCTGAGTAGAGGGGCAGGATCACCTCCCTCAACCTGTTGCAATGTTCCTCCTAATGCACCCAGGATGCCACTGGCATTCTTTGCTGCAAGGGCACACTGCTCGCCCCTGTTCAGCTTGTTGTCCACCAGGACCTCCAGGGCCTTTTCTGAAAAGCGCTTGTACTGGTACATGAGGTTATTCTTCCCCAAGTACAGGACGCTGCATTTCCCTTTGTTGAACTTCATGAGATTCCTTTCAATCCATTTCTGCAACTTGCCCAGGTCCCTCTGAATGGCAGCACAACCTTGTGGTCCATCAACAACTCCTTCCAGTGCCGTATCATCAGCAAACCTCCTGAGGGTTCATTCTGTCCCATCGTCTAGGTCATTAATGAAGACATTAAAAAGTACTGGACCCAGTATACCCCTAGTAAGTGGCCTCCGGCTGGACTAATCTTACTATTATAAAGCAGACTAAGAAGAATAAAATCAGCGACGTGAGTCTGCTGAACATCTCTAACTTTGCTAACATTAACAATTTTATCAAAATTTTGTATTTGGTGTCTGTCTTAAGTCTTGGCTCTTACAGTTATGCTATTACACAAGAAACTCAATTGCCTTTTAAAAATTGTTGGTTTAATTAAAAATTACAAGACTGCAGAGTAAGAAAAAATTGTGACATAAGCCCAAACATTAATGAACCCAAGAAGATATTAAAAAAAAAGTTTTTCATACCATGATTGGTTTAAAAGCGACATGATTTGTGAGACACTTGACTCATGATTTCTGAACAACCTGAGGTCGATATACCATCTACAGAATGTTCCCCTAGCTGAGTTAATGCCCTTCTTAGACTGAAGGAATGCTTCTGAGTTCCTTACTGAAATTATTCCAGAGGGATGAATAATTACTACTCCATGGTTTAGTGTTATATGATAGCACTAGTTTTCATGAATAAGATCTATAGTTTATGAAGACCTGTAATTCACATTTAGTCCTAACTGTAATTATTTCAATTTCTCAACCTAGAAACTAAATAGTTTCTGTCTCTGGGCAAGTCTACACCTCTCAATGCATTGCAATGCAGAGACCATAAGGTAGCACAGGCCAATAGCATAGCTCCCAAACTGGAATCAAAGGCTCCATCAGCACAGCACTGCAGCTGAACTAATTCATTATGCTAAGAAGAGGGTTTAGTGCACAGTTACACCCAGTCTAATAAAGCACTTACATTGCTTCAGTAACCTGGACTGTCTTTTCATCTAGCACTTAGCTATGCTACAGGAATAGGTCAAACTGATCAGAATCTAAGTCAGAAACATCTGTACCTTACTCTGCTCTGGGTTTTAGTCGAGTCTGTGCTCCTAGAAAGTAAAAGATATTTATTTTCAATTAGCTGTACACCTGGCATGTTACTACTTCATCAGCTATTAGCCAGGAGTCACTAGCCACTGAAACGTGTTGGGCAGGGTTAGCGTTTTTCCTAAAATCATTATCTTCTGCATCTAGAATGGTTGAGATTCCTAGCTATTGAGGTAATTATACTTCATTAAAATACTTCAGTAAGAGAGCTTCTCCTTGCAAGGAAACTGCAAGGCTTTCTCAAAGCTGGAAAAAAAATGAATTTCCACATAGACTGCATGAGAGATTTAAGTCCTTATATTCTCATAAATTTCAAAAGAGAGTATTAGAAAATTCTAATTCTTCTGCCAAATCATGAGTTTATAATTCTAGTTCCTACAGTTCTTGACATCCAGCACCTGAAGTAGGGCAAAAAAGAGAGTTAACCTACCTCATCTTCTACAGAAAACAATCAAGCCTTCAATGCAATAATAAGTTTCCCAAGCTTTATTTTCTATCATGTGTGTGTGCACGTCCACGTATGAGAAAAAGTGTGGCTTAACGAGTATTTACAGACTTAGACACTGCCAAAAAAGCCCCAGGCCACCTATGGACTGCTTTGTTCTCCAAAGACTTTTTATACAGCATATTCCAACTCCCATATATCACGATGCCCTGGGAGGACTGAGCTGGCACAAAGCTTTCATTGGTGAAAAATGTTACTTGTTTCTTTCAAAACCCATCAAAATCTCATAGCTCTCTGCTACTTTAAACTAATGACAGAAGTGAAAACAATGCTTAAAAAAAACTGATTTGCAGGCTAGCATGCAGTAGTGTGTCAGTAATCCTAGGTCTATAAGGTACACTCCATACTGAATGCACCACAATCTGTATCATTAGTATGGATGAACTGTACTTCTGATAACCAGTACCTGTCCCATGCTATTACGTTAACTAAACTCTAAAATATCTATGATGCAAAAATGACAATATTGCCCCCAAAACGTTTACAGACTTTGGGCTCCAAGAACGCTGGAAATACAGTCTTTGTGTATTACAGAACTACAAAAAACAACACCTCAATTTGTGGTTGAAAATAACCACTGAAGAACAATGTACAGTGGGTGGCAAAAAACAGTCACAATTGTAAAGTAACCAAGAAAATAGCAAGCTATGTCTATAGGGAATAAAATGCTGTAATTTCAAAAATGCATGCTGCTATAAATAAATTAGAGGTTATTTGCTGAAGTGCACAGATTAAGTTTGCAATCACATGGCTATTCTGTGTACGTTTTCAAAAAGAAAAGCTGAAATTGTTTGACAGCAGACACAGTGGCACCACATGCATTGTTTGGGCTAGGAGCGATGGCAAATTGCACTATATAGAAGCTTTGTAAAAAAGAGAGCTCATACTACCTCCTTGAATTTAGCTGTCTTTAGCATAAACAATAATGCTTCCTTTTAAAGTTGCAGTGTTGGCATGTGGGAATAGAGCAAAAAGATCAGTTCTGCTTACCACTTCTCCCTAGGAGTAAGGCAAAGTTTGCAACCAAGGGGGCAACCAGAGTGCCAAAAACCATGTTTGCTGATGATTAGTGCCAACCACCTTGGTCTTCAGCAAATTTCAACATGACATTCTTGTAATTTTAGTCACCAAAAAAGACTGCTTCACAGTGTGGACATCAACTGTCTGATTATGTTTGCCACAAAAGATACAAACTGGAAGATATTCAGGAAAGTGTGTGAGTGTTTTGTTTTATATTGCAGCAAACTTGACCAGGTCATAATTACTCAACAATTCAGAATAAAGAAGGTCTAAGTTCATCCCTCAAACTGCAGAGGAATTTTACCCTCCGTTATGTAAGTTCTGACCTGATGGGCAGGACAACTTGCAGGACGAGGAGGGCAAGGGAGAAGTGGGGAAGTACTAAGATTGCTTCCATTTGGTATGGCTATTTGACATCACAAATGCAGAAGACAGCAACACAGCACTGATGGACTTAAGTCATTCAAAGTTATATCCATGAAGAAATCAAAAACTTACCTAGGTTGTTTACCTACACCACTAATTTTTATTTTTTATTCCACCAAAAGGACCGGTTCCACATTTTCTGCACCTTATTGTAAGAGTTTTTTCTACAGTATAGTTACTATTAGAAAGACTTGTGAGGAAAAGAGCTAGCGACTGGGAACAAAGGCTACACCAAAGTCACCAGGAGGGAAGGAACAAAGGCGAAAAACAAAAATTTTATGCTGATGAACTATTATCAGCAATAATTTGAAAACATAAATAGAATGAGGAAATGATGTTAGTATAGTCATTATTTTCATTTTTCTCACTTACCAAAAGTGGTAGTTAAAAATATTTCTCAGCAGTCCTCAAGCCTTTTCTATGCAAGAATTACACCATGGAAATCAAATGCAATTCTGTACATTGACTCAATAAGGTGTTCATTGTATCAGAGCAGAAGCATTATTACTGGCAACTACTGCAACAGAAATTAAGTCCAGTTTTTTATTGCTGCCCTCCTTTAAAGGCTTCTTTCCTCTGCTTTAGTTAAGATGCCACCAACCCAAACTAATGAAAAACTCCTCCATGCACATACATACCATCCGCAAGCTACTTTTTCTAGATTATTTTCCTTTCAGATACCATCATGAATTCAGTTTCAGACAGAAAAAAACTAAGGCAATAAGGAGTAGAAGATTTTCAAGTGCAAACTAAAATCTACATTAATAAGTAACCATAATTATGCTAGGTCATTTCCTGATGAAAATTTGAAATACCTCAGTGTTAAAAACAAACTACTTTCAATATGCTTTAATAACAAAGGACATTATTTCTACAGGTTTTCAGTCCCCTTCAGTGACCTGTTTTCTCTGCATCTATAAGAAACTGAAAGTTGTATTTGCAAAAAAAAAAAAAAAAAAAAAAAATCATTTACCCTGTTTGTTAGCAATTTCCTTCTTTTCCCTTCAAGAATTGCATATTACACATAGATGTTATTTTGCTTGCAACAGAGAGCAAAAAGGAAACAGACTACTCTAAAACAAACAAGCAAAACAAATGTCAGCATTACTGCAGCAAGAAATATTTCCTTTATCCATCACGTTAATCACTGTTTTTATCAGGAACAGTTCCATCAAAACTAAAGTTTAACATGAAAGCTGTAAGATGTGCCAGGCTGCCAAAACAGCATGATTTCCAGTCAACAGCTGTACAGAACAGGGAAAATACAAGTACTTAAAGAAAAATATTAAGCCTCTCTACTGTCACTAAATCTACATCCTATCAAAGGCCCATACTGCTACTAAGGGAGACTTTGCTCAGTTAGTTACAGACTCTAGGTTAGGTGTGAGGCCGCTGCTCATGATTCCTATGGCGGTGAAGAAACCAAGGCCTTTCGGTACAGCAGGGGGGTTTCAGGTTTCTCTTTTGGGGCCCGGCTCCCCTGGGAACGTTTCACCTGACCCACGTGGGGCTCTCTGCCTTTCTCTTCCTCTGGAACAAGCCTCTCTATCACCTTCATACCTATCTGTCTACATAAGGGTTTCATTATAGCCTTCCCCAGCTCCAAACACACACCTTTCCTTTCTTCCACACCTTTATCTTCTCTCCCCCCTATCTACCTATTTATAGGGCACCTTTGTGATCATCCACTTGTGATTACTATCAAATTCTCCTTTGCTTTCATGCTGAAGCTCTATTTTCTCCTACTGCAAAGGCCTAGTGTACAGCCCACCTCCATCCTTCCTTCTCTCATACTGTTCTTATCTCCCAGGCAGAAAAGAGGTAAGTTACTATAAGGTCAATATTTTGAAGTAGAACAGGATACATCCCTATGCACGCCCAAGACACAGATAAGTCCATGGGACCAGACGCAATGCATTCAAGGGAGCTGGCTAGTGTCACTGTAAAGCTGCTCTCTACCTGAAAGATCATCATGACTGGGGGAGGTTTCGCATGCGTGGAAAAAGGCAAACCTCACACCCACCTCTGAGAAGGGCAAAAGTAGATCCAGGGAACTACAGCTCTGTCAGTCTAACTTCAATCCCTTGGAAGATTATGGAGCAAATTCTCCAGAAAACCATTTCCAAGCACATGAAGGAGAAGGTGACTGGGGACAGCCAGAAGAGATTTCTCACCAGCAAATCATACCCCATCAACTTAATAGATTTGCATGACAAGATGACTGGCTCTGCAGACAAAAGGAAAGCAGTGGAGAGAGTTTATCTTGACTTTAGCAAGGCTTTTGACAGTCCTCCATAGTATCCTGATGGTTAAATTACATAAACATTGACTGGATAAGCAGACAAAAGGTGAGTGGAAATGTGGCAGGATCACAGGCTCAAAGAGCTGTGATAAGGGGTAAAAAGTCCAACAGCCAGCCAGTGACAAGTGATGTCCTTTGGGGACTGATACTAGGGCCAATACTGTTTAACACCTTTATTAATAATGTGGATGATGTAAACAGATGCACTGTCAGCAAATTTGTAGATGACATCTGACCAGGGAGCAGGCAGGAGAGCAGGGATGATATTCAGAGGGACTTGAACAGATTGGAGAAATGGTCCAACACAAAACTCATGAAGTTCAGCAAAGACAAAGGCAAAGCCATGCACTTGGGACAGAACAACCCCATCCACTGCTACAGGTTGCACACTGACTGAACAGAAAACAGCTTTGCACGGAAGAACCTGGGGGTCCGCCTGGACAATGAGTTGAACATGTGTGATTAGTACGGCCTTGAGACAAAGAAGGCTAACTGTGTTCTAGTTAACTGCATACTGAGCTGCAATAGCAAGAGTGCAGTCTCCAAATCTAAATCTCCAGTCTCCAATTACTTACCAAGACTGGTAAGTAATTATTTCCTTTTATTCAGCACTTGTAAAACCACATCTAGAGTTGTGTCCAGTTTTAGGCTCTGAAATTAATCCAGTAGAGAGCCACCAAGATAGCCAGAGGGCTGGAGCACATAACATACAAGCAGATACTAAGACAGCTAGTTTTGTTCAGTCTTAAGAAGGGAAGACCAAAGGAATTTATTCTTGCCTCCAACTACCTAATGTGAAGGTATAGGGAAGATGGAGACAGACTCTGTATGTGCCCAGCAGTGCACGGTGACAGGATGAAAGGCAACAGACAACGTGTAACAAGAATAATTCAGATCAGACATTAGGAAAAAAAAATCATGGTAAGGGTTGTCAAACACTGGAACCGTTTTCCCAGAAAGATGTGGAATCTCCATCCTCAGATATTCAGAGCTCAATTGGTTGTGTCCTTCAGCAACCTGATCTAGTCAGACCTGCTCTGAACAGGGCGTTGGACTAGGTGATCTCCAGAGGTTCCCTCTAACCTATATTATTCCACGATTTTATTAAGATAGAATGTATTAATGCTCGCTCTCCTTTGAGGCAACTAGGCTTTTGTGCTTGGGTGTTTTTCTTTCCCCCACCTAGAGGCAGTTACTGATACGGTTGTAGGCGGTAAACATGCCGACCTACATGAGCACAGAGCACTGTACGCTTCAACTCACCAGTGTTAGGAACTGTGTGCTTCTGCCCATGTGCTCCCCTCCAAAAAGTATGTGAGTAGTGGCATACATCCATTCTACACACGCCTTGCGGATTCAAATCTTTGAAGAGGCTTTACTGAGTACGCCCCTGTTAAGCGCACAGTATCAGCCCACCACATACAAGTTCAACACCTTCTTTGCATTTGGAATAGCTCTGTCCTAACTGCTGCTAGTCTGGGATTTCTAGAAGTGCAGATGCTTACCTATTGGGTATATATGGCAGATTCCAGCAAATGTCTAGAAATCCCATAAAACTGAAATCTTTAAAATAAATTCAAATAATTTCCAATAAGTTATTTAGAAAACACCTGGGAAAGGCAGGAAGTACCACAGGCTGGCCCTTTCTTTGCTGCTGTTTGCTCACCGCCTCCTCCAAAATAGCAGGGTTCAAGCCCACTGATTCTTAAAACATTCCATGAAAAACTGGAACCAAAGCTATGCATAAATGGCCAGAAGTTAAGCTACATTCAAGTGTCAAAGTTCAATATGGGGACTTGCAGGTTTGACAAATTATATCTTGCTCTAACATGCTTGGATATGCTGTTCTTTGCTTATCCTAGTTGTGTTTTACAGGTTTTGCTTTGGAGAAGCTGGAACACAGGATAAAAGATGGATAAATAAAACACATACCAGATACAACAAGAGGAGGTAATGAAAAATAGGTGAATAGAGAGAGTAACAGAAAGGACTACAGGGTCACACGTTATGGTGTTGCAGTAACAGCAGTTTTGTGTAGGAATGAAAAAAAAAAAAAGATTTGAAGCAGAATGTACTAGAAAAGAGTCAAACCTCCAGGATCAAAAAGAAAACAGAGACCTGGCAGGTTGGCATTATCACAGGTTTTGCCAAAGCAGAGGCAACAATGAAGACAATGGATGTGTGATGGACAGGCAGCCACAGCGGCAAACTTCTGCCTAATATTTCTATGAACTTTAAAATAAGGTGAAAGTTTAAGTTTAAAAATAACTGTGATCTGCACTTTACAATAAATAGTGATCCACATGTACTGTATGAACAAATGACTGGAAGTGCAGGAGAAAATTATTTTCCCACCTCTCTGACTGCCTGTTAATAACAGTAGGTTTCTATGGGACACTTCTGTATATGTTGTATTAGAGTACCCCTTGCCAGTATCAGAAATTACTCAGTTTGCATGGCTTATGAATGGCACTACAGTTAATTACTTGGTGAAGTCAGATGACCTCTCTACCTGTAGCCGGGGCACAGGAACAGTGATAATGATATTTACTAGTCTGCCACACACCACTAAAAAGACCCTGCTCAGCTGCAAAACTTGACACATGCTCTCTTCCTCCTGCTTAACTGGCAGGAAAGACAGGATTTACTTTACAGCTCCAGCTAGTAGAAGCTGTGAAGTGTTCTGCACCTCTTTATATGCATGATACTGTAAGAGTTAAAACAACCATTTATAGTAAAAGAAAATTATACTTAAAAATTTCTTCACTTCTCTGGCCTAAATGGACACTGTCTTCTTTTTCTAAAGTAACTGACGAATCAAACAGCTACCATTGATCAAGTGAAAAAAAAGATCTTGAAATAATTTTACTAAGAAAAGCCACGAACAAAAGAAAAGGCACAAAACATTAAATAGATTAATGAAGTTCAGTCAACAGGAGTACCTACCAACACTGACAGAACACCACTAGCTATAAAAAAAGCTGACTCCTGACAGTTGTCTGGTCTTTACTTAATTTTCAAGTAAAGCGTTAGAAAGGTTATGTCTTTATCACTGTCTCTCTAGACTTTTCCATAGAATTTACCACATACAGACAGCTTTCCTTGTGCAAACATCTTGGCCACACAAAGGTAACTTACTCTATGCTTTGTGTGAGGTAGTTCATTCTAGCTGAAAGACACACTAATTGTTAAAGACGCACACTCATGCAGAAGCATAATGGAGTAGCTAACTCCACATTCACCCTCTAGCTTAATGCATGGTAACTTTGTTGAATACACAGTCCCAAACTGGAACTAAACCAAATGTTGTCTTACTGAAACCCTCTCCCATGCAGACCATCCTTGCCCATATACATCTGTTTCCCCATATATATCTGAAACTTTTTTTTAATCTTACAGAATCTTTTGAATAGTTTCACCTACCACTATTTAACTTAAAAAAAAAAAAAAAGACAGCCTTAATGAAATGAGTCTACTAGAAAACAGCCAGCCTCATTTACATTACATAGTCTAAAAATATGTATTTATCTGAATTCCACTTCTCCCTTTTCTATAAAATATTTTTAAAATAGGAAAAAAACCCAAGAATTTAAAATGTTTCCCAAATAAAATTCACCCTGGCAACCATTCAAACAGCATAAATATTTTGATACAATTTACAAAAAAACATTAGGTAATGTTTTATGGTGCTCATTAAGCTGTCATGTTCTAAATCACAACTAGCATCATACAATTTCTTCCCTCTCCGCTATTAAAGTTTGGCAAATATGAGCTGCATAAAAGGTGTCAAGTAAAATTGCCACAGGATATACTGGAAATCCCTGCACCAGCTGCACACTCAAACATAAAGGAAGTGTTTTCTGATTCTATAGCCTGATAATACTGGAATTGCTGCAGGGTTACAGCAGTCTTTGAAAATAAAGCTTCATTACACTGGCATGGGAAGGTGCAGTTTAATCCTCTTTAGAAGCTGGTCCTACAATCCTACATTTCAGAAAATTGCTGAAAGCCATTGTACTTTTACTTGGAATTAGTCATTAATGGTACAGGTACAGAGCAAGCAACAGCCAGTGTCAGCACAGCCCCTTCCCACACTTTATGATTCTTAAGAATTCCATCCAGTAATGGCAGAAGCAGGTTATAACAGCACCTTTCACCATGAATTAAAGTAGTGCTCTTTTGGAGATATCAAACAGACATTTTCATCTTTAATGCTTTATTTCCTCAACATGTAAAAAGAAAAACAAACAAAAATACCACTTTTTTCCTCTCTAATATTTGAAAAGTTATTTTACCTATATTTTTCTAGAGACCCTTTCTTCCATTCATATAGATGCTGGGTGATTTACAAATTCATCATACATTGTTGGCATGAAACAGATTTAATACAGCATTAAAACGAATATATCAAGAAACATGTTTTTAATAATTTTGGTTTATTTTCACATATTGAAAATGACTCTCCGATCATATGGATAATAAATACTTGTGTCATATTAAATAAATCCCAAACCACAATTTGCTGTTGATTCTTACATGCAAATACATCCTAGCCTGACTCCAGCCACATTTTACCAACAGTATCTTTGGTCTCTAAGCAAGCTGACTTATGTTTCCAATCTCAGTACAACCAATACCGATAATGAAATATGTTTTCCAAACCTATGAAACAGTTTTTCCAAAAAGAGTATAGTAAAGGAGGGAGACAATCAGCAAAAAACAAGAAGAAATAGCTAGCAGGTTCCTAGCCTTCAAATGCTGATTCAGTTTCAACTTTGTATCGTTACTGTTCTAAAGTTTTTTTACTTGTTTATTTTTTAAAAGGATGAAATTTTTACTTTAGAAGAACAGGTGGAAAAATATATTTGGGTAGGCACTTCAAATTTTCCACTCAAGAAATACATTTTTCTGTAGTTGCTGTTCTGCCTAGCATGGTATTGAGGACAAAATCCTTCCATATTGCCATGTAGCAGTTGAACTCCAGGAAATCAGAACCATCAAGATTAGGACTAGCAGCTTGTTTAAAAGAACTGGCTTTACAGACCAGAACCCAAAGAAAGTTTTCTTCCATTTCTTTTCAAATGACTTTCAGTGCTTTCAAAGAGCAAAGAACACATTACTTGAGAAAAAGCAAACTGTATTATAGTATCAAACAGATTAGTTGAATTCTAGTGAAAACTCCAGAACAAGGTCAAGTGACCAAGGAAGGCACACATCCTTACAAAGCTGCCTCCTTACTTAATTGGCAAGAGAGGGTTTTTGTTTTTCCCTCATTAAAAATTCTAAAATAACATTTTGGTGGAGTTGCTAAATACCTGAAAAGGCATCACGGTTAAAACCAAATATCAGCATTAAAACACAGGTAACTAGGAGAGCTATGCTCTCAAGACTGACTCGGCACCATAAGTTTCCATGTCTGAAGATTAAATTTGACCCTTTCGTCCTGAATTGAAGGCCTTCAGGAAATCACCTGTTATCTGTAAGTTAAAACATCCTTTCTTCTCCTTGGCACAAATGATAAATAGTTTGCAAACAGTAAACCGTTCTACTGATAATGTGCAAGTAATAGATTACCATAAAGTAACTTTGGTCAGCAAGCGGATTAACCAAAATAACTGTAACAAATTCTTATTACATTCACCACTGTAAGGTACAGATCTAAACACACACTGCAAACGCTCCTGAGTTACTTTTGTGTTTTGGGAGAAGATACTGTGGTATTGTTTTGGTCTTTATTTTGGTTATCTAAAACCATTATTGCCTTCCAAACAGAAGTCTGTGTGCATCTCAGTTAAAGGTGTATGAGCAGCCAAAGACACTAAGCCCTCACACTTACTAAAAGGCCATTATATGAAAAGATTGCATTTGTTCTGATAAGGCAAACTTTACTTTGTAAATCTATGAACTGCTGTCTTTACCAATTAAGCAGACTAAAGCAATTGTACAAGCGAAGGCACATCCTTCTCACTACTTTTTAAATAAGCAGTGAAATCCAAACCCAGTACTATCTAAATACTATCAATACATGCAGCTAGTTTAGACAGCAGTTTTCTGATTTTGTATTCTACAGTTACTTTGCAAACATGACACTTAAAATTCACTTAGCAATGGACTGGTTCAACTATATGTTATTACGACAGCACCTCATGACAAGCTACAATCTAACAACAAATAACAAAATAAAAGACTGCAACAGCACTTTTTGGTAAATCTAGATAAAATTTTAGAAATTCCAGCCAAATCAGAAACAGAAAAAATGAACTAGAAAAAGGTGGCAAGATTGATTTAAACATTTTCCAATGGATATACTTTAATTTGAGGATTAGGTCCACAGGGCTTTTAAACAATTGAGAAGTCAGAGACAAATTCAGGTTCCTGGACTTTAAGAAGAAAGGGGATTTGAATCAGTCTCCTACATCCCAGATGAATACTGTAAATCTATCAGAAATAGAGAGAGTATCACCACCACCACTGTTTCCTCGACGTTGTAAATGACGCCTGTATCATTTTGTGAACCACCATTAGTTCCAAATTTTATTTCATTAAAAATGTCCAGACCATTTATTTCCCTCTCTCCAGTGCCACCCAAAAGAGGGGAAAAAAAACCCATAAGAGAACCTTATTTGACTCTACTTTTTTTTAATCATCAGAATAAACAGCCAAAAAATTATTGGCATGGATCCTCTCAGTCCCACATTTACCTTCCAGGTGTTCGAGGGGCAACTTACTCATTCTGAAACATCTGGTGGAAGGCCTTACAGTGCTCTGACAATAGTTTGGCTGGGGCTCAGTTCCCCCAGTACCACTGTAATGAGCACCCAAAGAAAGAAATACAGTATATGAGATTGATGAGGGCAGAAAAGTGAAAAGAGGACCACAGGCAGACCAAACACTTGTCTGCCTACAAGTCTTATTAGAGAGAATGAATTCAATTGAAATACATTTCTCTCCCACACTTCATTTTGTCACCCAAGTACTACAGAGCAACACAACAAAGTGAGATGCTAACAGCATATGAGGAAACAGCAGGTGATGGGCTCAGCATCCACAAGGTGAACTGCTGTTAAGAACTTAAAGACAACACAAGAAATTGCCTGCTCCCCAAACATAGGACAAAGCAAGCAAACATGCGACAAGACAAAGGAGGTTGCACTTTATGCAAGGAAGGGGCACGAATGAACGTAGCTTTGCTATGAAAAGTGCAAAGAGACAGTTGAGAGTTATGGGTGAGAATCAGAGGGGAGACCAACAAAGACACTGTCATGGTGGATATCGGCCAGACTGATCAGGAGGAGGAAGTGGATGAAGCTCCTTCAAACAACCCTAAGTCTCGTGATCATAGGTCTTGATTCTCACAGGGGACTTCAAACATCCTGACAACTGCTCAAAGAGCTGGACAGGCTGACTAGGTAGATGCTCTCCTGGACACATTACTCACAAACAAAAACAAACTGGTTGGCAACATAATAGTCAATGGGAGCCATGGCTGCAGTGACCACAAAACAGAAGAGTTTAAGCTCTTAAGGAAAGTCAGAAAGACAAGTTTCTTTAATGCTTAACCTAAAATTACAAATATAGTTATTCTTAAGAAGGAAAATATAAATTAGCTGTATTGAATTAAACAGCAACAAAAGATAAATCATACAGGAACACAACGTCAAACTCTGTAACAAAACTATTCAGTTCAACTGCTCATTATCAATTTGCAGCCAATATGCATTTCAAAGGGGAAGAAAAATTCTGAGAACTTGCGTATTCAAATGAATAGAAAACACAAAATATCAGCAAATGACTTTAGACCCATAATTACTGTTTTGCAAACAAATCATACTTTAAACAAAAGTAAGTTGCTTTGGCCTTTCTAAGTTGCCATAGTGTAGGTATCAGTAATGTAAACCTGCAAAGGAATTTGCATTTGAGACAACGATTTCTGAGCTAAGATTCGTTTGTCATAACACATTTATTCTGCATGATATTTTAACTTCCATAGTTTAAAGTATACAGTTTATAGAGCTCACTCCAAAAGACTGAGTTCAGTTATCTAACAATTTTAGTTTCTCTTTCACATATTTTAATTCCTTACCATAACTGTATTACTTACTTTCCATCTAACTCCGGTCTTTTGCACACACAGTGAAACTTGCCACCAAAATCTATATAAAGATCATCATCCACAGTATGGAATATTTGACCAATGGCAATTTTATCTTTGGCAGGTCCCAGCTGAATTAAAGGAGAGCGTCTCAACATGGATGCAAATGATTCCAATTTCTCTGAAGGAACCTGCAACAGAAGCATAGCTTTTACAAAACATGCCATCTGAAGGAGGAATTTAATAAAATTAGTAACACATAAATAGGCTCCATCACTAAATTACAAGTCAAGACTTCATGCCTCTGGACCATCTTTAGCAAGTCTTCAAGGGAAGCATCTTCCAGATCTGGTATACTTCTCCAATCCAAAACATTTTACACATTAGAAGCAAAGCTTTTAGTAATTCAGTCACACAAAAAGGTAACACTCAGCACCTTCAGAATCTTCTGAAAACATCTCCAGTTCTACTATTGAGTAGGTAAGTTGATTTAAAAGCACATTTACAACATTAGGAGATACTCCTGCAAAGAACACATCTCAATCTTTATCTCTTCAATGAGAAGCAAAACAGAATTAGTAGCTTGTTGCTATTCATGAAACTATTTAATAATGAACAATATTTAAACCTTCATTTTACAGAACAAATCTATTTTGCCAAAGCAGCAGAAGTGGAATGTCCACACAAGACTGATCTCTAATACATAGACGAAAATATTTAAAACCCTCGGTTTTCTCATTTTTCCCTCTACAACTTTGAATGAGGTATTTTAATTCAGTAACTAAGTAAACAAAATAAAATGCCAGTTTCTTCCCATAAGGCTTTGGGAAAATGGGAGAACACAAATCCTCCTGCCCTTCCTGTTATATGTTAGATTAAAATACCCAACCATAACAAAGTGAGACTCATTCTTATATAGCTTCCTATGATAAACTAAATTTGATTGCTTTTCAAGATTATCACCTTTGAAACACAATTGGTAAAAACAGCCTTCTAGCAGGTAATAAGTCAAAGGCAACATACATTTTGGAAGCAATGCATACCTGAAATCAGAAAGTGAACCAAGTGAAAAATTTTATAGATGAATAAACAAATTCACAAAAAGAGAACCTATCAGTTTTTCCACATATTTAGAAGGAATTAACTGGAGAGAATAATTACTTCATGCAAGATTTCAGACTATTTTCAAGCCAACATAAGAACTAAACGGAACAAAATAATCAAGCAAATAAACCCTTAAGATTTGTTTGCTACAAAATAAAACTTTTCCAATAATTTACTACACATTATCAGAAAATCTCAAAGAAAAGAAATATTAATGAGAATTCTAATGATGATTACTATTTCCATTAAGTCAATCCAATGACTGATGATGTTCAGCACAGCATGTGAATTTGGTAGGGATTCATGGGCACCTAATTTCATATCCAGAGTTCACGACCTTGTAGGCTTTGCTCAGCAGATAGGAACCTGGGGCTGAATTCACAGCATGTGCAAGTTGAACAAAATTATATCTGCCTCATTTGTGCGAAAGGGCCAGTAATCCAAAAATTGTAAACAAAACATTATAGATTTTCTTAACACTTATAATGTCCTCAGAGCATAGTCTAATATAGACTACTTCTGCCTAACTTTCCATGAGATTCTAGTGCTCAGCAGTGGGGAAATAACCACGTTGTACTGAGGATAACCAAATGAGCAACTGAAGTATGAGCAGTAACATATTTTAGTCAGTCTTGGAGACTGCAATACACAAGAGCAAAAGTGAAAAACACTTGGCATTTCTTTCCTTCCTGATTTAAACTATTTAAATTGAATAACTATATGTTATTTAAATCCAAGAATCAAAACCATGTCTTCTTGGATAGTAGAAAAAACACATCTCGTATCTCCCAACAGATTATTTACCAAATTTGACAGAATTGAGAAAATAAACAAAAAACCACCACACATTCTCCGAGACTAATCTAAACAGATGCTGAAAAAGCATGAAGAGAGAATAATGTCATCATTTTCCTTCTGTACATTTAGAAACTTTTATTCTTGGGGAAGTAATAACAAACGATAGTTTTGAATTTCAGCTTTGCTGGAGTGAACGAACAGCGTGGCTTGTTCTGATGTGACAAAACCTCGGGAATTATAAATCTGCTGGTAAATCTGCTGCTTCAGAAACCGGAACTGTTAATTATAGCATCCCAAGGACAAGGACGGAGCAAAATGCTTTCAAACATACATATATATAAATATTTAAGTATATAAATATATGTATCTATCACAAAAAGAAAGTAGCCAATGGTGGTGATCCACAAACACAACAGTAGGATTTTGTACAGGAGACCTACTATCAGATAAGTTTTTGAACCTAGGAATTCACAAACGCAGTCTAAATTCAAATACACACAAAATTAATTATATACGATGCACTTCTCAGTGCTTCAAGAATAAATGCAATATAAGAGAAGCAATAAGAGAAAGTACTTAAATGAGATATCATATGAATTAAGAACTCAGCAGCAATTTAGATGTAACTAATTTAAAGTATGTCATGTATAAACTAAAAAAAAAGAGGAAAAAAAAACCCAACCACAAACACACACACCTTTCAAAATGAATACTGCTTCAAAATGACCCAACCCAGGCAAAAGACTGTATGCCTATCCTCATATTGAGGCACCAAAGCCTGTTATAAGGAAAACTGAGAAATAGATCCTTGTCATTGTTTGCTGACGTATAAGAAAATACACACACACAATCCAGTGGTTTTCCATGCTGTATGCTCACAAATATTGTTTTTGAAGATGAATCTCATCTTAGTTATCTGTTGGCACTCAATGCCAAACTACAGCAGTTAAATACAGCAAAACTCCATGGTCACTTCTCTATCCCCTGTTTCCGAGTTCTTTTGCTGATGGTTTGATTCCCTCCTTCCCTCAACATCATTATCCCACTTCACCATCCTTCACCCGACCTAATTTAATTTGTCTGAGGAAGATGACGATGACAATGAAAACAATCATCCGGAAAGCAGCAACAGGAATGTTCATAGCTCAGGAAGCCGCTGAATGCTATGGACAAAAACAAATTTTCCAAGAAATAACATCAGAGATGTTAAGTCTCTGCATGCAGAGACTTAATACATAGTTTAAATACACAAGGACAGCCTATACGATGTTGAAGATGGAGAGGTAAGTGCTATTTACTTTCTTGTAAGGATATTTTTCCTCTGGTCTAGTTCCCAAACTAGATCACCACGCGACCAGGTGAGCACAGAGTGAGAGCACATAGATGTTGCTTGAGATCAAATTTTTTTCTCTTTACTTTGTGAAGAGAGATACAGTAACATTCTATGGATTTCCTGCTTTTATCACCTAAAAAAATGGACCATGCTAGTTACTAACATCACTATCCTGTATCTCCCTAGAAGGAAAAGTATGGACACTAAGCTCTCCAATATACAAACTTGCCTGTGAAGTAGTCTCTGCACACAATACACAAGTGCTTTCCTTAAACACTGACAGATGCACTTCACTCCTTCCTAGTACAGAGATTAAAGTCAGTGAGATTTGAATGCTAATGTACCAAGAGTTCTTGGGCCATTTTTCATTGTGGACAATTTTCCAAGAAGCCATCAGGAATCTTTTTTAATTATACTGTAGGTTTACAAGTCTGCAGAATTCTCCATTCTGCTTCCTGGAAGGAACTTTTCAAGAGTGTGAACATCTAATATAAGCATACAAGAATTCTCAAAACACTGCCACCAAGAATACTTCTATGGACAACTTAGTAACAGAAAGCAAGCTAAAATATAGTATTTTTTTCTAGCTTTCCACATAACCTAAAGCAGTTCTCACTAAAGAAGCTTGAGATAAATTGCTGTCTAAAAGATTAAATTCCATTTTGAGGAGTTTCTCCCCTCAGTGATTTCTAAATCTTAAATGCATTCCACACAGTGGCCCCAGAAAAAAAACAATAAGATAGTGTGATAATATGGCAATATACTTTTGTATTAACTACATTTCAGATTTCTAACTCTCGAAAAGTGTTGTCCATGCAGCTGTGATAAATAATGCATCAATAATACCTGTCAAGTTGCAGAAGTTAGAGAACATCACAAAATTCAGAAGCACAAAGAGCACATTCTTTTCAAGTACCTGAAGCATAAAGATTTTTTTTTTTAATGCTTATTTGATTTTCCTTCTGATTTCTAGGGTTTAAAGTTGTTCACAACTATTTGGATGCCTTCCACTTTTTGTGCACATAGTTCAATAAAAAAATGGTAGCTCTTTCAAGACCTAAATATTCTACAAGGCAATATATATTAAACAGAAGAAAAGGTTATAGATTTAAACCCAATAAGATCCAAAGGAAAGAAGCAGCTCCATTGGAGGAAATTGCTTTACAATTTCTGGAGCAAAGCCTATGACTATACAAGCAAGGTGGTCCTATCCCACCCAGTGAGCAACAAGTTTTCAGAACCCTAGCTATATGTTTTATGTTTGCTTGCAAAGACAAGTAGCATGCACGCTGGAACATGTGTGATACAGTAAGACATGGATAAATGAGATGACAGACTGGTAATCAGACTGCTACAATTAGGGAATGAACGACGTAAAAACATCAAGCAGCATGCAAAAAATGCAACCTCCTCTAACTATGGAATTAGTCTCCTCAGCACTGTCATGCAAGGCCAGACAGATTTTTCTTCCCCAAAGTTAGCTACAAAAAACAACAAAATAGGACAACTAATTTGCAATAGCAAGTTAACGCGATGCCAGAATGGCTAACAGCACAATGGCTTGGAGATTATTCAAAACTTGACTGAACTTGGCCCCGAGCAGCCTGAACCAAGTTGGCCCTGCCTGAAGCAAGGGGCCTGAACAGACAGCCTCCAGGGGACCAATTTGTGTTACTTCAAGGCTGTAAAAAGCACAAAATAGGGAATGCAGCTTGCTGTAAAGGGTGTTAAAACAAACAATACAAGGGCTCTTCTCTGAGCTGGTATATTGGTAAAGTACATACTTCAACAGCCAGTCTAAAAAAGTTCATTCCTATCTACTAGCCCACTAACCCTTATGTTTCCATTCACTGTGACTATTAAAAATGTACACTGTTACTTAGATATAAGTCTGAATTGCAGGAATTAAAAAAAAAAATTATATATATATATATATATAGTGATTCACACAGTTCATTTACTGAATCTCTCTAGTGTGGTTTTACTATTTTTTTAAAAATCAAATAAATGCAACGAGCTCTACTTTTTGCTAAAATATCTTCCCCTTCGAAATCAACTCTGCCCTTCAAACAAGAAACAACCAAACATTCATTCCAAAACTAGCAATCTTTACAGTTCTTAAAATTACAGTCTTCAAATAACACGAATTGTAACTGCAGTCTATAATGTTATAACATGTTTGGCTGAAGCACTTTAAATCAAACATTGATTTTGCATGAAAATCTCACCTTAAAGCCAACAGGAGCAACACAAACAGATTTAAAGACAATATAGCACTACCCTGTACCAAGACCTCATTCTTTTTAAACCTGCAGAGTTCTTCAGATCTGCATTCATACCCTCCTGAACTCTTGGTCTGAAGTAGCTCTACCGATTAGCAAAACAGGACAAAAATGCTCCCATCAGCCCGCCTTGGCTCTTTAGAACTCTCAAGCCCCCACAAACAACAGGCTCACCTCGAGTCATTCTTCTTCTTGGAGATACTCAAAAGCTGTCTAAACAGGGTCCTGGGCAACCAGCTCTCGGTGACGCTGCTTCAGCAGCGGTTTAGACTGGATGATCTCTAAAGATCCCTTCCAACCTCAACCATTCTGTGTTTCCTCTTTCAAATTTTCAAAATATTATCCTACCGTTTATATATGTCCTGAGATGCAGAAAACGCCATCAGTAATCACATCAATATATAATACTTGCTAGCTATAGTACTATGCATGCTAATCCCTTGCAGAAGGTTTATGCCTACCATTCCTTCTAGGGAGAACACTAGCTATAGCTCTGCATGCCAGGGGCTCACCTGCTTGTTTATTATCAGCAAATATATCACCAGGAAATAGAAATAAAATCTCAAATGTACTTCTACTCTGATGTAGTCATTATACAGAGTGCACGACTTGCTTATATTTTGTACTGGGCACATCAGAAGTTTAGGATGATGTGGCTCCAGAACGCCACTCTAGCTTTCAGGTGAACACGAATGCAAAGAAAGGAACCATGTCTTCAGTGTGACATACCTTTTCTTCCCCATCTCTACTCTACCTCTTTTTAAAAAAAGACATTATTAAAAATATTAAATTAGTTGTTAACCTCTTGATATGTAAATAGCATTAGTCTCCAGTGGTATTAAAGATGATGATTGCCATAGTGGCAGCTACTATACTGTATTCACCCATGGAGAATACATACCATACACACCACCAGCCTGGCACTCTGCTGACTAACAAAGGACGATGTTTGACCACTATTTATAGCCTTTTTCAAAACCTAATGTTTAATTTTGTAACATGGAATAAGACTAATATTAAAATGCTATCTGTTACTTTTTACTAAATATTAATGGACAAAGCAGACACACATGAAACTGTGCACACAGAAAAAACTCACAAAGACTATTCCTTACACAGCTCTCTATAATGCAAATGAGGTCACAAGTTTTAGCTAGCATAAAAGTAATTAAATACAATTGCCAGCAAAATGAACCTATTAAACCATGTAAAGTTCAACAAAATTCCACTTGCACCTATATAGTTATAGTAGAAAACAGCACAAACTCAAGAGTTTTTTCTGGTAAAGTCTACAGTAAGTTTTGCAATTTTTTTCCCATCATAATATAGCTCTTTTTCCTCCCCAATTAGTGGTCTGAGGTTTTGTCCTATGAAAAAACTATCAAACAATTGAAGTTCATACTGTTTCCTGACAGATTCAACTTACAAGCCCAAATGGGCAACCACAAAGACAGGGAGGATCTTTTCTGTTTCCTTAAAAGAAGAGGAGTTTTTTTCCTTTTATTCCATACAGATAATGGTAAGGAGCTAATACATAGTTCTTTCTAACAAAGGGTTTTGAAAATGACTACCATGTAAAACTGAAACAAAAGCAAGATTTGTGTTATTTAATAAAACTACCGAAAGAAAATGGTGCAAAGGGAGAGCACAAAAAAAAGGATGGCTGACTTAAAGCAAAAATAAAAGCAGTGATTTAGGGAAAAACTAAGATTAATGATTGTAAAGTCACAAGGGACAGTTCTGAAAGACATAGGAGAAAACTGGAAAATTTCTTGCTAGAAAACAAGAGGATATTTATAAGAAGCTTCATGCAATTCCTTTTCTCTGCAAAGACTGTTGCAAGTCCCAATTTCTGCAAGCACAGCACTTGCACATAAGCTTATATTATGATGATTTGAATTCTTTAAGGAAAGTATAACTGTAAAGATTCTAATATTACTTCATTCTAATATTAATTAATGTCTACAATCCACACAGTAAATATCAATATAACTAAAAAGCACTATCTACCACCACAATAGATTCAATGCCAAACACATTTTTTATTCTGGCTTAAAAGTCTCCTTTGTTCTTCTGAATATAGAAATATGTTCTGAAGACATGGGGACTTACCAGCTAAGGAAACAATAGTATTTCAAAAAGCACCAACAAACAAAAGCACACTAATTCCAGTGAATACCATATCCATGAAGTTCTGCCCACACCTAATGACCTGATCTGCACCCTCAGTGGTAGTGAACACCAAATTACATAGTTTTCGAATAAGCACAAGTACTGTCTATACCTATCTTTTTAAAGGTAAGCTTTGAAGAAAGCAGGAGAATGGAAAAGAAACCACAACCATTTTTCAATAAAATATAGTACTACAAAAGCAGTATTCAAGAAGAGCACAGTGAGCACTGAAAGCTTTTTCTCCAAAACTTTAAATTCCAAAGAAAAAACTCAGATTTGATGACTTGAAAAGGCAAAGGAGAAAGGTTCATTTTGACTAGAATAATGTAAAGGAGATTGACTGCTATGTTTTCCTTCTTAACTTTATTAAGTCTGTATAAACTTTAAAAAACTTTCATATTTAAGGTTTTAATTGTCCACAGTTATTTTCCATCACAAGCTTAAAGATACAAGCACCCCCAAAAGAAGTGCCAAAAAGCAAAACAAATTCTTCAGCTGTTCCAGCCAGAAGTGGGACATCCATACATTTTCCTCAGTACAGAGAAGAAATGTGGTTTTATTTTAGAAAGCAAAACAAACAAATTTCTTTAGCCAGGAAGGCTGGAAGGAAAAAGCTGAAATTAAGCATTTAAGAATCCCTTGGTGAGAAGTGGTGACCAAGTGTTCTGGCAAAGTGTCATCTAAGTTTCACTGAAGGTATTAGGATATTTGGCAAGCGATTTGCTGTGCAAGTCCAACACTACTCTGTAAAGAACTTTTCATTAAATCCCTGCCTCCTTATTTTTTAAAGTACTTGCAGGATCAGAGTTTAAAAGTAGCACAGCTATGGAAGCTAACATAGCCTCAGATTCACCACTAATTTGAAGGTAAAAACTGACACTGAGTTTGCTGCATGCAATGCGCAAAAAGCCTCAATGCTCTGATCTGACTTCGGAGCACGTACCAACTGAAACATCTACAAGAAGAGCATCCTCTCCCCTATGGAACTGCTAAGAAAGCGTAGCTACTCTGTAAGTTTCCTGTGCCTCTTGGACAAATCAATCTGACAGGGATTTAGACTTAAGTTGTAAACTGGAAAACTTAAAACTGCTCTTACCAATCTATTTGAAACCAGCTGAGCTGTAAACCCCAGAAAATGAAGTATGGTTTACTTTATTTTTCAGTTTAGTCTTAAGTAAACTACAATAATAATAAAAAAATCTCTAGAAAATCCCATTTAGATAGCTACATTCAGTGGATATCCAAGATGCACTCATAAGGCAGAAAACACCAAAACTAATACTGAAATAGAAATTTTAATGTTGCTTTCTTACATGCACATATTATGATTGATACATTTTCTAAAAAGTCCACAAATATCTCCAAAAAGATGTGTTATGGTCCAACCACAAGCTGTTGGGCTAAATGCAAGGATCTTTGGCTAAGGTTCAATGTTTTGTCAGTCATCGTCAGACTAGAGAGCCACAATGATCCTTTCTAGTCTAAAAACCAAACATTTAATTTTTAGTCACAGAACTACATATTATCCTTGTAACAATTCAGTAACATCTTATGCCAACAATAAAATCTTCAGGAACATGCAACACTTAAACCTTCTTCAGAGTTAACTGTTTCTCTGACTTTCACCTACGAAAAATTGTGACTAGTAAAGAAAGGCTGGTACACAAGCAACTATAAAGCTATTTTGAAATGCACACAATGAGGAAATAACATTTTCACTTAAGAAAAATTCTTTGCTTTGTTCAAGTTACAGTTCCTATTTACCAGACATTCTCATCTCAAAAAGGAACAATATGAAAAGGGCTAAACTTCAGTTATACTTAGAACAGGACAATTCCTATTTTGTAGCTTTACCCAAGCAAATAGAAAACAAATATGACTATAAGAAGTTTACAAGGGTAATGTTCATCACATCTGGCAGAAAGAATTGGAAGATTTTGCAGAGAGACGTGGCTATACACACAATTTTTATGCCAATTCATACATACTGAAATTATACTTTTTAAAATAGTGCTTTAAAATTGTGTTTTGATTGGAGATCAGGAAAGGATTAAAATTTTATTTACAAAAATAACAACAGATTCATTAGGCACTATTTGAAATCAGTTTATGTTCACTGTTAACCTTCAGTCCTTACCTTCCACTTATCTTTCCACAAAGTTCCATGTTTTAGCCTTCATTGCAATGCTGACTGATAAATATACTACATTCCACAGCAGCTTATTCTATCTTTGTATACAGAATAGCTTACTAAAAAACTCAACTGAGCAGAGAAGATGCTAACAGCCACAATATATTTGCAGAATTGTTGTCCTCTTAATAATGAACAATGTAAAATCCTGAACTAAGCACATTTTAAAAAGAGATGCAAATAACAATTAACCAAATACACGCACCACTTAACCACTATAATATCATAGCAAAAACAGTATTTTCTGTCTTTCCTAATTGCACTTTTCAAGTAGGATGACACAGATCTCTTAAAAGTCACAGGAATATGATTTGCATGCTGAGTAATATGCAATAGGTTTTCCTGAACAGAACTTTAAATATCAAGACTTCTTTGATGTCTAGAAAGCTTTTCCCTTACATTGTTAATGGCATCTGCAACTTTCATCTATTTGAAATTAGATGTTGTTTCTTAGACTTATCTAGATATTGTATATGAACAGTTTTTCAAACCCATGGAACAGAACAGCATAATTACTTAGAGCACTTTGTAAAGTGATATAACACATTAGTAATGTCTCAGTACACACTGCTAAATCAACTGTAGCAATACTGTTCACAAAACAAATGTAATTTTTTTTTTTAATCAGCAGGTTACCTAATTTTCTATGTCTTATAACAAAGGCATCACTATCACAGTAAATCCAAAGGCTGGTGATGTCTTAGTCAATTCTAGTTCTGTCTGACCATTAGCAGAATTGCCAAAGTTATATTTAGATTTGTCTCTGTCCGGATTTTTCTGTGTTATATACAGGGATACACAACAATATAAATTTAAAACTATATGGCTTTTGCCTGTGACTTGTTTAAGCAACTGTGCTTAGAAGGGGTAGCATAACAAACACCACGAATGAGTACATCTGGGGAGGGGAAAGACATAACAGCTGGATCACAGCAAAAGTAAGTGTCTATAGTTACTTCTAGACCCTTTTCTGAAACATCTCCCAAAATAAACAATTGTCTTTTAAAAATATTAGAAAGCAATGAATTCACGGAAGGTTCCCGATCACTGGTAGACTCAATGCTAAAAAGAGGTTTTCTAGTTAACTTCACATTTTGATTAGATAGTGCAGAAACTGCAAAACAAGACTTCAAAAAAATTTTTCAAATGCCACTTAGAAAATATGCTGCTTACTAGCCAGAAGGATCATTTTCTAATATTAAGCTACAAATTTCATAACAAAGTAATATATAATTTGATTACAACCAAGCTGCTTATTTTTCTTGAATTTAAATAAAGTCTACACATAATTAAAAAACATGAAATATTTATCTCTTTCTTTCAAAGACTGTTTTATAGCAATAAAATTTAGAACATCATGACAGCATCAATACAAGACTAACAAAACATGAAGTTTTCAAAGAGGATGGAAAAAAGGGCAGATGAAAATATGTGAAGAACATAGCACAGATGAAAGTGAATTGATGTTCTGCTTTAATGACTATAGGGAGAAACAAGTCTTATTGCAATTACTGTATGATCAGCAGAAAAAGAAAATTCAGATCACTGAAAATTATCTAAACATTTTTACTACTTCATGTAGAATACGAAGAGGGAAGAAAAAGCCAAGAGTTGATGCTTGCATCCCCTGTATTTGTATGTCCATGGCTTTTTGTGTTCCTCTCAGCTATCCCCCAATTTATACATACTCCTCCCTCATGCCTGCACCAGTTCCTAGAGGACCTGGGCTCAGCTATGCAAACAGTAAGATTCCCATCAACCCAGCACACTGCCAGGCACCCAGAGGAACACAACAAATATCAGGTTACCTGCAGGTGCAAGCATTCCCAAAGTCACAGCTGCCAGAACACCCAAAACATCTAATTCTTCCCTGCAGTTTAATTCTGAACAGAGATCATCCAGTCTCTAAACTCAGGTAAGTAGGTGATCCATGGATTGTGTCAAGGAGAAAACTGTAATAGAGCAGCACACCAGCTCCAAAGAACAACATGTTTCAAGCCCAGCATCTACCTGTGCAGCCAGACGGTTTAGACAGAACTCTGAATTAATTTTCTGAGCAAAGATATGTCTGTGTCCTTGCATTTTAGGGACAGCAGCAATCCCAAACAGCAACCTGAAATGCAAGGAGGCAGGAGTATCTTTGTTCATGCATCTCCACCTCAAGTGGGTGGCAAGCATACTTTCCAGTCCCTGCATCAGACCTATACACCAAACCTATCAACCAGACTTGTTCCTAGACCACAAAAAAAACAAAAAAAACCCAACAACAACAATACACTATCATTTTTTTCAGACTCCTCAAGGACAGGATGCTGTTTCAACAGACAGTGAGAGAATAACTGGGACCTGCCACAGCAACAGTGGCTGTAAATATCCTTTTGATAACAATAACTACTAGGAAGGATTAAATCCCAGTTTAACCTTTACATCGTAGTTCCTTTCTCCAGACATCTCACATGAAGCTAATCAAAGACTGCCAAAGGATGCATTCTGCATTCGCTTACTTTTCTGGAGGAGCCACAGGCCTCTCTGTGACACTGGTAGTCCCAAGACAGTTTGCATTTTAGGATGCTATCTTCTGACAGCCAGTTATCAAAGGCATGTCACATATGCCAACCACTCACAGCAGTGCCAAAGCGATCATGCATAGACCTGGAGCTATCTGAAGTAGTAAGTTCCAGAAGGCAACTGCAGCCCGTTCCTTACCTGCTGTGGTCTTCCTCATGCTGAGGACAGAGCTTTGCAAGGTGCTATGGGCCTTACCACACAGGACGTTGCAGAGCCGCTGCTCTCTGTTACAACTCCATGCAATTTCATCATGTTATAATCATGTCTTCAAGAAGGGCAACACACATCAGATCTCTGCAGTCTAACAAGAACATCCAGAGTCCCATCTTATCCATTTCAGAGATTACTGCTGAAATATCATTTGATTGTTACAAAATTCTGCCCTATATGCCATAAGCTAATTAGCTCATCTGACAGACCCAACTGGGCCCACAGCTGGAACTAATCAAAGTCAGAAGAACCAAGTTTAGGTGTCTCAACCAAAGTGCTCACTGGTGAAAACCGTTCTCTCGGAGAAACTTCAAAAGGACAAACAAGTTCATTCCCACCACAAGGCCAACCAATTCTTAGAGTGGATACAGCCAACAAGGTGCTGAGAACTCTGCAATGCAGTCCTGGTCCAGGCATGAACCTGGATGCATTAGCATGCATTCACAGCATAGCGGGGGTAGACATACGCTAAGTTTCTCAAATGTGGTCTTACAAACAGATAAAGCAAGCCAAGAAAAATTTCCAAATAAAGAAAACTCATTCCAGCTTCTGTAAATTCCACAAAGGGCAAGCTGTGTGCCTAGCTAGTCAGCAGTTTCAATTACTTGAATGCTGGTCGGAAGGTAATCTATGTAAATGAGAATAAAACCTCCAGGCTTGGTGTATATATTTTTTTCTAATGCTATTACATTTGCAATCAAAACAAAAATGTTTTCAAACTACCTATTTATTAACATTGGTAAAGAAATTCATCTACACAGAGATTAGAGGTGCCTTAATAAATATTAGTGAAGTGAAAATACCATATTTTCTATAAAAATAAGGATTTTTGTTCTCAAATATCTGCAGATTCAGTAAAATTACGTTCATGCCTTCTACATGTTATCTGAGGTGGAAAAACAGGTTAAGAGAAATATTTCATGTCAATAATTACTTTAAATATAATTCTGACATTTGCTATGCTTAATTTCAAAACAGTGTTACATATTATTTAAAGAGGTTGCCAAGATACTGCGTAAGGAATATAGATACATCTCCAATATATGGTAATGAAAGAGCAACATGTTCCTTTAGAAACCCAAACATGCAAATAATAGTTTAATCTCTCCCTTAAGGCAAGAAGAAATGAGATAACTCTTCATATCACCTATTCAAAGTTTTTATTTTCTTATATTTAGAATACTGATGTTTTGTTAAAAAAAGTAGTGACAAGATGGATACCCTTTTCAAGTTTCTGAATACTTTTGGGAAAGAACCTCTGACTGAATAAGTTAAAAAATTGTAGTTTTGAAGGAATACTTTCTCATCTCTGTACATCAGAAATTAATCACTATCATGTACTGATACCACCCCACTGGAAATTTATCATTTCATAGATTACTGATGCTTTCTTGAGAAGCATTATAAAACTGGTACAAAACAACCTACAGTCTACAGATCAAACTACCTACTTTTCATACAACAATTCCAAGTGATTGGGCATGCACATTATTATACACAACTGTCACTACGGTTACAAAATGAGTATTACAGATCACATAAGTGAAAATCAATTAAACTGCATCTAAAAAGAGAAGATACAATTATAGGGTTTTTTAAAATACTCATACATGCATACACTTGAACAATCTAAATACCCAGATTTAGAGAACAGAAAACATGATCCATGTGATAAATTCTGTTCATCAATTATAAAAGAGCTGCAACACTAACGAGAAGCACTACCAAATACATATAATGCATTTCTTCCAAGATTAAAATATCAGAATAAAGAATGAAGAATAAAATGTGAAATTTTCAAAACTCCCTAAACAATTCAGAAACTTGGAAGCAGGAAGCATGGAACTTGTCCTTTCAATGTGAACTGAAAAAGAGTCTCTTCATAATAAATGCTTTCCTGTAAAACATGTTATTCGAGGAACTAAATAGGAAACCCTTCAAATACACTGCATTTCTCCTATAGCATCTAGAAAGAAATGATTCCCCCTGCTGCCCTAGAATTAAAAGTTCACATAAAGCCAAGTAAACCAATTCCTTGTTCAGCTGCCTCCCCCTAGTGTCCATACAACACTCACAACCTAATCCACACAAAAGGCTGAAGATTAAAAAAAAATAAAAATTTTAAATAAATAGTAAGTTTTTATTTTTTTTCCACTTAATTAATGTCCCTGATATTTTGTATCCTGCTATTGAAAAGCAAAAAGGGCCCAACAGAGCACTTCCATCATATTTGCCACCTATTGCAGACCAATGGCAAAGATGTCATCGCAACTACCAATTTCTGCATAAAACAGACATTTGCCAAACTCCAGTCATTCACACGGTTTTTAAGACTTCTTCTTTTTTTTTTTTTTTAACACCATTTAGTTCACACAGCAGGAAAAAGTGTAATTTATTCTTAACTAGTTACTTCGTTCTTCCATTTTCTTCAAATGATGGTAACCTAGTTAAGTACATAGTTCAATAACTGTTTCTGTACCAGTATCAACAAAAATTATGATGACCTTCTCAAAAGGAAAGGTTTCCTACTTTGCTAGGCAGACAGCTTCAATATACATATATACAATAAAGATAATGCCTAAGGCATTTCACTTGCTTCTAAAATACGGTTTTCTTTATGCAATTCCACACAGGGGAATAAATAAACTTGTCTTTTTTATGTTGAGTTTAAAATGTATATGCTTAGACATCAGTAATATGCAGCAGGAAAAAGCAGTGAGAGTTAAGCTGCCTGTGGTAGACCATGAACTGAAGGTGAAAAATAGAATGCAAAGCCCTAAAAAAGAATACCCGCATAGCACAGAATAATACCAGGCAACTATGCAGTAAGGTCAGCAGTAAACACACGCTGCTGTGCCTGAGAAATTACCTAGCAAAGAGTATCATCATGCTTTTTAAATTCTCCGAAATGAACACACATCAACATACCCATTTATCAAACTTTCCACCACACACAAAAAATAAATCATTGCCTATCAAATATCATAACACTAATGCAATTTCAAAAATGTGGGGAAAAAAAGACTTGTTATCCATGAAACCACTGCAGAAAAAACACCAAATCTGTATGGTTTTTTTTCCCCCCTAAAGAAACAGACACTAAGGACCCAATTAACATATCCGTGCTCCTACAGCCAGATCACCGAAAACCTGAGAGCATTTTGTGCTTATCTGTTCATCAGCAGAGTTAAGGAATACAAGCTTTTCTCTAGGTGTGGCTCAGCTAGGAGCTGAGCAAAACCACATTCCTCCTGCTGAGAGGAAAAGATCTTGTACGTTCATGGCACCCCAGAAAGGGACAGTAGCCACAGCCACTTCTTTCTCCCCTCAAAAGAGGATGCTGTTCCCCTTAAAAGGATCCAAAGGGGTTCTCTAATGCTTAATTTTTCCAGGAAACAGCAGTACATCCTTCCATCAGGACTGCCCAGCTTTACACCACATTAGCATCAGGGTCGCTCCCAACTGTACAAAGTTTGCATGCCAAACAATGCGCTTCCTGGCAATCAAAAATAAGTTGGAATTGGTGAAAAGGAGATTTCAAGAAACCGCGAAAGAGCCAACAGCTGCAAGTCCAAGCTCTTTCTTTCAGTATCCCATCTTCCCACAGCTAACTCACTCTCACCAAAACCCACTCCCTCTTCCACGCAATCTGAAAAGAAAATGACAATGAATAGATCATTCACGCTTGGTTTCTCGGAGTGCTTTGCTAGCTGGACTAAGAACAGCACAAAAGTAGACTCAGGGCAATCCTACTCCATCTCACTGTTTTGTTTCTAACATCACCGTGATACCACAAATAGAGATACCATTTTTCTGCTTGTTCAAGTGAGAAAAGAGCGCAGGAAAATCCAGATTTGTTCCCGCTCTTCATCTTACACTCCTAGTTTGATTTTATATCTGATTACAAGTATTTATACTTAGATATATATTTGTATATATAAGTACATTTGGAATTTATGTTGTAAAAAGACAAATTTGCTACATAACATTAAAATTCTGAGTTTTCTTTGAGAAGGAAGCTGCAGACCTACTACTACTTAAGGAAACTCAGATTCTGATACGCCAGCGTTGGTTCAGTACATATACAGAGCCTCTAAAGACTTGAAGATAGAAAGAGTAAGTTCTTACCTTCTCTCTTCAACAGGAAAAAAAAAATCAGAAAACAAAACAGAGTTCAGTATCTTCTGCAGCTAGATCAACTGGATCCATTCTTAAACTCTTCTCTGTACATCTGTTTTAGGTTATCATCTGAGCCAGAACACTGGGTTAGATGGACTTTCAACCCTAGCACAGCCTCATTAGTGTGGATATTCATCAGAAAATAGAGGGTTAAAGATCACACAAAAATTTGGGATATCATGTCCTGGATTCAGTGACTGAAGACATTTCTAATTCTGCATTCCTAGCACTAAGACAGGCCTGCGATACTAATTCACAGACTAATCTCACTATCCTACCTGTCATGATACCTATCCCCTCAGTAATCCCAGTACCTGATGGGTCAAATAGAACTGGAAAAGGTACAAAGAAGAGTGACAAGGATGAACAACAGTATGAAATTCACTTCCGCATGAGGAACAACCAAGTTGATCAGGATTTTTCAGCCTGGAAGACATATTCTGGATTAGTTAGTATGTTAGTACACATACACCACTTTCCTTCTGTGGTTCCTTTGAGTATGTTACTGGCCACTCTCACAGCCTATCCTGTAGGAAAATCAGCACAAGATTCATGCAAGATCTTACAGAAGAAGAATTTACAAAATCTCCAAGTTGATTTTACCCACTCAAACTCATTCATTCTTTTATAGATCTCATTCACTCTCACTGTCTTACCCATTGCACAAGCACTCAAAAGCATGTACCAAAGGAGTCTGGGCAGGAGCACACAGAGGACAAAAGATGCCAGCTTTCAAGGCCTTACCACATCTCTGGGGGTTCTTCTTGATTGGCAATGACAAATAGTCTTTGGACAAATATTTTATAACCTTTAGGAGTCAACTGTTGTTCACAGGCTCGTCCTTTGCTTCAGAATCTTGCTTACTTGAACTTCAATAAATATTAGGCTATGCTGCTGCTGTTTCTCCTTGCTTGTTTGAAACAACTGTTTTCATTGTGGAGTAACAGGAAAAGGAATGGCATGTAAGATATACTGCACCCTTGTTGCCATCCTCCTGTTGTTAGGATGCAAGATCTGCTCTTCATGAGTCATCTGTGCTACGGCCGTATCAGACTGATGGCCTTGACATAAACATCACAATCCTTGATTTTACTGCTAGGAACAGTGTCCTGCGGAACTGCTTTGCATCACTCTTTTAACCCCAGTTATGCTGTTTCTTTTACATACTCACATTTGCATTCATGTTTCACTCGTACCAACCTTAATGCTTCTGTCACAGATCTTTATAGTAGAGGCCTAACGGGTCTTCAGTCAGACCTACATTTCTTTCATGAAAAACTTTCTGCATTCTCTATCTGCACACAAAAGCCAGGACAAACTTTGCCTGTACGTCTGTGTCTTCTGTTCTAAACACCCAAAACTACTTGTGTATTTTCTTTAAAAATGAGTTACATGTTTGTAGAAATACATTTTTTAAGATGTTGACATTTTTATGCTTTTTTAAAGATATTTACTACACATTGTGAACCAGTGAGAAAGGAAATTAAAAAAAAAACTGAGGGTTTGATAATTAACAGAAAAGAAAAAATAATAATAACTGCTTTATATTCACTGTCAATATAGACAGGTATATAGATAAAAAACTGCTATGGGCAGACTTGACCTTTAAAAATAAAACAAAACAAAACAAGGACACTAGTCAGCCACACTCTGAACACAAAAAAAAGAAAACATGACAAAACCGTACATGCCCCAGACATATTGGGCAAAAAATGGAGGAATTGACAGGATTTCAAAATTACAGTAACAGAAGAGAAATGGAAATATTGTAAAACAGAAGAAATAAAAGCGCTCTCCTGTGAATATAACGTTACCTTGTATTTTTTTTGTTTTTTTCTTTTTTTTTCTTAAGAAAGCATTGCAACAACGGTTTGGCATCATCTGAAGAAAAAAAAGATGCTATAGAGATATAAAGCATGAGATGGAAGAGAAGTAACAGAACAACACCTTTATAAAAATGACATGATTTATAGCGATGAAAGCATCCCCCCAGACTCCCAAGTCACATCCACGAGCAGTCTTTGACTAAAACAGAAAAAATAAACCGCTTCCAAACGGCTGAAAGCTAGGACCGTGCACAAGGAAAGCAAGCCCGCCTGCCCGCCCTATACGCCTTCCTAGGTATCCGTTTCCAGCTCTCCGTGCGACGAGCCTGACTGCAGGCCGGGCCCCGCAGGCCGCCCGTCACGGTGTCAACGCGCCCACCTGGGCGCCCGGAACATCCAGTTACTCGCCAGACGCTGCAACGACGCCCCGCTGAGGGCGGGCGCGCGGCCGTCCGGGCACGTGCGGCACACGCCGCCAGGCCCTGCCCACCGCGCGCACGTGACGCACCCCCGCCACGTGACCGCCGCCGTCCGCCTCGCCCTCACCTGCTGCGGGCCGGCGGCCGCGGCGCTGGCGGCGGCGCCCGACTGCTCTTCGGGCGGCTGCCGGGGGGGACCGGCAGCTTGCGCGCCCGCGGAGGCGCGGCCGCTACACTGCCGCGCTGCCGCCAGCAGCCCCCGCACCCGCGTCCGCGCGGCGGCTCTGCCCCAGCTCAGGGCCGCCATGATTATCCGGGGGGGGGGCGGAGCGTGAACTCTCACCTCGCGCTACGCCGAGGTCACCGGCGCGTTCCGGCACCGCAGGGCGCAAGCGCGCAGGGCCCGGCCGGGGCGGGGGCGGAGCAGGCGGGGCCGCCGCCATCTTACGTGCGGCGGGGAGCCTTCGCCGCCCCTGAGGTGGCTCTGCTGCCCAGAGCTGGTGGCGCCAGGCTAGCTCCAGCCGCCAGCGCCATTAGTACGGGCACTGGGGTAGCGGCAGGGCAGCGCTCCTGGCCGCCGGCTCGGGCACCCGAGGCGGCTGAGAGCCGCCGTATGCCTGGCGGAGGGACCAGGCTCCTGCCGCAGGCGGGCGAGTCCACGGGGCCCTGCTGGCCGCGCGGTTGGGGCTCGGCCTGGCGGTGGCGGAAGGAGCCGATCTGTCGCGCCGAGACGTAGAAACGTTAGCAGTCTTGCCTCATTTACATGGAAGTAGGTCTTTGTGGTGGCATTAACGCCGCTCTGTCCAGGCCCCCCCACTCCGTTAAGGTAGAAGTTATATGGCTACAGCCACTGTAAGGCTACTCGCACTGAAGAGGAGGTTGCAGAAACCCAGAGAAAGATGCTGCAGTTTGCTTAACTCAGCTTTTGTGGCCCTGGTTGTATGAGGAAAGCAGAGTTTAATATAACACAGACCCACTGATAGAACCATTTGGTCCGAGGGAAGAAACAATAAAAACCCCACTATCTTCCTTCATAATCAGAAAGCTGCACTCCAGGGGCAGCAGATGCTTAAACAGATGAAAAAACAACCCTTACAGCAAGGATAAGGCAGGTCCCTGCAGGATGTTATGTGGTGGTGATCCCACAAAGGAACAGCTCAGTTCTTACTGTTAGTCAATTCTCATCTCCATTTCTTTGGCAACAGTATAGCTATCAAAGGCTGTGGGTACATTTCTGTAACACACTTGGTTAACTTTTAAAACTAATCCAGGCAGTTTATATATAGAAGAGTAGCTAGAAGACAATATAAGCCTAGTCTCTAGAAACAAGAAATTCATCCATGCGCAGATTCCCCCAAGTACAGTAGTATAGATCTATATCAACACTATGTTGATGGAAACCAAACTGAATTCAAAAGATTGTTTTGATTAGAAATAAATTACTCTATTTACATAACTCTCCAAGACAATACATTCCTCACATACAGGCTTTTATTAAGCTGCTCTCATGTGTAATTGAGCATATACACTACATCTGACATGCTAACAAAGTCATCAGGAGCCAGTATTTTTTTTCCACCAGACATTTGTGGCAGTTAGAATTTCACGGATTTCACACAAATGTTTCAAGACTTGTTTCCTGTTCTAAGCATGGTGATAAAACATTTGCCAAAACTTGTAATCTTACACACACCATGTGCCAGAAACTTAAAAAATACAAGAATTTTCAAGAGTACATACAGTGGATAAAGCAACAGGTAGGAGAGCAGATCCTGTAACATGTCTATGCTGCAATATGACATGGTGCACCTCTCAAAATGGATTTCTGTGGCTTTAAACAGGAGTAGGGGCACAAGTGGTGCAGGCCTTTAACAAAAAAAAAAAAAAAAAACAAAACACACCTTATGTAGCAGAGCTACATTTAGATGCTCAGTCTACAGGGACTACAGTGAAACTTAACATTAGCATTTGGGAGCAGTCGTCTTGCTACCCAAAAAAAAAAAAAAATTAAAAAACTTCCACGGTCAGGCATATGCCTACATTCCATGCTTTGTTAGTGTAAATGTGACACCATCATGTGTGGTTTAAGATGAACTTATTCACAACAGATCGAAAGTTTCAGACAAGTATATCTTTACACATCAAGATCATGTACAAAACATGAGATTGGAGGCCTTACTGTAGCCCAGCTAAACCAACACTATTAGGCATCTTGCTTCCATTTGCAGTGGTCAAAAATTTCCTAGTTGGATGATCCACAGAAAAATCACTAAGTTTCAGGTGTTGTGTATTACCCTATCCACATCTGTTGTACAAGGAACAAGCTCTTAATACAGTATATTCCTACATATCTGTAATCCTGCTGTGAATAATTTAAGCATGTTGAAGCAGCAGTCCTTTCTTTAGCTGGGAGTGATCTTCCTAGTTGGATGTCCCACATAGGCAACACTTAACTGAAGTAATCACAAGAGTGAAGTAACAAGCTTCAGTTTGGCAGAAGTAGATTTATAATGATTAAGTTGAACAATAGTTACAGACTGAAAAGAAGTTATGTATCCACAGTATATGTACAGTATAATTAACTTCTCCAAAGAGTATTTTCAATGCTATACTTTAAAGGTTGCCTTCAAATTAGGGATAAGTCCTTTAAACGTTTGAAAGGCATAAAAATTCCCCTTCCCACACGAAAACCCAAACAATGTATTTTAGTTTCAAAAATATTTTGAACCCAGAAAACAAGCTTGGTATCAATTAATCTGGTAAAGTAGCTATGTGCTAAATAAAAGCACATCTGGTGAAAGAGCGCAAAGAATGTTACAAGTGTGCTTAGTTTTTGCTTGTAGCATCTGGCAGTGGGTAGCAGGACAGAGGCAGGAATCTCAGTTGGTCTCCTCCTGTGTCTGTTCTGCAATGATTTCTGTGGAACTAGCATTAGCGGCAGAATTAAGAACTTCTCCAAAGTCTCCCCCAGCAGGTTTGCTTCCTCCAACTTTAGACTAGAACACAGAGAGAGTCTCAACATAAAATTGCAGTTATTTAGCACATCAAGTATGGCTAACTATATAAAAACAGTACCTCTGCATCAAGAAGTTTAATAAGCATTTTCAGTAGGGCAGCTTTTCCAGGACTGGACTACCTCCACAATAACACAAAAGACAAGTCTCAAGTATCAGGTGGAAAAGAATCAGTAGAAGCAGCTTAACGTAACAGTCTCTCTTTGGCCTCAAGATACACAAAATACGAAGTAGCCCTAACTATAATAAGCCTGAAGGTTGACACACACACTCAGTTAAAAGTGGATACAGGTATGCAGCCTTTCAAGCCATTTAACTCTGCATCTTTCAAAGCCTAAAACTAACTTCTGTATTGCTCCAGAAGGAACCCCTGAACAATTTTCAACAATGCATCTTGAGTTCTCTAGTGGAGTGTATCAACTACTTCATTTTTTCAGATAATGTGTTTGCCTTTTCGCTTCTCAGTACAGTACCTGCTCCATGGGACAGCATGAATGTTAGGGCTATTTAGTCCTCTAGAGGATTTTTAGTTCCCCATGAGAAAGGACAGTCAGATCTGGTTCCTATTGCACATACTGGCAATTTTTAAGGTGAACTTTTAACTGGAGAAGCCATTAATGGTTGTTTCTGGCACTTAAGACCTTTGGATTTTAAATTTTCTCACAGATGCAAAGACCTCACATGTTTCTGTCAGAAATGTAAGACAAACCTTCCAGGCTATATTCCTGTGTAGAATACTAGTCCTCAGGCAGGCTTGGAAATAAAAGCCTAGACTATTCTGGATGTATAATACTAGGCATGTTATATTAGCCATTTGTGCAGGTTAGACAGCTATTAGCTGTCCTTTTAGTTCAGGGCATCCTCCTATAAAAGGCTCAGGATGCTTATTTTATGTTCTCAAATCATCAGGCAGAGAGGCCATTTCCACAGTACTTAAAAAGAAGTCATCTAAACACTTTCAACAGTTTACTATTGACTAAAAACCAGCTATCCAGAGTCCACTTAAGTATTTTCTTCACATATACAGATCTACAATCATTCAGACATTTTAGTAATAATGCTTACCTTTATGTTTTCAACTTTTTCCTCAAAAGATTTGAAAGTTGAAGAATTTCTAGGGACAAAAAAAAAACCCCACAGAATTAAAACCATCTCTAGTTAGTCTATAAATATCAGAAGACAAGGAAACAGTTGCTTTTTCCAAAGTCAACATGCATTTTATGTTTTCAGCTTTTCTTTGTTTTTAAGGGTAACCCAAAAATAGTTGAGATGCAAGTCTCCAAGAGTACTACAAAACTGAACTTCAAATATGCTCAAGTTACCCTTCATTTTTATCTTTGAGCCAAACTACTCAGAAGAAAATAGAAGTCAGCATTGTAAATAAGCTTTGCCAGTCTCAGTGGTAGGATCCTTCATCAAAACACGGAAAGGAGAACTAGCAAATGTTAAGTTTAACTTATCTTTTGCTACCGATTTCACAGGCTTCTTGCTTAAAGGATTTGTTTCCGAAAAGCTCAGTCATCACTTCCGGTTAGCCTAGTATATTGCTAAAGAAAGCTTGCTATGATTGAGGTTTTTTGCCTGTTATAGGAAAACAAGTTTAATTTAATAAGCTATGTGTTCAATTAACAAACCATGGTTCACATTGGTATTTTGTGCTAACGTGTTAAATTCAAGGGAGACTCCTCCTTGCTTTTAAAGTGCTGGAGACAGCTGTGATCACAGCCAGTTTAAGTACTGCATCTGAAGAGCAGGACAGCTCAGGATTTACAATGCTGCAGGCCAGTGCAATATTGTTAGGGTCTGAAGAGTTGCTGTACGCTCCTACTAATCACCAGTGTCATCTGCAAATTAGTGCAATAGCACCTTAACTTTTATGCAGAATGGAGAATGCTTGCCTTCAGTGGACCAGGAACTAAGAATTCATAGCAGACTCCACAAAGTATTATTGTGTAATATGAAAGAAAGGAGGCTTTTTTGAAAGAGGTCTTAAGCTTCCCCCCTTTCCTTTGCTTGGTATTTGTGTAGATCACCCATATTAAGCAGCTCTCTCATTTAGGAAAATACACAGTAACAGTAATCAGCACATACATCAAACCAGATTCTCTCAGGGGACTGAGGGACACAGAGCCAAGCAAGAACAGAGAAAAGGCAAGCACTCAAAGTCAGCAAGAGACTTTTTGTGAAACCACAGTATTTCCTACTTGCTTTCACAGACAGTTCTAAAATAGTTATTAAGCTATTGTCTTCCAAACTTGGAATCATTTGGTAGCACTACATTTCCAGTGGGCAGGGAAAAGCTGTTTCAGTTCTTAGAACAGCAAGAAAAAGTACACTTAGTTGCAATCCAGATGTGCAATAACCACTGATATTAAGCAGAACTAAAACCAGTTTTATCCTATACGTTAGTACTGGTAATTCATTACAAAGAATTTTTTAATTAATATTTATTAGTTAGTTTATTAGATTTCAATTTGACTTGATTCCACATATGAAAATAAATATACTCGACATGAATTAACATACATTACCTCATAATAGGCATGCTAATTGAATGTTGTATGGAGCGTATACTAAATGCCAGCATTAAGAAAAGAGAAAGCAAGAGGTTAGTTTAAATGACTGACTGAGAAGAAATTTGCTTAGAAAGCTGGTTCTGGATACTGCCTTCTAGTAAAAAGCAAAATACTCTTACACAGTAACTCCTTGGTTTTTTGTTTGTTTAATTGCTTGGCCATGCACACACTGAAGCACAACAAAGCAAAAGCTGCAACAAATTCCTGCCCCCAAGTGCCATGCTTGTTAATAAGTTCATAACCTGCGTAGCTGCAACAGCCTACTTACGTTTTTCGAGCAACGAGAAGCATGCTACATTTCTAGTTTTGACAGTATCAAATAGAAAGTGAATACCCAAGAGTCTTATTAATCAACAATCTTCACACTGAAAGAATTACTCCTGCATTCAGAAGGGTTCTAGACCCAATCCAGTATAAAATTTCCATATTCATTAATACAGATTATCTAGAGCAAGCGGTCACATCAACATGTATTCAAAATCAGGTTAAGTGAGAGGGATCTGAGGGGGAGGAGACCGTTTATTTTATCAGACTGTCCTAGTCTCAACCCTGTTCTTAAATTCATGGAGGATTTCTGTAACCTGCCAATATTGCCAGATGCTTACTGCTTGCTTAGTTACAACACATACGTACTCCTGTAAGTTGAGTGGATATAGATTAAGCAACTCCCCGATAGCTTCGAGAATACCTGAAGTCTAATATAGTTCCATATTCTGAAAAATCCTTATTTACTCTTGATACAAAGTAGTCTGTTAAACGTTCCTCGTCCAATACCACAAGAGCAGGTTAAAAAAAAATGAAAACAGTTTTTCATAACTGGGCTTTATAATGTCTTTCAAGAGAATCCTTGGCCAGCAATTGCTTGGGCTGCTGCTTTTCATCTTTCCCGATCATCTGACTTCCATGAAATTTCCCAGAGCATGTAGAGGATGACTGTCTTCAGAAGTGTCATGTCCATGCTGTGGACTACTAGAAATTCTGATTTTGCTACGTGCCAAGTTTTAGTGGAGAACTAGGCTGATACTGTATAATTCTATTTGTCCAGCCATAGTCAGCCACTTTAACAGCACTTCTTGCAGGGTAAGGGAATTTTTAAGACTAAAAAGGGTGAAAGATACCTGCTTCGCCCTCTATATTACAACCTGCAAACCTGCTCATACAGAAAAGCAGCTACCAATGGTATCCTGCAGATCTTGTTCCAATAGCTGTCTAAAGAAATTTAATTCAATCCCATAGAGCTCATTTAATGGAAAAGCTACTTACGTATTTGTGAAGAGTTTACTTGCTGTTGTATAGCTTACGTATACTCACAGTACATTTTGTAAAGTCTCACCATAAGAGAATATACAGTTTTAGCACTGAGATTTGGTTTGCAAGAGAACTGCACTAGACCAAGCGTACTGCATCTGATCCCCTCCCTCCCCCCTAATCAAATCACCCATTCTGAAATAGTGCAAAGAAGCAAGATTAAGTTTTATAAAAGCTTTACAAAGAGAACTCCATTTTTCTTTTCATGAATTATGGAATGCCACATTACGACACTCACTCAACTAGGCCATAAAGCTGGGCAGTCTGAAGACCAGAAGACCATTTTACAACAATCACAAGAAAAACCCCTAGCTTAAAGTAAATAAAAACAAAAAGAGCCACAGTAAGTTGCTCTGCAGCTTTCTATGTATTTTATGTTGCATTAAAAGGTTTGTAACACTTACACACAAGTGCTGTATAGTTACTACATTGACTCATGTTCTGAAACTGGACGGTAAAGTATGCCAGAGTCCCTGCCCAGAAAGCAGAGGCTTAAAAACTCATAAGCATTCATTAGTGTTGTTAGTTAATAGTTAGGTTTCCAGTTGATAAATGATGATATTTAGGAGTCAATGATCATATCAGGTTTCCAAAGCAAGCAAAGAAAGTTATTCTGCAATCTCAGAACAGGGTGAGGATGAAGAGTTCAGCTCCGCAGCTCCTCCTGCGCTGCATTCATACTATGTGCAAATGATGACTGCTCAGAAGTTTGCTCAGAGCTGCATCTTGATACTTCTGCTATTTCCCACATTGCCTACACAAAGATGGCTAGCTAATCAAAGTTCAAGACATTCATATAAAGGAGAATAAAGGTATTAAGAGAAACCTAGTAAGGGACAGACTTAATTTTCAGCATAACAAAAAGAAAGTAGAGGAAGCATTAAAAAAAAAAAAAAAGCAGTAACACACTGACTTTGCGCTACAAGTCCTCTCTCCTTCTCTATTTGATTAGTTTTCATGTTCTCAGATCCACTAGTGGCCTTATTCCCTTTTACAACTCCCTCCAAAATGACTTCACAGGGCACAAAGACCTGCATGTGATAATTGCTATATGGAATATTTGGCAATAGTCCAACATAGAACAAATGTTGTTACAGCTGAGGAGTCCTTAGCTAAAACAGTAAGAGAAGTCATGATGAAGAGGCCATGTGAGAGTTTAGTAAGAAAATTCAGTATGTTTTCAAGTAAGTATTGGGCTCATCAGCTCTCAGTTTCTTGTGCAGTCTTAAAAGGAGACACCAGTTTACTGGTCACATAATGCAGGGACATGAGTTCACTAGTTGTTCAGAGGTTTCCATTTCCTGCTCAAGTGCAAGTAAGATCTAGAACAATACTAATTTTCCCCAGCCCTCCCCTAAAAATAAATAAACAAATAAATAAAAACACTCACACTGCTCCTGAATTTATAGCTACACCTAGAATTTCCATTGCCATCGTTCTCCCCAAGAAGCACACCAACACTGCGACTCCTCTGGCCCTGTTCTCCTTACACTCCCTGCTACTCAGTGGCTGAGTTTCTGCTGGAGAAAGTATTCAACACCAACCTAGCAGCTAACTTGGGTAGTCAGGATACTTCTGTTGGATGTTGAGATATTAAATTCTTGAGCCTAGAAGAGAGCTTTGAGTCTGTGCTTGCTTGTTCGAATAGTCTATTACTAATGAGGGAAAACACCATAGCCTTAAGGAAGAAAGATGAACGCTATTAAGGGAGTAGTTGTTCTCTGCTTCCTAAAGGAATAGAGACACCTTCCAGTCTCCCTCTGTCAATTGATGACAAAGGAGATGTATTTCAGACAGGATACTATTCTTGTATGTGAGCAAACTGAGCTCACTTCACAGAATTTCTGCTCAGCACAGAGCCAGAATTCTGATACTATCCTATGCTGTCCATCTTCCCAGACTCTGCCTACAGTGCTAAAGCTCTTAGCTTATAGTCTAGGAGCCCAATACCTACATCCTTAAATATCTTACTGCTGCCTTTACCTGCTTACTGGGAGCATACAAAGAGGATGAAGCCAGACTCTTCTCAGAGGTGCACACAGATAGGATGAGAGGCAATTAAAAGGAGTTGCTACCCAAGAAATTTCAATATAATAAGGAAAAAAAAATCACCAGGAAGATTGTCCAACACTTGAACAGGTCACCCAGACAGATTATAGAATCTCCATAGTTGGAGAGACTTCTAACTTACATGGACAAGGTCCTGGGCAAGCTGATCTAGTTAGACCACTAAGTAGGAGGCTGAACTGGATGACCTCCAGAGGATCATTCCAACCTTAGCTATTTTATGATTCTGTCATGTTCCATTCTACTTAACTCTGAGCAGGCAGCAAGAGGAAAGCCAACTTCAGAGACAGTTTCACATTAGCCACGTAGAATAGGATGAGATCAAGTTACAGTGGTAGCACAGAGGCAGGAGAAGGTATTAGAAATGGAGCACTCCATATTAAATGCAGCTCTTCTGATGCCTGTTGACACCCATGACAACATTAAGAGTAATTTCAGTACTTTTTGCAAAGTCTGTCAGAATTCAGATTGTACATCCTTTATACAGTCCCTTTATACACACATGCATTTGGATAAGCGTATCATCCTTCAAGTGCGAGTCATTACTCCTTTACAAGCATCAACTTTCAACTTGCAGCCTTAATACCGTAAGCCATGACTTACACACTGTTACAGTTAACTATTGAAATCTTTACACTGAATATTTGCTTAAAGTAAGTAGATAAAAGGCCAGGGCAGACAAGGTAACTGAACTATGCAGTATCTGGAGCTGCTAAAGTAACTCAGTAACTCAGAACTGCTAAAGTAACTGTTCAAAGATAAGGACAATTTCACAGGACAAACTATGAACAGAGAATGCATAAACTATTTTTCATTTAGACTCTATTAATTTAGATTAGAGCCACAGTGCTGAACAACTGCTGTAATAGACACTAATAGGGGAACTGCTATTCTATCAAGGCACAAACACTGTACAGACAAAGAAAAGAAGGAATTCTGCATGCCATTGACCTCAAAACTGTGTCGTGTCTCTTTACCATTTTAACAGCTTCCTTTCTTATGAGAGAGAAGGGCAGAGGGAAGGGTGAAAGGCAAAAAGAATAAATAAATAAAAAGAAGAAAAAGAAACATACAAAGAGAAGGAGAGATAGAGAGTGTGACCCACAGAGTGAGCACGTGGAACAAGAAATAGAGTGAGAGAGCACACATATGGGAGAGTGAAAGAGAGTGAGAGTGTGTGTCATTGATTACATATTCTCAAGATTTCGTGTTCTGAGACACTTATTAAGTGAACATGAAGAAATGCCTTCCCTGACATTAAAAGAAGTTCAGTTTTACATTTCCTAACACTGGAGAAGAAACTTACTTTTACAGACAAAAGTCATTTAAAGATTTTAATGGAGACAGTCTCTCTACATGCTTTATTTTAGTAACAATTCTTGTGCCCACCTTACCTAAAGGAATGTGAAAATGCTTGCAGTCTGCACAATGCCAGAGTAAGCATTAAAGAGAGAAAGGAAGTTCTGATAAATCTGAAGCAAAGTATTTAACTGTGTAGCTGCACCTCAAAGTAGTTTTTTTTCATTAGACTTACAAAAGCAAAAAAGAGGTTAATGGCAGCACTTTAAAACAGAGGGCTGATTTTATTACATTGTTTTCCAATGCAACAATATTGTCTTATAATGTGTAATTTTTATTTGTCCAATATTTGAAAAGATAAACTTGATCCACTCTTCCTGATAAGTTACAACCAGAGATGAGCAGTTTTATCTAAGTCTTACTTTTGGAACATATAATCAAGCAAAAAAACATAAAGTAAGCATATGAATGAATTGCATTCAGGAAGACTTTTCATGAAGCTCATAACACATACAGTGCTAAAAATGACCACTAAACTTGCCCTACCTTGCATGAAGGGCTGCGTCATTTGACACAGAAGGTCAAACAAGTTTTTGTATGCCAATATGTAAGAATTAGCAAGCACAAATGGTAATAAAATCAAGCCATTGCTATGAGGTAGAACAGCGTAAAAAGAAATAAACATGACTTAAGGAATCCAAACACACTATACAAGAAACACCAAAAAAAAAGTTTAAAGACAAAGTCTAAGTGTAGCATTCCAAAGACTGAGAAAGAGGGAAGGGAAACGACGATGCTATATGCAAGTACAGGTGAAGACACTGCCACCTGCAATGCTACCAGAAGGTCAGAGTAGCAGCGGAGGAAATAGCACACACTATTTCTCTTGCACATGTAAAATACACACCACTCAACTCTGCTGCGTAAGTGAAGACATACAAGCACATTTTGCAGCAAGTCATTCAGCAGTCCTAAAACAGATGCTGAGGCTTCTTGATAGATTAACTTGTAAACAGCAAGGTACGTTAACAGCATGGGCTTATTTCAGTGATTAGCTGTTTAAATCAAAAATGCAACTACTTGGGAAAAGCTAAAGAAACCTACTTCACATCTTCAAACTTCTTGGTTATGACTGAGCCAACAGATGAAAAAGCAGCAGAGGCCTTCTGACCAGCCTGAGACAGGGTTTCTGATGTCTTCTTGTATCTGTGTTCAAACAAAATTAAGTTTGTAGTTATCTTAGTAGAACACATAAGGAACCATTTAGTGTACTTAAATTTGTATCAAATCCAAAGATATACTTCAAATTTTTGGGGGGACTGAACAAGCTACAAAAGAGATTGTATTCAATCCTTGCAGTCCCTTTCAGCTACAGCATCTCTGCCACCTCACATTTCAGATCAAATTCACCAGCATTCCAGTTCTACCCTACCCCCAAAGCAATTGTAGGCAAAATGCTCTAATGTCACTAGTATTTTATTTACCTGCAAATCACTGGTGTTTGCAACCTGCTGTTGTAGGACTTTTTAAAATGAAAATTAAAAAGAGAAACATCATAGACACACAGGAAAAAATAACAAATGTTTTTGTGTCAAGTATCTAAAACCTTATACAGAATGGTCTTGTCAATAAACTTAACCATAACAGCTTTCCTAGCAAGAGGTACATCTTACAGTCTCTAAGAGTCATTAATTGCAGGAAGAGGCAGTTCACTCCTGTCTTTAAGCTAATGGTTTTATTTGGCAAGAATATTAACCATCACTTCGTATTCTTCCTGCATCAGCTCAGTTTACCATAATTTTTCAGTTTGGAAGAGAAGGGATTATTCGATTTAGGACACTCAAGCACTACTTAAGTAGTGCTTTGCTCTGTCAGGCAAGAAGTGTATTAAAATCTCCCATATTATAGTTGCTCATTCTTATTTTGCACAAGATAACATGGTTAATAGTAGCCTTCTTGGAAGAAGGCTGCAATGATTTATCCAGGTAATTTTTAGTGCAGCTTAACTTCCTAATATCTATCTATCATCACCTAGTCCCACAAGAACAGCAAGTTTAGACATGACACAAGAACTATACAGTTTTCACCTCAACAGCTGAGGCAGACTATCATGAACTGGTACATACGCTGTAGTTGATGTGACATCTTGCCAGCTTTTGGTGATGTTCTGCTTTAGTTCCTGCAACGAGTTAATTCCCAGCTTCCTCTTGATTTCCGCTAGATGCTTCTCTTTGGCAGCTAGCACTTGTGAGAGTGTCTGGATTTCCTCTTCTACCTACGGCAGCACAGTTGATGATAGCAGTAAGTTAACAAGTGATCTAAGCAGCCATTTAACTACGTATTTACAAAAGCATCTACTAAGCATCAGTCATGGAGAAGCTGACATATTTCTAATGTTGCTTCAGTTACTTCAAAATTCTGAAAAGGAAATCCAATGTACTCTACAACAAGAGCCAGTTGGTCACAGAGAAATATACTTGCAGCTATTCCTGTTACTGGAATATGCAAAAGGAAATTGGTAGCTCTAAAAGACAGGACATTTAGAGACAAGATAGTGGTCTAAACCAAACAGGGTAGTTACCTTTTGATATCATCAGCCTACATGAAGCTCAAAAATTAGTCAAACCTGTGACCACCCTCAAGCCTATATTTTTCTTTCAAGTCAGAAGAGATACCAAGTTAAAACAGTACCAGGAAACTCAGAGCACATCTGTTCCAAGCACAAGTTTTGTCTCCTTGCTCAAACTGAAAGGTTCTTTTGTGGCTTAACCCAGCAACTTTAGGCTGGATCCAGCCACAGCAATGCCTTCCCCAGTTTTACAGTGCCATTTTGTGGCCTGTATAGATGTGACAGAGGCACTAAGGCCAGATGCATAAAGGCCAAGGCATACGTTCAACCCTACTTCCTTAACCACTATTTTTAGGATGGCAGGCTGACCATTCATTTATACTCATTTGCAGAAATAACAGTATCTTCAATGCACCTTTATTTTCAATGCCTCAGTCCAGCATGATGTACCTTAGCAGGACCAGACTTCGCCCGCCATCTTTGACTGATTGGTTTGGCATGGAATAATCCTCAGGAGTAAAACCAACACTGCATTAAATAGCTATGTTGGCATTTCACAGCTAACCTTGGTACACCAATCTTAGGCATAAGTTCTGTCTTGCATATCCTTTAGGGTCCTAAAGTCGCACAGAGCTACAAAGGGGAAAAGCCTGGTCACTCAATGCAGCTTGAGTTTATCAGCTTTGGAATGGATGTACCAGGTTCAAACATTTAGCTCCCCTTTGAAGAATACTACTTTAACTTGCTCTTAAAAGTTAAACATTTTTCTGCTACTATGAATTATGGATAAGAATAGTTACATGGTTAGCCATTAGCAAGGCAGTGCACACATATTACTGCAAAGTGTCCTTCATGCAAATAACAGGTTCAGTCACTCCACACCAGTTGAGGCAATACTTGGCTTCAGCTTCCAGCCTCATGCTCTTTGATAGCTTATTTATCCCTTTCTCATTTGAGAGAAAAAAAAAGGTTATACATTTATACACCTTGGTTTGAACTGCATGTGATAAGTACTTCTAGCTCAGTTCCCATAGGAAGAACTGGACCTTCTCTTGTCTTTGACACCTACCACATAGGAAGAACTGGACGTTCTCTTCTCTTTGACACCTACCATTTCTCTCCCCCAATACACAGGAGTCCTGTACCCAGCTTTAGACACTCAACAAATGAACATGCAAAGCATTAACTCCATGTTCAGTCATTTCAATAACAGCATTACCCCAGATTTTCCTTCTCAAGACCAGCTTGAGAATTATTTTCAAGAGACTAGCAAATTTACCTTAGCAAGTTCTTTTCTTAGTTCATCCTGCTCTTCTTCTGACAGTGTTTCCGACATACTAACTGTAGCAGCAGCATCCTCTCCAACCTCAGGTATAGGGTCAGTTCGCAGCAGTCCTTGAGGTGAATAAAGCATTAAAGATCACATCATGATATGTTTGTCAAAGAGCAGCTAGATGTTAACATGCATCCCTTTTGTGCCAGCACACAGGTGAAACGGGTGAGAGGACACTGGAGTCACGGTCCCCAAGCACTCCGGTGCGCAAGAAACAGGAAGGCATTCCACTGACTTTCTTCTACCGAGTTGCTTTAAAGCTCAGTGTAATCTCATTGAGCTTTAAAATCTCAACTTTGACTATTGAAAGGAACTGAAAACGTGCTATAGAAGGGAACTGGAAACACACCGAGAACAACCTGGCCCACTGCTTTGATAGAAACCAGGGTAACAGAGCAGTATCTCTCAACCAGTGGTTCACAGGCAACATCTGCACAGGAGTTTTATGCACTTACTGCTCTATCTTGCTCAAGAAGCATGAAACTCTAGCAGCATCAGGGGCAGTCAAGATCAACACAGAAGGCTCCCTCCTTCACTGGTCTTTGGATCAGAGAAAAATGCCCGTTCTTAGCACATTGCTTACTGAGAAAGGGGTTATACTGCAAGTATGAACCTGCCACCACACCCTGCTCAACCCCTCTGTCCCCAGTAACTGGGACCATTGCGGCTAGCAAGGCGCAGGTACTGCAGAACTAGAAGCAAGCCACTGCTTTCCTCCTCAACATTAAAGCAGTTCCATTTTAAACACCTTTCAATGCAGTGAACAGATTTTCCAACAAGAGTTCCCATTTTGAATCCTTGTAGCTGAAACAAACATATAGTTTGTCAGAATAAAGGAAACCTATACTAATTTGCAAAGACGCTGATCTGCAGAAAGACTGGATATTGGAATGGTTCTGGAATCCACAAACTAACAGACTATTCAAGAAGTAAAACTGCTGCATGTTGCTTTCCAATTAGCACCAAAGGGAAAAAAAACCTTAGAAGAAAACTAACCAAGGATTTTTTCATTTGTTTGGAAGTAGATGGGTCAGTGCATGTATAAAGATAAATATATAGCTAAACAAGCCAGGAATGGGGTAGAGTTATGTGTAAATCAGTAATAAACCAGAAATGTGAAAGAGTTACATGTGGATCTTTTCCAGATATTAGCTACTCACTCTGTTAAAAACAGATAAAATTCCATCCTCATTATGGCAGCTTTTGCTGGCACGATGTAATACCAGTTGGTCCAGGAATCGGACAACTTGATGAGCAACAAGATCATCACTATGATTTCATCATTAACCTTGATATCAAATACCTACAACACGATCAACTTAAAAGTCTGGAAAAAAAGATTTTGCCAGTCCAAGATTAGCTGTATGTACTCTATGAAACATGATCCTAGCAGCTGACAAGCCTGAAAAAGGAGAGCCCTTTTTCCTTGAATCAAGTAAAGCTTGATTCCACAAATTCTCTGCATAACAGTGCATTTTCTGCCTGTATTTGTATCCATAATACTTGTCCTCTATAGGGAGCACACTGCTACACAGGCAGAACATTTTTAAGTTAGCAATGGAGTATACTGATAAGCAAGCATATAGAAATAGAAAATGACTTAACCCCCATTCTGCAAGCTTTTATTTATGAAGTCTATGCCACATTTTTCCAGAGATTTACGTCTGGCTTCTGGACTAAAAATATAGTTTCTATAGGTTTTCTGACACACTTTTATGACAGGAATCTAGGAAGAAAAGAATGTTTTAAGACTAATGCCCAAACCGAGCATGGCACTACAGCACTGAACACAAAGGATTACTGCCCATGTCCTACAAACTTTATTTATATATTCCACTAGCATATTTCCTTTTCTTAACATCAAGCTGTCAAAAATGCCTTTTTTTTGTTGTTAAATTGCTGTTTGTGCTGCTAGTTACCATAACTGAAGGAAAACAGTAATGATTCTGACTGCATTTTTCTCTGATGTTCTACAATCGCTGGTGCGTTAACCTCTTTCTGAACGCTGACCTCCTAGCTCTGCAACCCCTCCAGGCACTACAGAACTTGCCACTGCAGAAGCCATTTCAGAAAGTTTGCAAGTACCAAAGATCACAGACTACGGAGTATTAGCACATCCAGCTGAAAGTCTGTTCAATCTGGTTATGAAGAGTCATACGGATTATCTCACTAAAAATAGATCAAGTGAATTCAGCAGCAGGAAAACATGCTGGATTATCTCCTATACTACTAGTTTCTATTTTAGGAATATATCTTATTTTTGGAAAACTAGTGTTTTAAGGGAGTTTGTGCTGCTCACTACTTACACTGACCTTAAGATTCAAAGCTAAGAAGTTAGGGAAACATCTTTCCTCCCTCTCCTTTTTCTACATCTTTTAAGAAGGAAATCACTGCTATTCAGAGTCTTCCATGCCTCATCTTGTACATCTCACCAAGCCTCCTTCTTCTTGCCGTCCCCTCCTCACAGTTGATTACTTTAGTTCCCTTCTTAGTATCCAACACCCTCCATTTGCCTTTATTCTGGCACCTTGCCTCACATCCCCTCTCCTTGCTTAACTCCCATTGCTCAGTTTACTTCAGCACTTGCAGGGTACAGGGTGCACCTGCACTGTTACAGCTAGGAAGGAAGAGCTAACCAGCCTGATCAAGAAGCAGCTGCCTAGACAGATAGCCCACAAAACTCTGCAGCAGCCTGGCTACAAACCAAATTTAGCACATGTACTAGTGCTGACAGACAATGAAATCCTGACTTGCAGCCAGCTTCCCAGAGAAAGGTGCACGGCACACCTTGGATATTTATGTGGGGTGGGGGGCAAGAAACCAGGTGAAAAGCAGTCAGCTGCTAGATGGAAATAGTTCAGCTCAATCTGACATCAAAAGAGCATTTGCCATGTGTGCTCTTCTCTCTTCCCCTGTAGAACGCCTGCTGTCGCGTTCCAATTTGTTACCTTTCATTGCATTATTTCTCTCACATATATTGAGAGTAGCAAACCACTTCATTTAGTAGTTTCATATTCTGACTGCTGTGACCAAGTTTAGCTTCAGCATTTCAAGTCTCTTAAATGCAGTGAAAATTCTGTAGAGGGAAATCCAATATTGGGAATACTATTGTCTTACCTAGTTTTAAGGTCAGTTTTTAGGTGCCTGTACTAAGACTGACATACTCTATCCCATCAGTTTATTAGATCTACTGAAATGAACCAAGTAAAGGTACTGAGAATTTAATTGATTAGGACTCTGAAAAACACATTCCTGAACTGCCAGGGGAATAAAACTTAACCCCCCATTAGCCTGCTAAGGTAGGCAAAGTATTATAGCCATTCAACTTGCACCCAGGTTTTCTGGTCTGGAATGAGCTTTGGGGTTGGTTGGTTGGTTTAGGGTTTCAGGGTTTTGTTTTTGTTGGGTTTTTTTTTCCAACCCAAGTTCATGCTCTATTTTGACCTGAAGTTCCTACCATTTTTTCTGGCCTGAGTTCAAAGACTAGCAAGAAACATCAGCCATTCAAGGAAGTATTGGTCACTTTAGATAAGCAGCATTTGGAGGGAGAGGGTTAGTCTTCATAAAGCTTGTTCTTTAGACAGACGTACTCTGTGTCAGGCAGAATAAACACTTTGGCAATCACCATACAGCTGGCAAAACTAAAGAAGAAAAGGTGTTCACTAGAGTTCAAGAGTACAAGCTGTTACAAGTTTTTAAGATCACGCCAACACTTCAGCAATCACGGGAGTGACATCACTACAGAGCAGACTTATTTTACAGTACGTAAGTAAGAACAAATGTAAGTGCTTCCCATTTATCTAAGTGAAAAAGCCAGAGTCAAACAAGCATTTCTTCAGCTTGGGGAAGAAAGTTCTTTGGCTTCTCCCAAATATAGGATCATATATTCATTTAGAGTGAATTGAGAGAGGAAAGACTGGTCTCTATTCTGATGCATTGCTCTTAGATCCAAAGCACTGCTTCTTCCCCTCTGGAAGAGGGGGGCGACACAGGAATTTAAGGGAAAGCTGACTGACCACCACTCCACAGAGGCCTGTCGTTCGCTTAGTTCACGGAGCGGTTTGTGCAGGGCTTGCCCAGGTTATGCACATCGCTTCAAAGATTTCAGGGAATAAGCCCATGGAAAAGGCAACTCCTCTGCAGCTTAGTTTTGCTTTGCTACACCCGAGGCAGGGCTAAGCTTCCCCTACTTTTTAGAGCAATTACGGAGAATTAGGTTCTGGAAAGCATTATATGCAGTCCTATCAAGGAAGATAATGTCCATTAGAATGGAAAGGAAAGACGTGGTAAAAACTCGCTGTTTTGTACAGCAGCTTATCAGGTAGAAACTAGCGTGGTTAAGCATTAGATGCTGCTGCTGCTGCTGCTGCGCTACAGCTGCTGCCTCGGGGCATGCAGCTACAGCCTTAAGATTTACAGCCTTTTAAATGCTAGGTGGAACACAGTAAAGGTTTTAAGGGTAATTTTGTTAATCACTGATATTTCTAACACTAAGGCAACAGCAGATATTAGTATAACTTCAGTGCTCTATATATTTTAAAAGTATGTAATTCCAACCTCAACAAAAAAAAAAAAAAGCTAATACTCAAACTAGGCCAATTATCCCAATCCTGCAGAAGTTCTCCCTAATTTTTTTGCTCACTTTATCTTCCACAAACAGCCTTTCTACTGAGTTAAGAAATAAGAAACCAAGCAAAGTGGAAAATTTACATCACCCGAGGTATTACCTACATGGCACACTGCATCTACCAAACTACCAGAGTTAACAGCAGGACACCTTCTGGCTTCATTTACACCTGTGTTTCAGCCGAATCCCACAGCTTCTTAAATTGAGAGGTTCCTTGTCACAGATACCAGCCATTCAACTTTTCAGGTGGATGTTTCTAAAAAAGAAAGATCAGCAAGTTACCAGAGCTTCTCAGCACAGGTGATCCAGGCGGAGAAAGGTTTATACCAGGCGACAGGTAAAGGTAGCTTCTGTTCACTCCAGAATTGAAGTCGAACGGTGACTTGTAATCCTCATGGAGATCCATCCCGGCAAACTCAGCGGGCACGGCTGCGCGCTCCCTCCGGGGAAGGGCCCATCTTGCCTCTCCGCGGGGCCTCCCTCATGCAGCAAGACCCACGCTCTGTTTTGCTGAATTTTATGCTTCTGTCAGGTTTGATACAGCCATCTGGCGAGTAATTTCCTAACCATGGTGTTTACATGGCACAAGGTTAAGTTCCTGTAAATTTATAACTGGGGCTGGACTTAAACAGACCGTTCCTTCAACAAACATTCGCAGTACGCGGCTCACGGGCTTCCAGAAAAGCCTTCGTCCTCCACAGAATTACATCAAGAATTTTCAATCATTTAAATAAAAAAAAAAAAAAAAAAAAGGTCAGCTGACTGCAGCTACACCAGGATATCCTTAATCTTCTAGGACACAAAAGGATTACTAGCCATAATCTATCCTGTACACCATCTGTGTAGGACTTTTCCCTCTGATTAATGGAAAATTCTGGGTGTGCAGCTCTTCTGTTTCTCCAGCTGTTTCTACCACTGTAATAACCCGAGCCAGAATCTGGCCTCTGCTAGCCCAATATCACACCCTAATGTTACCCCGGGATATGACAAAGCAGCACTCATCCCTGAAGGCTACCAATAGGTTTTTTTAAAAAAAGGTGCTAGTGTGCATTACAGTATTTGCCCATGAGTCCAAACATATCAGGGTACGAGGCTTTTTTTTAGGAAAAAGATTGTTAAACATCGCTATGTCCTTGGTGCTTCAACCAGAGTCGCTTAGAGCCAGGAACTGGTCACACCGGAATGCATGTTCCTGATGAAACGCATTTACGTTTTGACACGTATACTGTGAAGAGAGATCAGCTTACACGAGCCATCTGACTTCATGCTATGGGTTTAAGATTTAGCCCAACAGAGCGCCTAGCAAGCTGAAATGCTTCTTACATAAAGGAGGCACTCAGCCGTTTTGCAGTGCTTCTCTACATTTTTTTTTCCTTCCAAGATCAGCTTCTTTCACTGAATAAATCAAGTTCACTAACAAGGTAGATCACCTTTATAGCCACGTGAAGGCTTCCTTAACTAAACTCTACCAGCTCCACACCTTCATCTGGGTTCTTCAGCTGCATCCTGCACGCAGAAGTGCGCAATGAAATGGGAGTTAGTCTTCTCCTCTGTCAAAAAGGGATGTCTGAAGATGGAGCTGGTGGTAATCAGACAGTAAGCCATCCCCTGCGCAAAGCCAGAGAGTTGAAGCAGCCTTGCGGCACAGCCAAGCAAAGCCTGGGCACTGTGTTCCTTAGGAATACCAGAAGAAACTGTGCTACTTCTGAAGTTTTAAATTCCCATTTCCACTGGAGTCAGCGTGGGCAGGAACAGACCTTCAGGCTAATGAAGGAGCAGTTCCTTCAGACTGCAAACCTACGCTGGCTTCTGGTGCAGGTTACCTGCGGGTTCATAAAAATAATGAGAGTGAAGAAACTTGAAATATAGTTCTCTGCTACATTCCAAACCCACTCGAGGGAAAAAAAATACAATGCCCTTCTGCATTTCTGACTTGTGGCTGTGAAGTCTGCCAGAAATATCACAAAGTTCACCTGATGAAGGTCAGAGCTTTGGTCACCGATTTTACTTTGAGTATCCAGAAACAGCAGAAAACTAACACAGCTAGAGTAATATACTGCCAATACTCTCCATCAACCAAGCACACTAATATGAATTCCTACTGATTTTGTTTTGCAGCTTTCCCTCATGTAACTCAAGAGGGATGGACTTCCTTCTGTAGGCTCAGACAGTAGTTACACTAAATGGATTAGACAAGGTGACAAATTATTAGATGTGGCATACTAGAAAACCTGAATATTTTCTATCATCACTCTCCTGACACAGAAAAAGAGACCAAAGTTCATCCGAATCTCATCTGAAAAGCTGACTCTCCCACCTCAGACTTTTCACAACCCTGGAGGGTCACTGAAGGTAACACTGCTCAATGTTGGCACATTACAACAACTAGAAATAGCTATTAAAGGAAAAAGAACACCTTAGGAAGATTCACTCATGCTTACTAATGATCAGGAATACCCTATCTTGGCCAAGGGCATTTCCTGGACTCAGGATTTACATTCCAGCTATTTACAGAAAACTTCCTGCATTCAGTTTTGCCCCATACCTTCTGTTCCAAGAATCTGGTACTCTTCCTATATCTTTACTGTGTAAAAATTGGTTTTAGGCCCCTCCCTAGAGACACTCAGGCTGTCAGTCTTAAGACCAAACACATTGCTTATGGATGAAGCACTGAGCTAGTCTGTTACTGCCACAGAGAGAAGTGCGTATGGGCCTAACTTTCCAACACATCTTCTGTGTAGTCTGAGACAGGTATGGGACAATACCTTGCTACTTTAACCAAACTCAAGTTTACAGGGACGGTTTGCTGGGATACAAATCTAAGCCTCCATGTGCGAAAAACACACTATAAGGAGAAACACTTACCTGCATAGTACAGGACTGCGGCCTATCCTTCCAAAAAAACAGCTGCAGGAGAATTCTAGGTTACCTATCATTCCTAAGTAATTCACTTCAGGGAAGACGAATACCTCACTGCCAGCCATAGCAGTCGTTTTACCCACTTCTTCCCCAGTAGCTCTCTCTTCCAAGTACCCAGGGACTCAGGGCACAGCAAGGCAGCACTCCTCCCCATACTTCCTGAAGACATTCTGGATAAGATAGATCCTGTTAGCTTCTGGTTTGGTGCATCTTGGAGGAGGAAAGAACTTCTCCTCAAGGGACCTTCCAAATTAAAGTAATGGTCCTGAGGAAGCAAAGCAAGATTGGGGTGCAGGAGGGAGAAAAAGAGATAGCAACCACAAGGAATCAAAAGCAAGAAAAGGTTTTGTTCTGCATGTGAAGCTTTTTGATGAGTTTATCCGTTCCCCACAGTCTGAATATTGCTACACAATGGCCGGAATCAAGATTAAAGTTTTACAAAAAACCCTACCATGAGGCCTTTCTGAAGCAGGGCCCTCCCATGACCAAAATATCCCACTGAATAGCCTTAGTCTCTCCCCACTTTTCACAGTACTTCAGAGCACACAGAACTGGTTCAATGTGAAACTGAAGCTGTTAAACCATTCCCCATTAGACATACCTTGCTTTTCTGCTGCAATACCTAAATTTTAGAGTTGAATCTTAAGGTCAAACTTCTATTTTTGGCTTAGTTATTCTAAATGCTTGAGCATCTTTGGTCTTTGCCCAGTAAGTGAAGCCCACTTCTTAAAGCCGTTACCTAGATTACTGCAGATAGCAGCAGCAAGCCAGTACCTCAAGAGATCATAAAGCCTAGGACTAAGACTTACCTGCTCCAGAGACAGGTAGCAGTGGGCTTTTGCTCACTATGTGAAAGATTAAAACTGAAGATTGCTTTGTATAAACCTCTGCCATTCCAGAGTTAGTACTCGTTTGTCCTTACCAGGTCAGGATAACTAAGAGCTCAGCACTTGGTCATCTACACCATTTTAGAAGCTGGTGCTTGAAAGACTGGCACAAAAGTAGATTACTTCTGTCAAGGATGATTGAACCAATTACTGACAAGTTCAACTGAATGTCACAAAGTGGCTCAGAAAGGCTCAGCAGGCCTCAGCAAAGCACTACCACAATTCTTACCATTAATCATAATGTAATCCCCTCTGTTAAGGTTAGAGAGCACGTTCTAAGCTTTGCCAGGTAAGTATTTAGTTAGCACAGATTGTGCATGTCATCAATCATAAGGGAGGGAACTTTCTGCATAGCTAGAAAAGCAGTTAAAATTGAACAAACATTGTTAACCGGATATTTCCCTGCCTAGTGTCAGACATTGTGCTCTTTCTTCAGATAACCACCTGCTACCTAGTACTATAGTTCCAACATTAGCTCCTGGCTAACTAGCAGCAATTTAAATAAGGCAATAGCATTAAAACATTTCTATCTTGTTGCTGGCTAAGCAAGGATAAAACATTGTGGTAGCCTTGCAGAGAAACTGCCTTTCACGCATGCTGAGGCCTTGCGGAAGAAGAATAGTTTATTTGTATACAAGAAAGTTATATCCTTCTTTCTCTAAAGAAACCCAGCTAGAGTAAAATCAAACTCCATCTTTAGCCTTTGAAGAAACTAAGCCGTATATTCAGCAGCATTTCATACAGAGAGTTAAATTCAAAATGCCTCGGAATTGGAGAAAAGCAGAGGCTACCCTAGGACAAGATCCAAATTTTGGATGTACTTTAGATAAAGCAATCCACAAAATCCATGCTTCATCAAATGAGTTCTCTTGCCACACAGGTGCCTTCATCATCTTGGATGCCCCATGTTCACATCATATTTAAGCACAGAAATGCCAAACTCATGTACCAGCGCACGTAATCAGGGCAAGCCCTGACTTCATGACTTCAGCCCTTAGCTCAGCAGGCAAAAGATGATGGGGGCAAGGGAGTAGTTCTGGGGGGAAAAGTCATTAAAGAGGAAGAGAAGGAGCTTGCTTTCCCCCCCACCCCGGCACGGTAACAAGATTCAGTCTGCTATTCCAGAGATGATGGCTAAGATTCAACTTCCTGCTCAGGCTATAACTGGTTTGAATTTGCATTGGTCACTTCTGTAGTCAGGCGACAGGCGAGATCAGCAGGAGCCCTTCCACAAACAGCCATCGGGGTGAAAATTTCCGGCCACATCTTCCCCCCACACCCATCTTTCCCGGGTAGGTCCCAAGCAGGCAGCAACAGTCAGGCCGCCTGTCCCCACTCCAACTGACTTTTATAGGGCATAAGCCATTTTAAGGGCTAGAAAGCCACTTAAGCATCTTAAGCCAATCTAGATTTTATAGTATCGACTTGATCTTCAAGCTCTTACCAGTTTACAGATGAGTGAAGGCTTTCATCACCTGCTCCAATGCCTTAAAAACTGCATTAATTTAATACAGATAGATACCATGACGGAAAAGGATAGAAACCCAAACACTAAGCCTTAAATTAGTGCATTCACATTCCAGTTTACATTTTGTGCTGCCCCCTCCCTTTAACAGCTGATAGCTCTCTTTCTTTTCTTCGTATAGAAGTATCTTCTCCAAAATTTTCTTAGGACTAAACTCTGCCTTTACTCACACCTTCTTAAAAGTCTTGTTAGAGTGCTCAGTCTTCTCCCAGCACATAATGCCATCCTACAACATGAAAGCATTCAAGTGTTACGGATTACTAGGTTGCTAGTGCTGCTCTTTTCTTACACCAGGTCTGAGGATGTAACATTTCAGTCTGCTCACACATGCCTTAGTGAAAGGAGCAGTTCTCTTCTCTCCTCCTTTCTTCTCACAGTCCAATTATAAACTCAGACAAATTTCCTCAGATCTTGTTTGTGAAAGAGTAGATCCACACTTCAGCATATTTTGCTGCTAGACAAGTTGACACCACAATACTCTTAACCCATTTATCTCAAATAGAAGTCTCTAAGCTTGCACAGGTTCTCCACTACCTTTGAAAGACAGCTGCTCTAATATCTGTAAGATTTTTACCAGATGGCAGGGATGCTGCCTACAGAAAGTTTTGCATCTCGGATATCAAAACAGTCACATTGCCCATTCCAGCAATAATGGGTGACAAGTTTTTCCAACCTACAGTAATAGTCCAGGCCAAAGGAAGCAGTAGCCAGTACCCCAGAATCGGTGATCAGGTAGTGTACTGCATAAGCTTTGGAAAAGTCAGGGCAAACTGTATGAACAGAAAGAAACATTTCTAAGCAAGATTAACTTAAATCCAGAGTGAAAGGGCTGGCAGGTAAGTTCTATAGGAATTTGTATTTAGTTATTTGACTTGAGCTACTTATCCCAGTTATGCTGCTGTTTTCTAGAGATTCTGACCCCCAATTAAGAGACTGAAGCAGTCAAACATGCTACAGAAATATTGCTGAGCTGCAGCTAGAAGGTTAGAAAAGATTAGGGAGAGATGACTGTAGTGCAGAATGGGATCTTTTTAAGAAAAGTTTGAGCATGTAACCTTGCAAAACTAATTAAAAGCTTTGCTAGAGTAAATTTGATTGGAAAGACTCCCAGGTTCTCTCAGAAGACAGCCCTGATGTTTTTCACTCTTAAAGCAAATCTGTTCTTTCAATGCTACGCACCATGGACTTCATTTCCAAGAAACAGCTCCAGAATAGCCCACAATTCCAGCTCCACACTATCAGATCCCACCATGAAACTGACACTGAATGTTTTAAGAACAAACTAGATTTGATTACAAATTAGTTTCAGCCATGTACTGTGATATTTGAAAGACTAATCACCAAAGAAACACACTCTTTGTAGTCTTAGCAATACCTTATTAATGATACCTCAAGTCTTGAAAGAGTGTTTGATGGTACAGACTAGCTCCCACCATGTAATTACCAAGTCTGTGTCTGGTTTTAGCCCTGCACAGAAACACCACTTACTACAAAAGACATAATAGGCAGAAATATGAAAAGCATGTAAGCAAACAAGCAGTGCACAGTTTGACACAATGGGGCTTAGGATAAGAATTTCATTAAAATTTTTTGCAAGCACAGCAACAAGTGAGCTACTCAGTTTTGAGGTTCATTTCTGAAGCCACGACGAACACCACAATTCAGATCCAGAAGCAGAGATCCTGCCTGGTGAGATCCCTCACTGCCACTTTACTCTTACTGTTCAGGTGCTGCAGTAATTGGGCACAGTTACCTTTGCACAGCTTGACCATGGAGGTGGCTGGGACATATGTAGTCCCGTGAGCTTTGAGAACATGACAACCATGATGGTATTTAGATCAGTGCATTTTTTGAGGTGCATGCTGTACTTCAGTAATTTGTTTGGAAGCATTACTATGTAGATTAAAAGCACAGCTGTATGAAGTCAGACTGCTCACTCAGATCTCTCAAGGTCATTAAAACTGCAGCACTGAAGAGTCTGTCCAGGAACACAAGAAGTCCTGGTGCCCTAACCTGGGGGAGGAGTGCGGCAGCAAGCTCTTGTAGATTAGATTTTGTTCTTGTGAATTAGATTTGCAAATGCCTACTAGATGACAGGAAAAAGCTCAATTTTATTCCATACTTTCTAAACCAAGGTATGGCCAGACACTTCATGGTAGACCTAGCACTTCCACATATCTCCACAGTGCATTGGGGTATTTTGATGGCTGACAAGCAAAGTGAGAGCGTCCATAGCAGCAGAGTCTATTTTGATTTCAGTCAGCAGTAGCTAAGGTAGCTGACCAGTCCAGTTGTCCCAGATTCTGGCAAAAGAGGCCTGTATTTACATAAAAGGGACTGGCTTATATTGTGTTCAAGAGATTAGGAGTGAGCAGTTTCTTGGGCCCAATATGCGATTTCAGACCTTTAGCAGAAGTAGCTCTTGGCAAGTATGTTTTAGAAAGCCATTCACTTCTCCCTGAATGCCCCTCCCCAGTCCAAACATTAATTCCCTTCCCAAAATGAAAATGAATTTACAACTCTTTAGTAGGAAGAGTCCACTCCTGCATACAGAGGAAAGCTTGGAGTATTTTAGATATATGTGTCAGCATGCTGAAGTTACCTTATGCTCTCTTTATAGCAGGAGCCTTTCTCATACTCCTTACTCTGATTAAACAGAGCCTAAGGAAACTAGGCTGAAGTTAAGCCTTCGAATTCCCTTCTCAGTCTCCTCATTTCTCTCCTCCGATCCTCCACTTGGCCCACTGCAGCTTTCTTTATTCCTCCAACAGCTTTACCTCCAGCAGCTGTCATCTTCTCCCAGGAACTCTTCTAGCAAAGCTCCCCGATCCAGCCAAAAGCTAGCACAAGAACTTCCAAACCCAAATCCATTCAACTAGAAATATGTTAGCTTGCCCTTTGAAAGCACCGGGAGAGCCACTTCCGCACTCAGCACAGTCGTTTTCAGCGTCCTGGTGCAGGTCTCCTAGGAGCAGCCCGCACGCACCAATAGGCAGGCGGGCTCCCCCTAAGCATGTGACACCAACTGAAGTGCAATTTGTTAGAGACACCAAGGTTACCACCAAAAGATAAGGTATAGAAAGTGCCGTCCTGACAAAACAGTCTTCTGTTGGCTTCATTCCACCTCAGAACATCCCTAACGCTAACGAAGGAAACGGAGCTTCCTGGCTGTGCTCTCCTAAGTTCCCACACGATTTTTTTAAATGCAGGCACTATCCAGACACCTTCATACCTGGCTACCTTACAACAGATTTGATAGGACTTCTTGCAAGCATCAGTTTGACTTCTGTTGTTAAACATAAAACACACTCACCAGTGGCATCCATACAGAAGCCTGGCAATCAGCCTTACGCCAGGTTGTTTGAATACCTGGCATTTTTTCTGCCTATTCCCTGCATTGGACTACCCTGTCCTCCTTGATGCTCACAGGATCAGCTGGCTCAAAACAGAATCTAACAATATATTAGAAGTCAATTGAAGGTACTTGATACCAGCTACCACATGAGATAACTTTTGCAAGACAGTGCCGTAACACCTGATTAAAGAGCCCTCTATGAGGGTGTCAAAGAAATAAAACAAAAACTCTCATGCATGTATCTTCCAGAATAACTTGAAATCATTTCCTACCTGTAGCACAATTTTCATTTCAGTAAACTACAAAAGCGAGCAAGATCCGAGGCTTCTGATTTATGCTTTTCTTCCTGAAGGCCAAGTTTATGTTGCATTATATTATGTCAAGTTGCATTATGAAAACATGGAAATAAATTTGAAAACTTACAGCTGAATCTAGCCCTTACTATAAAACTCTCATATGCTCAAGCTCTTGGGACACTAGTTACTTTGAAGTGGTACCTCTTGAGAGGCATAACCCTTTCTGATTTCTGAAGTCACATAGCTTCTTTGAGGTCACAAGATGGTCTTGGTGACTACAAAGCTGTAAAAATGTATAGTTTTTGCCAAAACTTCTACACAGAAGTTATTTATTGCATGGTTAAGTTCAGTGCTTGCTGTGGTCTGGCTCCTTTTTCAATTATCCACTTACAGAGATAAGTTTCTTGCTTAGTAATTCAACATGTTTGCCAGCTAAGCTGGCAACCAGCAAATCAATACAACTTATTTTCTCCTTCCCTCTCAGGCCTTGACCAATCAAGCTCAAGATTTAGACAAGTGCTGGCAAAAAAAGTGAAATCTGTTTTGTTTTGTTTTTAATTGCATAATGGTTAATAAAGTATAACTGCTACAATACAAGCAACTGCGAGTAGCATGCTGCATAGAAATCTTACTAACATCTTTGCTCTTTGTTTCTTTGAGGGGATAGTGTGAAACGTCCATGAAGCTGTAAAACCCTGCCTTCCCAGCAGTGGAATTACACTACCACAGCTAATATACACCCATATATGCCCCAACAATCTCTCAGGTCATAAGAATCCACACCAGGTCTCATGATCCCCTTCAACTAGCCAAATCACATCTTTACACTAGTAATGCTTTTTGCCACAAACCCTTCAAGGAACAAGCCTTCCTTTGAGGTACTTTAAAGCAGGCAGTAGACATCAAGCCAGTTACATAGTTTATCCAAACAAAAGAGCCCATAGAAGATGCATGGGTTAATAAACATACTTTCAGGCAGTTTGCACATCACAACTTTCTGCTGAGTTCATGGTTTACATCTAGTTAAACTCGGCTTGAGAAGGATGTAACGAGCACTCGACCTCTGTGGCGTATGCTATGTTTCATCTATAATTCCTACCCACCCAGTGCAGATTTTAGGTCAGTCCATCTATACCTCAGAAGATAAGACCCAACACTGAGCCCTAATATCATACCAACAGATTGCCAGTACCATCTCTGTACTGCTGCACAACTCCCCAGCAGTGCTACTGATGCAGCACTTCTCTATTATTGGGCATCTCTCATCTGAAAACAGTCAGGAGTTGTGTTGTTCTCTCTGCAACATCAAGCAACATTTACTACCTATTCCTTTAGAAGTCCAGGATTTTGCCAGTCACCTATGCAATGGCATCAGTGTGACACTTGAAGCATCCCATTCCAGGTGGGGTTGGGCTGTTACTTGCCCATGTTACCTATCATACAGCATAATCAGATGGGCAGTACAAACTGTCCTCATAGTTTCAGGCTAATACAAACCAAAGGCTGTTACTGGCAAAGTGACCTCAAAATCACATTCTGCCGTGGCTGCAAATTGGTCACACAATGTGGCCTGAATCTTTCTGCACTGCTCTTAATCTCATTGAAGGGGCAGGAAGGAGAATTCTGCAAGTGTACACAGAATAAACCAGGAGCAATCCACTAATAAGACAACTGCATTGAATGGCTTATTTTTATATAATGCAGTTAATGCACCTTCCTTCAAAATAACATGACCACTGAAATTCCCATTATATTAATAAGTACTTTGAGGTTTTACCCGATTGATTTGTCCTTGAATGACTTTTAATGCTGCTTGAGCTGAGTAAATCTTGTTAAGAGACATTTGCTCTTACTGCAAGTCAGACTAAGATAGTAAATTATATGAAATGGTTAGCCTACAGAGATATTGCTGTCACATGAATCAACAGACAATCATAAAACCTTGATCACTCCAAAAGTGGAAAATAGTGAAGAAAAGGGTCAAGGAAGCTTGTCCAGAGATAATTTCTCCCAAAGTTTTGGCTTTTAAGGATTTCTAGGTCCAAGAAGAGCCTGAGCACACCCCATTAAATCAGATTTGACTTTGGACAGGAGACATTACTTTTTGCCTCTGGATGACATTACAGGCAATCTATATTTGCTTCTTCAGGACTTACACAGGAAACTCTTTCAGATCAGAAGAGTACTGACCTCAAGCCTCAAGATTTCAATGCAGTATTAATCTATTTATGCATGATCTAGTTCTGTCCATCCAGCCAATCCCATACAAAAGTAAGTTTTCCTAACATCAGTATGCTTGGATAAGCTGAACACCAGTTTCCTTATTTATATTTCAGAGAAGTGAGTAGAGCAAGTTAAAGCATTTATTTTACTAAAATATACTGAAATATAAGAGAGCAGATTACAGCTGGAAAGATAAGTCTACACTAATAGAGTTAGACAGACATTTTTCCTGAATCTGGTAATAGCTGACATGGTGGAAACCATGGGGTGGCAGAAAGAAGTCCAATAAGTAAGAGTGTGAACGAAGTGTCTTCTAATGAAATTGTGCTTCAACTCAAATTTTAGGGGAGAATTGAAAGGAAAAACAAAACAAAAAACCCTCACACTCCACTGCTCCCAGCAAGCAGGAGGTCCAGAACTGCACTGCACCATTTCTACAAGTTGCCACCTCACACTGTTTGAACTGGAAGTGAACAGGACTGCAAAGCCTAAAGAATAAAGCTTTTCAGTGTTAATTAAAGTCCAAATTCAGCATCATTCCCTATCATGCAAGTTCAACCATCACATATCTGATGATACAACTGCAAACCTTAAGAAAAAAAAAAAAAGTCTTAGGCACTGTAAAGACCAGTCATGCTCCAGTCCAGGTGATCCGTTCTCTGCAACAGATTAGTCTAGTAAACTTTCCAATCTTTAAACTTTAGTAGGTGGTCCAGCTGACACCCAGCAGGTTACTGTTACATCAGGTTTGGCACATTATAGCCCTGCCATCAGGGCAGAAACTCCTCAGAATAATTCAGAGCTTTAATAGCTATTAATTATGCAGTTCACAGTTTTTCCACTCCACATTGCCCAATAAAAAAAACAGATCAGGATATCGAAGAAGGGGCAGCCCAAGCACTTGCTTGCATACTGGTTGTTCACAGATGTCAATCCTCAAGGGTGCGCTTTAACTACTGAACTGTGATACAGCTTTATTATTAAAGAGCCATGACACCTGTCAGAAGTACTGCTGCCGCCAACTTGCATGATGTGGAAATAAAGCCTCTAATGACATTATTCATAGGCTCAGCAGTATCCCAAGGACATGATATTACTAACAATCTCCTCCTCGAGCCAAGGGAAATTCTGGGTGAATTTAACATCAAAGTCTTGAAACGGACTACAAAAATTTGATTATTTTACTTAACAGTTGCTTTACCCTGATTTATCAGTTCTCCCTCCCCAAGAGCTCAAAAAGTTGTATGAGTTGCACTAGATGACATGCTCAAGTCTTCCTTTGACTTCTGTATCCCTCCTCCCATTCCGTATTTTCAGAATTAGAAGTAGTTGTTCTCCCCATTCACACTTTCTCAAAAGTGTCTTGAATAGGAAAGTGCTTTTTCATTGGGAATCTGTCAAGACGAAGCTTGTTCTTCAATTGCAAACAAGAAACAAGCATATTAAAGACTTCACACAGCAGCGGGCTAGAACAGAACGACTGTGAGTTTACTCCAGCAAACCCCTCTCTTGCCTTTTACTGCAAGAATAAATACTCCATGTATCACTGCAGAAAGCATTCAACATATTGTGCTGCAAATTCCACTTACACTCAAGTTGCTTTTCTTCTTATACGATCTCTAAAAATCTCTCACGCCAAAAAAATCTGTTCTGTGACAGGTGCGCAAGCCAACCGAAACCATTTGGTTTCAGAATATTAATTCCACCAGTTTGCACTTGCTACTATTTAGAAAGATGCAGAAACTGATTCTTCCCTGCTCACTGCTGCTCTTGTCAACTACAGCACTCATGCAGGTCTGCATTCCTCACAGAAAGCTATCAAAGCAGGACGTCTCAAACACCCTTTTTGTAAGGGTGACATAAGTTTTCCAATTAGAAATTCAAACAGTGCCCATGATTTGCACTAGCCATCTATACATTTAGCAGTGCATGCAACCTGCAGCACAGAAGCCTGCGTTTTAAGCAGCGTACCCAGAGAGGTATTAGCCGAAAGGCTCACAGGCTGTCACTTCCAGTTTCAGAATACTTATTGCATTTACTGCCAAACTGCTGAGCTGTTGCAACCAAGTGTTCAAAACCATGGACTCGCAGTGAAACCTACTGAAGAAGTAGCCCCCTGCCATACACACACTAGCAAAGCCATGAAGGTATGGATTCCTCGCAGAAGGCTTTCCATATAGCCTAATCGTCCTAACATAGCAGTTTGTGCAATACCACACCAACCAGCACTATCCTACAACATAAGCAGTTTCTCTTTGGCAACTGTCACATGCTCACTGAGCTTCTGTGTTGTTTCTCCACTGACAGGAAATACAGCTAAACAAGTTTAATATGAACAGCAACACTGGTTGTTGGAACTGGGCAGCAAAGGATGCATTTGCAGTAGATACTTTGCTCTGAATGAATTAGCTGTTAGAGACTACGTACTCCAAAATTGAATTCTGCTTCTGACACTAAATACTCAGGGATTCCTCCCGAAAAGAAAAGCCATAGTTGACTAAGTATGTACAGGCTAACTCAAAAGGGAACTTCATTCTGAAAGCAGGACTTGTTCTTGTCTACGAGTCAGGGCCTTATTCTTAGAGAGACATTCAGTCACAGCATTTTACTCCTCCCCCCCCCCCAAAAAAAAAGTTTACTACTACTTGCTTAGTGTCTGCACCTGTTCAACTGAACAGAATAAAGTGCTAATGAATTTTCTAGCAAGACACTGAACCCAGGAAGGACCATTACAGACTTGCCTGCAGTCCTGGCAATGCACCAAGATCACTACATAAAGCTCAAAAAACAGTTCACAAGATACCAACAGACCTCATCACTGTACCTCAGCATTTTCCAGAAGTGTAATGCACTTTTACAAAGAGCTAGTATTTAAGACTGATTCCTAAGAAAAATAATAACAACAGTAAATCGTAGCAGTGCTGACTTCTTCCTTCCTTAGAGTCTTCAGACGAGGTTTAAAGCAAGTGCTCAAAATACATCTTTACTACAATTAAGAACTGATTTATTGGAGAAAAGAGCAGTTAAGTAAAGTCTTCTCCTCCTTCCAAATCATAGCACTCCAGTTACATGACAGCAGCAGCCTGGAAGCTGCAGTACAGGATTTCAGAGTCAAGCTACAAAACTCCGAAGCCAAGTTCTAGGGAGCCTGGGCACGGGGTCCTCCCACACCTGGGGCTTGGCTATGAGCCCCCTCCAGCTCAAGCCGGGGCATGGGGTGGCCCTGCACAGACCCCCTGAGCAGGGGTTGACAGGCAGGATAGTGTGCAGAGGTTTGAAACAGGGCTAAGCATTTGGGGAAGTAGGAAGTTGGACCTGACTAATGATCCAAGTCTTCCTCTTACGTAACAGGAAGATGAGCAACTCCTGACAGCCTGTCAAGCAGCAGCACAACTTCCAGCTTGCCACCTCAGACACGTTATCTGGCTTTCATCAGATGTCAAGACAGCTGTCTCTTTTGGGCCAGCTGCAGTAACTTGTGTTCCTCACTTCTTCCAGTGACTCAGGAAGAGTGGGCATGCTCCAGATACTGCTTAGCTACAGTGCCACGAATTGCTAACATATCTGCTGATTTGAGCACAAAGGGCCCAAAACGTAGAGGAGAAACTCCCAGAGGACAAGAATATAAAACAAATACTTATCTGGCTGGTGCTGAAGCGGTCGTGGAACAAGAGGGAGACAAGCACACCCCGCAATGGCAGCCTCAGGACCAGCTCTGGTAGAGGAATGGTCCCTCAGCTCACAGGAGCCACCCTAGGTCCTATCCTGGGCTACATGAGTTTTACCCTGAATTCACCTTGCTCAAGGCTCCCGGTGCTATCCAAAGTGATTTTCACAAGCTAGAAATCAAGAAACCTGCACCGCACTGGAAGGTGGGGAGAAAAACAGACTAAAATAAGAAACTCAACTACAGAGATGTCACTTGCTAATTTATTTCCCACACATCAGATCCTCTGGCCAGCACGTAAAGCAGGATGCAACAGGAACAAAAAGGAAACAGAGAAGGCATCTGCACTCTGCAAGGCACGAGGGATACCAAGATTGAGAAAAAAGGCTCAGGGCCTGTACCTCCTTCCAGGGAACAGGAAGCTTTCAAATAGCAGATCAAGGGTCTATCTTCATATTCAAAATCAAATCCCATCTAAAAAGAGGGTTTGGAGCATAATAATAGAAAGAGAATATAACACTGCAAGTGGCTCATCAAGGAGATGAAGCACACAGAGACTGGTCGTTTAAGAAGTCAAGGCTCAAAGCAAAGTACATTCTGATAAAACAGCTAGTTTTTCTTCCCCAAGACAGAGGGATACCTTACAACAGGAAAGTCAATACTTGAATAAGGCATATTTTCCATCCCTGTGAACTGGGCTGTTAGTACTTCTGATGCTCATCTCTGAAAGCATTCTGGCTGCTCTGCAAGCCTCTTCAGTGACTACCCAGCACAGATTTGAGTGGTGCTATGGAAACAGCATGCAGCAGTTTATGCCAATCACGCTGACTGAAGCCTGTTTATGTTCAGACATAAACTAAGCTTTGTAAACGGTGATCAAAGAGCACAGAAGAATTAAGAAGAGTAATTAATTTGGGGTTTGGGAATCTTTGCTGCTTCCTTTTTCAGCCTGCTTCTTGATGCTCCTCAGGAAACTGCAAGATGTAGGCAATACTTTTGGGCTTTGCTGAAGGGATTTGGCTTCTACAGACCAGTGACTGGAGAGCAAGATGCGCTCCAGCCAATGCAGGCTGTACCCCTTTCATTCTTCAGCCTTTCTTTTGGGTGAGAAATATGTTTCCTGCTGGGAAAACAGCTTCTATAAAGATGCCTTAGGTCCTCCTGCAGCTCCACTCACAGGAACCAGCACAAGGAAGCAGAAAACAAGCTATATCAGCACCCTGGAACACAGGGGACCAGAAGAAGCAAGTTTAGGGTAAGGGCCTTCTTCAAAGGCAGCCTTGCCTACTAACAGCTGCAGGAATGTAGACTTACACAAGTGTTTCTGGAGACTAGGCTGCTACAGAGCACAGCAAGGAATATCAGACAGCTACAACTCTGCTGGAAAGATTTCAGGTTTTTCTTTTAAATTCTGCTATCCATATCAAGCTAATCAAGACTTTCTGACACCATGATATGATACATGTTTAGGCAGACAGTAGCTGAAGAGAGGGATGAGCAGGATTGTTTTTTGCTCAATTTAGCATTCCTGCTATTAGTTTAATTAAGGTACTTTAGAAAAAGAGTAAACAAAGCTAAGCAGACCAGAGCAAAATCCCTGATGCACACAGCTGAAACACGCAGCTTTGCCAGGCTAAAGCAGCTCTAAGAAGCACTACTTAAAATGCTTCTCTTTCAACATTTTCAAGTTTTTATTGTGAAGTGAGATCACCAAGCATGGGCTCTGATCCTAGTGAAGCACAAGTGAAGCATCTGCCTGAAAATACCAACTCCAGCCCAGGTGGTGTCCCTTGGCACATCTTTTCCCTCTATCCCAGGCTTAGAGGACTCCGATGAAACTCCACTCCCCTCTAGCTGCTAGAAAAGGGAAAGCATAACAGGCAGAAATTTGCCATTCTGCCTTTCCCACCCCCCACAGCAAGCTGCAGCTGCTCCCCAGCCTCCCTGCTACCCTGTAACTAGGTCGTGCCATTGCTAGTAACAGGCCACAAGCTTTGCACTGAGTTTGCAAGGCCTCAGCACTACTGCTTGTAAGGCTTGCTTGGTCTGAACTCTTCTTGCTCTGCCACAGCATCGTTTTACTTGGTTTAGCTGTAGCAGCAGTGCTTCTAATTAAGCAGGTGGCTATGGCTAATCTATTTTACTTTCGTTTATCTTCTATGGTACCACTATGGTTTTATGACTCTCACATAACAATGTAGGCTAAAGAAATACAGGCCTGCTATGATAACAGAGGCCTCAAGAAGCAGAGACACAGGAGGCAATGGTTGGGGAGGGCAGGCATGGGATGATAATGGATGTGGTACAGGCTTGACGCTAGAGACCCCACAGCTATAAGCAACTCCTCAGTGGCCTGTTAGAGAAACTGGATCTGCAGTGGGACAAGACTGGTTTTGGAGATAACAAAGAAATAGTATCTAACATACACAAAAAGCTATTTACTATATCTAGTAAATTTGGATATAACATGCAGACCAATGAGGAAAGAGCAGATATGTAAAAACATGTTAGCAAACAGACAAAAAGGACCCCAGTGGATCCTAGAGTGAGGAAGAAGCCACCATCAATGAGATATTCCTCTCAGCAAGAGACCTCCCCATGCTGACAACTCAGCGTAATACTGCCGCTACCGCCACCACAGAGACACTATCAGCCTTAGGATCCAGAGGAGCAGGAGGAAAGACGAGTGTAAGTCCAAGAAAAGGGGTGGAAACTAAGTGTGCATATAACAATTTTAGCTATATTATTACCATTAATGAAACTTCTCCTGCATGGCATTGAGAGTCTGGCCTCTAATCTGAGGTTTTTAGATAAAGTATCCCAATCTCTCTGCCTGATACACACACCAAATACAACAGGCTTTGAAGAGGCTCACTACCTTTAACAGGAGGGAAAGCTGTCCCTCTAGAGTCTTAAATTGAAGCTGACACAGAGTGACAATTCTGGCTGAACAGCAGCATTTCAGTTTAGTGCTTAATCTCACTTAATGCCTGCTTTCCCTTTCAGTCACCCTCTGTCATTTTTCTGCTTACTCACTGCAGGATATTAAAAGGACAACGGTACACACCTTTGCTCTGCAGATCAAACCTCAGACCAAAAGTGCCCATATTATAAAGACTCCAGCAGAAGCAACAGTGGAATCAGACGAAGTAAATCAAGGTAGCCTTCTTTTAAAAACACAAAAAATCCCACACACGTCAGACGTTTGCTGCACAGGGTTCAGCAACCTAAACTATTGTTCTCTCCTATTAAACTGAGATTAGAGCATTGTTTGTTGGGTTTTTTTAAAAAAAAAAACAAAAAACAAAAAAACACACTCCTCTCTCCTTCGAAAGCTGGTCAACAAAACGTTGGCTTTCAACAAGAGTCCCTGCTGCCGCGGAAACATCACTTTTTGAGGAGATACAGCCAATAATCTCCCTTACCAGCAGTAATGTTCAGCACCCTAAGGAACTAGGGCTCCACAAACAATTTAACTCACTGACTTTACCTGGACCACCGCCAAATCTAGTCCCCTGACTTCCTACGAGACTTCTGTATTTTGGCTAGGGGACTCCCTCATCATGGAAATTGCCTGGACCACTGCACCTGTTAAAGCAGCAAATGATTATAAAGGAACAAGACAGAGCTTCCCTGACACCCCAGCCTTTACACCAGGCAGGAGAGCCACAGCAGCTCCTTGGCTGCTCTCACCCAGCAGGACTGGCGCAAGGCAGAAAGTACCTGGAACCCCAGTGCCCATTTCTCTCACTGCTCACAAACCCAGTCACTCCTGGGACTACGCAAAGATCCAGCTCACGAAGCAGAGGTTGTTAGTCAAGGGCTACTGCACTCAGCAACTGTAGAAGGCAAGAAAAAAAATGCACGTACAAGATAGAGTTGAACAAGAAAGCAAGCGGAAATAAAATTCCCAAGGCAAACAAGTACAGCACATGGTTACCACTAGCACCCTTCACAGCACGGAAAGCTGAGCCTACAGCCTGGTTCCTTCCAAACTCCGACAAGAGGGAGAAAACAGGCGTGAAACCTCAAAAAACAGCTAAAGAGACAGTGTCACAGGGAAAAGAGCAAGGAAGCCCAGTTTAACCCAGCATACTCTTCTTGCCAAAGAGGCACTTGATAAAGGCTTAAAGCGAGGTCAGCTGATTGCATGCACAGCAGGGGAAGCGAGAAGAGGGGGAAGAAAGGAAGACAGCCACGATTTCAGCTTTTTTCCCACAGGCCTTACAAGGAACACACCACTTCATCTGACAGCATAAGATCGACTGTATTCACTTTATCCACAAAGCATTCGGATCAAGCGGAGAAAGACACTTGTGCGATATATGCCAGTACTGTTCTGAAGCCAGTGCCGAGATAGTTTTTTGTTTGTTTTAAACCAGCAAGGTCAGACAAAGCCTAACAGCAGCATTACTGGAATTACTACTTGCAGCAGTGTCCTGCACACCCGCAACATTGTTTTCCCCAGAATTTAATCCTTCATTCACCAATATCTCAGTCCCTTTCAGAGCAAGTGTATAACAATAAAGTATTGTCCTCTTCAAATCCAGACTGGTCTCTGTTGCTTAGATGGGCATTTGTAGAGGAAGAAAGTGGAATTCACAAGCTATTTCACAGGGTTTAATAGTGCATAAAACACAATAAAGAACAGACAAGACTTGCATCAACTCGACGTAACTGAGATTTTAAAAGCTCTAAGAAGCTGCAGCCTGGCCTTGACAAAGGATCAAAGGAATCAGATTCGTGGCTAAGCTTTCCCTACCCTGAAAGGTCTGAAACCAGACTTTACTTACCCTCACTGGACAAAGGCTTTGCTTGGTCATGTGTGTGGGGGTCACAGCATTGGTTATATGGAGCAAGGATGGGCTACCCATCACTCAAGTCACTGCTCTGGACACTCAGTTCAGTGAGCTAACTCTTCCTTTATAGTTTCAACAGCTGTCTTAATTCCACTCTTTCTTATTTACCAAGTGCTTGATTTTACAACTACAAAATAAGAAAAATTCTTACGTACAGTATCATAAGTAACAGGAGATAAAGAAAACAAATATAGCAGTAGAAAAAAAAAATGTACCTTAGTCCAGTAGGACAATGGGGGAATTCTTGTCCTGCTGCAAGCAGCACTTCCTTCTGCATACAAGAAACACAAAAGTCCACTTTATCAGCTCAAGAAATGCAAATCGAGGCTCTTGGAAAAGAAAGGATTACATGCTCTCTCAAGATAATCACACAAAGCGTTTTGGGACTCCTAGGTCCAGCAAAATCAGAAGATTTTGAAAGACACCAGGTTATATAAATGAGGAACTCTTAACAGTAAGTAAGAGCCACCTAATCATGGAGTCAGAAATACAGTATTACTGGATAAAGGTCTGTCACAGCAGGCTAGTTTCCACAGTCCTGCCTGGATTTATCGGACTGCTCAGTGTTACCTTCACTTCACTCAAAGCACACCAGCAAGTTGCTTCTACCCTGCTGGAGCTGCTCCATACTTACACTTCAGCAGCAAGTTGTACCAGCACTGACAACACTAACAGTGGCAAGTCACAGAAGGCCTCATCTGCAAGCAAAACCAGGTACACCATTTTTTGTGAAAACGCCACGAGACCGTCATGTAACTTCAGATATTAGTCCATGCAGCAGCCAACCCCACGCAACAAAAGACGAGATTTTTGTTCATGGCAACTTGACACAAAGCAAAAGAACAAGGGACCCTTCGTCTCAGGAAAATGCTACGTCCGTTTGGCTGGAAGTGACACTATTGCTTCAGCTGTTGCAAACACAGAGCAAGAGACTGCGAGCCTTCCACAGTGGCTGGCAAAAAATTGTGCGCTGAGCACCATTTGGAGGCAAACAGCCAGATCAAACTGAAAATGAAAGCCCTTCAAATGACAAATTGTTCAGGGATGCTGATGCTACTGACCGCAGGCTAGTAATTTCCCTGCCATTTTTCCCACGAAGGGCTCAGCCAGTGGATAAGCCAGCCAGAGACTGTTTCTTTATTCACATGGAAGGAAAAACATCGAGCCGTTACTGACGTTGAGAGAGAGAGGGAAGACTGTATGCCAGCTTAAATTCATTGTACACCTGGAGGATTAGCCTTCTGTAGTTTGGCCACACTCTTAACTATAGTCTAGATTTCTTCCCACCTCCTTTGTAAATCTAACTTGTGCTAGCTGAGGAAGCTGTTGTCGTAACGATTAAAAATCAAGCACAACCTCTGGCTCAAACTTTTGAGGAAACTAATTTCTGGTTAGAGGAAACAATCTGAGATGTTCAAGCCATCCCCAGAGACAGGGCTATTTTACCGGCAGAGCGAATTTTAGCAAAGCATGAGGCTTTAGTGAATAATACCATATCGTCTGGCAGAATTTACAATCTAAGCACTTCAGTTTGCCAATGAGATATGACTTTGAAGGCTAACAATTCGAGTGTTACGAGCCATTAACTGAATAAGCACAAGCGTGTGTTGGCTATTCTAGATTTTTCTCCCAGTAACTGTGGGCCTTCAACTTGTCTGAAAGAGAAAATACTGAAATCACCTCCAGAAAGAAGATGGTAGGAGAAGGCTTGCTCCAAAACAATGCTGTTGTGTCCCACTAGATATACTATTCTGATAAACTACGTAGGGCGCACTGCGCTCTTTATCTGAAGTTGTATTTATGCAACAATGCATTCACCAGCAAGCCAAGCTTCCAGAAGAGTCAGCACTGTCACTGAAGCTTTTGAGGAGACCTCAACATCTCACTCTCCTTTTCCATTAGGAGGAGTCGTCCAAGATGCTACGACTGCAACAAAGGTATTCACCTTTCAGTAGACTCAGATCCAAATAAACTACTCTCAAAAGAACTTTGAGACAAATACTGAAACTATGATAGGCTTTTGATGCTCAATATACAACACTGAACATTGGCTCTTACCAATCTATTAGTCAGAAAAAACGCAATGTTTCTCTTGCTAGAGCTGGGACAACTTGCCCTGACAAAATAAGTTTTATCTGGGTTAACGTTCCCCCAGTTGGAAATAAAATTCAGGTCAAATTCACAGTTGCGCTGTTTTCGAGTTCTGTTTGCCGCTCTCCATGAATAGTACTTTATCATATTTAAGATAAATACAAAATAAAGTCTTCCCACACTTAAAAATAACTTGGATTAAAATTCATCAGTTTATCTCTCATTTGAAGAATCATCAGCACTTCTGAACGACTGAAATCACCTCCCCGAGGAAAGCTTCACCCCCTCACCACATTGTCTGCTACTCCACGAAAAATAACTTGCCCGTTTTCTCCATATACAGGGAAATTCAGAAGTCATTTCCAACTGTACAAGTGCACTGCACCAGTCTCAAAACACCTACACCAGTGTGCAGACGGCTCAAGGCTGCTACCTGAACCAGCTCACCAGGCAGTGCAGGGCGCGTGGCCGAGGGAGGCCCGGGGATTACAGGCCCAGCACCTCGTGCGCCTCCAACACCGCTATCGCCGCTTACACCACAACCCGGGCAAGGATATACCAAGAGGACATACTTTTCATGTGCTTTGAAAGCAAGAGGTCCTCCTTAACATATATTCGGGTTGGCCCCCATCAGATGCCAACCATTCTCCCGGGCAACAGTCCCAAGATTGATTTTTTTTTTTTTTAAGCTATAAAGTTTTAAAGAGAGCATTGCCACCGTGACAGCTAGAAGGACAACCTTCCCCCATACAAACCCCTGAAGCACCATCACCTTTCACAACCTACAGAGACCTGCAGGTACCCTCCGGAGATACCGCTCCCCACGAAAACGAAGCTGCCTGCTGCTCTGAGCAGCTCTGCTATTAACAGCGCTGATCAAACAAAAGTTACACGCTCATAAAATGGCTTTGTGCTTTCAGAACAGACGGTTTATTCTTTTCCTCCAGCTGCTGTGGAAGTTCAATATTGAGTGCCCGCACCCTAGGCCTGGGCACAGCCGCGCGGCAAGGGAAGCCGGCACCGCTCGCCAGCCTTGGCTTTGCCGGCGTCTCCCTGCGCTGTGTCAGCGCCCTCTTCCACACCAGTTCCTCGTTTTCGGTGCAAATGGCACAACAGGAGCGAGGTCCTGTGACACACCACAGAGACCCCTTCTCCTGGGAGGCGAAGGGCTCCGTCACCAGGGCCACGGCTGCACTTCATGACGCGTTTACCAAACATTTACCAAAACTGGATCCTCTGCTATCCACGGCTAGAGCTCCCCAGTGAAGGAGGTTTGGGGGGGGGGGGGGTTATTTTTTGTTTTGGGGTTTTTTTCTTTTCTTTTTTTCGGCTGGCTTTTTGCAAGTTATTTTCAGGAGAGGACCGGCCGCCGAGGCGCTCCCGCGCCGGCCCGCGAGGAAGCGCACGCTAAGCCGCTGCCTCGCCCGCGCGCGGAGCCTCCAGCTGGGAACGCACAAGCCGCAGCGCCGGGCGCGCACCGCCCCGCGGGGCTCCGCGGCGTGGCGGCCGCGCAGGGCCGCGAATGAGGCAGCCACGGGCCATGTGCTGCGCGCGGGGCGGGGCAGCGCCGGCTGCGCGGCGGCGACGCTCCGCAGCACCGCCACCCCCTCCCTCCGCCGGCGCGGCGCTGAGGTGCCGCCGCCGCCCCTACCTTGCTCCCTGCCGGGCTCCATGGCGGCCGCGAGCGCCCCGGCTCCGCCGCCGCCTCCCTGCTGCGGGGCACCCGACGCCGTCCCGGCTCCGCGGCTCGGCAGCCGCCGCCCCCGCCCCGCCGACGGCTGGTTGGCAGCGCTGGCGCCGCCCGCGCCCCGCAGGGGGCGGACTCGGCCGCGCGTCAGCCCGCGGCACCGCCCCGCGCCCGCAGGTGACCGGCAGCGCGGGCCGTGCAGCGCCGCCAGCAGGGACGGGGCCGCGCGGGCCGGGCCGGGCCGAGGTGCCCCGCCAGGCACCTCGGAGTCCGAAAATCATAGTAAAAAGGAAATAATAAATAAATTACTAAATTAGTTAATTAATTAATTAATACTTTCAGCCTACTCACAGTAGCGGGATCAGGCCCTAGGTTTACGTGTTCCCCTGTACTATATATGCTGTACTACATGGGACTTCTGTGCCTAATTGCCTAAGCGCATTTGTGCTCGAGATTATTCCTCTGTTTGGGGCCTCAGGGGGTCGTAACGCCTCTGATTCCCGCCGCCAGAAGTAGCTTTCCCGTTTAGATGGGGCATGGCTTCTCCAGCGCATTTCTCCCAGACTACATGGAGCACAACATGGAGTTTAAACCCATTTTTGTGTCTTCCCCACACCCTGCGGTTTATGGCCTCCAGCAGCTGGCGAAGCGACAGCTGACCCAGCACAAAGTTAGTTCAGAAAAACAGTCCCCAACCCGGCATTGTGTGTGTCCCGACAAGCTTTATATGCTGAAATTTTGAAGAAATTGGAACTGGCAGAGTGAATTTGTAGTGGATCAGTTCTTTGCATCATGTGACCGCAGCATTTTTAATCCAGTATTAGGAGTCCTAAAGCTGGATTTATTGGCATGTCAAACCATGGCCCAGGTTTCTCCAGCGGTAATTTTCTCTCTTTACCCAAGTCCTTATACGGTATTTTTTCACTCCAGTGTGGTGTCTCACTATCTGTAAAAATACTTCTGCACCTTGGATGGTACGTAGCTGTAATGGAGTATTGTGAATTTTGTTTTTTGGCATCACTTTACCCAGGCTGGATAAGAAGCAGGCAGGGAAAGTTGTTGCTATCTCTGTTACCATACCATTAGCAGTAACGGACTGCATAAATATAAAACCTAAACATACCCATTTGTGCTGTTGTAAAAGCTGCCTTTGTCAGTGGTTCTCCCTTCTTCTGTTTTTTATGCATTTGCTAGTAAAACATATGCATACTCACAAATTGCACAATGTTACTGAAATTAAACTGTGATTTTATTTTTGCCTCAGAGATTCCCCTGTGAGACTTGCTAGCACTTACAACAGGCAAACTGGTGCACTGTGGCTGCATTAAATAGCACTAACTGTTGAAAAGAAAATAGACCTCCAACTACCCTCCATACAATCTGTGCTCTTTCTATTAAAATAACATTAAGTGCTGAGAAGTTTTCATTGTGCAGTCTGACAAGCAAGCTGCTTTACAAGACTATCAAGAATATTAAGCTATCATATATCTTTTACCCTACCCTTTCCTAATCCCTGGTCCCTACATCTGTGGATTTGTTTGTGTGAAAAGATCAATGTTTGCACAGAACGAGTGGCAAGGCGTACACGGCGTACGGTTTGTGAATAGGCAAATTGTCCCTAACATTCAGCCTGCACAGTCACATGGTGGAGCAGCACAATAGAGAGTCAGGAGGTGCCAATTCAGGACGTCCTTGCTCTGGATAATCACATCAAATAGCATCAAATCCAGGTATTTCTCAAAGGATGAGGCAGCTGAGGAGCACGAGCTTCTGCTAGGGTAAAGGAACACTTGCTCATATTCCAGAATATGCATAGATGCGGCAAAAGGCAGTTACAGTGATGCCATAAAAACTGCAAGTAGATAAAGCGAGGTATAAACATGCAGGGATATATTCTTATCTCATAGCACAGGAATTCAGGTAAACGTGATTCTTAGCACAAAAAGCTCATCCTGCATATGTCACAGTTTTGTAACTGTTTCAGTAAATACATTTGAACACATATTTCAGAAGGTGCATCTGGTTTTACATATAAGAAAAAAAAATGCCCAGCACTCCACTTGAAGTCCCAAGTTTTTCCATTGAGCAGCTGATATTTTATAAGTGATCTTTAATCACAGTGGAGGAATATTAACAGCATCAAAATTGGCATCGCTTTACTTTGCAGCTACTTTACACGAGCAGCAGCCCTGAAGTGTCTGCCAGGAATCAGCCTGTGCAGCAGTGATGCATGCCATCAGCACCTCGCTGCTTCTTTAGGATGCAGGAATACAGGAATCAGCCAGCACATCCAAAAAACAAAAGCTGGTGATCAAGATGGGACTGTTACCTAGACAGCTGGCTCAGTAGCCCTCTGCCAGCTCCCATGGGTGCAAGGAAAGCAGCTGCTCCCCGCAGAGCACCGATGACTCACTCACAGCCCTCCCACTGAGGAATGCTCTTTCCATGCAGGTGTAACCTTAGTCTATACAGTTGTACACCAATTTTTTTGAATCTCCCTCTTTAAGCTTAGAAGTTCCTCCCTCCCCAGGTCACCTAGGCACTCTGCGGTTGGATTTCCTTAGCAGCTGTGGCCTGTTAGCAGCCTCCCTGTACAGCTATTGCCACCAGCATTCTTCTTTAAATCATGTATAAAGTAGCCTTGACCCTTTCTGTCTGTATAGATTTCGCTTCCCTTTTGTTGACTTCTGATTGCAATTGAATTCTTTTGTTAACAAAGTAATTGTCTTGTGTTTTGCTTTCAACCTTGACTTTTTCTTAATCACTGAGAGCCTATTCACATAGCCAGTGTCTGTACAGTCTCTTAGCCCAGCTTCATATGGGTTGCCTGTAGGGTCTCAGGCAAATCAAATTCCCAGCCATCTTCTCCAGAAAGAATAGACACTGAAAACCCTCTGCCTTGTCTCTAAATATGATGATATTCCCTTTTCACATAGGGGTCCGGACTAGTGAGGAGATGGAATTGTTGTAATGAGTGTCTACAACTCGAACTAATGCCTATTAAAAGTAGTATGAATATTGCCTAAAGGCTCCAACTACAGCCACAGAATATAAACACACAAACCCAGAAGAAAAGATTATATCTGCCCTGAAGGCCTTATTGTCTTATGAAAAAGGACAGAAGCGAACAAGAACAATAGGACTAGCAGCGTGCTGAGCTACAAAGCTTTGTGCCTGTGACTTCTCATTTCCTGCAGTCAGTTATAACATTATTAACAAACGTGTAAGTTAATAGATAGCAAGGCTCCACAAACTTGGGACTACCTACCTAAATCTGGGACTTCAAAATATTTTGTCTTGGGTAGGATTGTATCTCTCCCATTCAAGTGTCATTTGTTGTATAGGAATACAAGCAGAGTGATAAAACCAGAAGCAGGTCATGTAGTAATGGAATAACTACATGCAAGATTTCATTTCATATTCACAACACTTGAGCCTTCCCAGTGCTTTGCCTTACAGACAAGCTCCATCTCCTGCTTTGGAATCAGATCCCAGTTTTAAAATATGTTACCCCTAAGTCAGATGTTTATTGCAGATAACGGGCAAAGCAGTCAGAAGTGCCTGAAGGCCAAGGTTTCAAAGAATTTGTACTTGCAAGTTCATCTCAGAATCTAGACATCCAGATTTAAGACAATGAGTTATCCTTGCAGCATTCCAGCTTTTCTGCTGTAGTTACAAATGCAGTTATATCCAAACAGGTGTCTTATATGTACAAGGAGATGAATCTGTTGATGCTGAGGTGTACTGGTTTAGGGTAGCTGTTGTACTGAGATAATGGCACATACAACATGCTCATGCAAATGTAAGTGTGCTGAGTGGGCCATGAGTACCAAGAAGGCTAAGCCCCAAAGCATTTCAGACCTACATCCATGGAAGCACTTAGGCCGCACAACACTAGTTTGGAGACGAGCTTTTGTACTGTGCTGCTGCTTGTTGAGCTCACACTGTCCACTCAGATACATGGATCCCCCATGCTGCAGGGGGAAGGCAGAGTTAGGTACCCCTAAATGGGACCCCCAAAGGTTCGCTGAATCACAGAAGTCACAAAATCTAACCAAAAGAAAGTGCTAAAGAAATTTGTCCTGAATGCTTTGTCTTTCCAAAGCTGTAGTAGTTAGCACAAAAAAAGTCCTCCATTCATTCACAACCTTGAGTCATCTCCTGGGAGAAGTCTGTGTTAAGGAGTATGTCCAATGTTTTATTTCAAAACGCAGCAAGAGAGCGCAGTCAGCTTGGCTCCTTTGCAATTCAGTGGCTAGCAAGACTTTGCTAACTCAAACCTGAGCTCAACTCCCTCTTCTTGGGGAATTAAGCTCTTACCTCACATAAGCTTGTCCCAAGTTTACGGGGAAGCACCCTGCACTAGGGCAGGATGGCCTTCAGTCCCTCCAACTGACACTGTTCCATGGCATAACTAAAAAATACTCCGGGGGTCAAAAGAGGCTTTTTCCTATTAAAGTTTAGTGTCAGACACATTGGCTGCATTCTGCCAAGCACATTATTATATACTTGGTGTGATACAGCCAAGCACAGGGGTTTCTCCTTCCCGTGCGATAGCTGTGAACACGCTACTCTCGGGCTCACCTCGTAGCCCCTTCCTCATAACCTGCTGCTGCGATGGACACGCTGCTGCAAAACACAAGTTCAAAACCTCTGCAGCAGGAGAGAGAGGTGAATACTGAGCCATCACTGGCATGGGTAAATAGGAAATAGGTAGATACTCAATGAACCTATACTTCTCATATCCTAGGCGAGTATCATTGAGATGTTAGAAAAAGAGCACTTGCCTTCGCCCTTCCATCTGCACCCGTTACATTTCGCCTGGCTCACCAGCCATGCCCCAAAAGCACTTATCAGATCAAGTCCTAGCAGCCACAGAGAGGTGTACACTGGGTCAGCAATCCCGTGCAGCCTGTCCTGCCTGAGGCATAGCTGGAAATTCCTAAAAGCAGAAGTCCACGTGCCCAATTAGCTTTACTGTCAAAGAGAGACACTCAGCATGCGAGTGCTTCTTTGAGGTTGGGTAACGGCTGACCAGCAGGTCAAAGAATTTGGACTTTGGTACATATAGCCTGCTAATTAGCCTTTGTGGAAAATAAATCCTTCACATCCATTAGCGTCTACAGGTCAGCTTAAAGATCATATGTATGTAGGGTATGTGCTGGGATAGATAAGCAGATGCCTAGTGGGATTTTAGAATTCCATCGGCCCCCATCTCCCTAAAAGGGAAGCTCTGTGCATTGCTGGAAATCTCTGTGGATGCCTTTCTACCCCTTTAAATGTCTGAATGTCTCCAAGTTCAAGCTCGCTTTTGCAAATGGGAGGTAAGTGCCTGAATTACTTAAATGCATTAGAAGAAAGTTACCCTACAGTTCTAATCAGTTGGATGTCAATCCATTTAGAGCAAGGTTGTTGGCTGAAAACCTCAAGGTTATTTTGGAGGCATCTCTCAATAGATTTCAGAGACCAACCTTGTGAAGCTTTCCTCAGCATTATATAGTGGTCATTTAGCTGTAAAACAGTTACTTTTAATGGACAAATCCCAAAATCCCTACAGGAACTAAACCTTCTATCAAAGGACCAGGCTTCGTGACACCCACCTGCATGAAGCTCATTTCTAGTAAATAACATGACTGCGTGCATGTAAAGGCTGCTAGCTCCAAATTCATGCCTCCCATCTGCAATAGCATTTGACACCCACTCTGTACAGCTATCATTGAGTGTGGGATAAATAGATTTTGGGGAGGGGGGAAAAATTCAAAAAACTTTAAGTCTGCTGCAAAGGCACTAGAGGGAGTGGTAGAACACCCCAGTCATCTGGGATTTCTGCTGCTTGCTGTTTATTTCCCAATTTTCCAGTGACGGAAAAGTACCTATGTGCTTATTTTAATTAAGAACCCCCCGAAACTCTTATTAAGGTTTATTTTGCATGGGATACAATAAATTTAGCATAGAAGTGCAAATGCTGTAAGCCTTACCACAGGAAAGGTGTAGTGCAGCTATTAATTTTATCTCAATGGCACTTTTTTCTCCCTTTGCAAAAGTTACTGAAAACTCCTCTGAAAATACTCTGCATTTCTCCCTTTTATCAGCCCCCCCCTTTTCTTCCTCTTGTGAAGAGAAGAAAATGTTTCTAACTTCACACTAATTACTTATTCTCGTGCCACAGTTTCCTTTGATAACATTTATGTTCAATTATAGCTCCAGGACAAATGTGATAAAATGTTCTCAAGCCTGAGAGATATTTCCAGTTATGACATTAATATATTAATTGGGGAGCACAGCACTTTCCTTGTCACATGCATTGCCATCCGCTCTGAGCACCTTTATTGTTTCAGTAAATATACTGTATGTCTGTGTCAAATAACCGCTGCTAATGAGTCAGTCATAAATACACCATTCCAGAAAATGGAATAAATGAAACATTTTCCCATTCTAGAAACTGATAATGAGGTCATGTCTTCAGTAACTCATTATTAAACCAAGTTTGTCGTGCTGTACACTTAATACATAGTAATTAATAACCAGAGGATCCAGGATTGCTTTCATATTGTAGTCAACTTTCAGTATACTTTTGTGAGATTACTAGGTACTACCTGCTCCACTTTATTAGTAGGCAAACCAAAACACAAGGTTATAAATAATTTGCTAAAAACAAAGAGCAGTACTAGAGCCAGAATTAAAATACAGTAATCCTCTTAAAAGGATACAAGAGAAGAGCAACAGCCCAGTTCACCAAAACCGTTCTGAATTGTTTGCAGATTTTACAAGCAGAAAAAAAATACTACAAAATCCTAACCCCTTGCATAACATGAGCCACAGAACTCCAGCCTGTAAATTCTTCCTGTAGACATTCTGCTTCCCTGCTTTGCAAATAAAAATAATCAAGCCTAATAGTTCCCTGATAATACAGCATCTCTTTAAGAAGGGCAATCCCTGTTTCTAGATTCTAAGCAAATCAGTATTTTCATTGATAACACATTCCACCAATCTGGCTGATATAAAGTGAAAGTCAGAACAGATCAGACCTTAAGTGTTGAGATTAAAGATTCATTCATCTCATTAATCTTTAACTAGTAACACCAGCCACTTCCTGCTACAGTAGGCAGGTCCATCATATCTCAATTAGAAGTACATTTCCAACACATTTGTATAAGATTTACAAGCCCCATAATTTGTATAAATTAGTTTCTCCTTCAGACGGTTGTGAAGACAACTATGCTACATCTCATAATAACCTTTAGTTCCTACCTGGTCTTACAAAGCTCATTTTGTAACTCCTCCCAAAATCCTTTCTTGAAATTTCCACAGAGTAGACAGACTATGCTTCTGATTTCAGAAAGAACTAAGCAGATAAACTGGACCTCCTCCATTCCTTTTTTATTTAATTTCTATTTATGCTAATTTATCTATTTGTCTGAGATGTCTTCTCCTGGGAACCTGAACTTCCACCAGAAGCTCTCTGTTATGGGTCACCTACTTCCCTCTTCAGCAATGGCAACAAGGCACACGTGTGGTGCTGCAAAGTGAACCACCTGAAATCCCCTGCCTGAATGCATGCCTTTTTTTTTCTTCTTTTTCTCCCATCAAAGAGAATAACCTGGCAGTTGTTTCATTTGCAAAAGCCCTTATATTTTTTGCCTGAATTATACAACAGTGCATGTGCTAAATACAAGCATGAACGTTTTCCCATTTGTCCATACAATTCTTGAGGGAGGGTGTCTATAAACCATGATGAAGTAAATACAAAAAGTTGTATTGCTGGCCAATTACAAGCAGTGTACATGCAGTTATCTGACTTGTAGCCTAAAGGAGGACTTTTGCCTCTTAGGGTAGTACTCTGCCCTCCTACAGCACTTGTTGGGCCACACAGAGATGTTTACGCCCCCAAAGTAAATGTACACATCTCTGCTGTTTCTTTCAGCTCAAGATGTGCATGGTTCATGCTCTGTGGACTCCATAGACTCAGGCCTCACCACAACAGCGAGAGCTGTCCAGATCTATAAATGCAAGCCGCGTGCAGAGCTGTGAAACCTCGGTGCCTGAAAAGTCCCCCTACTGTCCTGAAAGTGTGTTTTTGTATTGCATATTTTTCATTTCCCTTGCTTCACCGAATAACCAATCTGAGTCTTTGGTATGAATCCAATTAATATCTAGACTTTGTTTCACTAAGGATTCTGTCCCTTTATGGTTGAAGTTGTTGTTGAGCACTCCTAGCATGCTGTTGGCAAGGTGGCTACCTCTCAGTGCTAATTGGAAGTGGCTGGAAGATAAATAATGCAAAGGTCTTTCCTGGACACCTGGTTCAGCACAGTAGGGGACAGGGCTATAGTCTTGATGTCTTTAACCTCCTTGTTTCCCGCTGTAACGTAGACACTCACACACTCGTTCTGTCCCTCATGTACACACTGCTTCACTCTCTCCTTTGCATGTCCATCAACTCCTGGCTGCCCCATCTCTCCATCTCACAGCCATAAGCATGCTTGGTCACACCAACTCACTGTTGTTCTTATTTTCTTCACCCTCAGGCTCAAAGAAAGCAGCTTTGCATTTTTAGTTGGGGTTCCACTTTGGCCGCAGCCTTGCCCTTTTTAAACTTCTACCAGGTGGGAACAGTGGGCTCCTAGTGCAGATCAACGACATGTTACACCTACTGCCACTTGCCTTGCACTGCGGTAAGGGCCTGCTACCAAAGGCGAAATTTTAATTTGTTCTGTAAAGCTGTGTGACCATGCAAAACCAAATAAACAATAATGTCCTCAGCACTAAGTAAGGAGGTCTCAGCGAACAGCCGGTTGCCTGTTCTTTCCTCCTCCACTTGAAGGATTTGGTGCATTTTGTGCATGAAGGATTTGGTTCCACCCAACCAGAAGGAATCAGTGTGAGACAGCCCCCTGCACACGCAGATCCTCAGGTACTGTCGTTCAGGAGTGTCAGAGTGTGTGAGTTCAAAAGGCCTGAGACAGCATGTCCTACAGTTCACCTCCCAACGCGTCCATGATAATTAGTTATTTAATCAGGGTCTTCACAAGAGCTGTATGAAGCATGTTTTGTTTTGCTCTGAAGAGAGCAGGCATCTGAATGGTTTTATTGCTCAGCCTGTAACTGGTACCGTCTTACCTTGGCGAAAAAATAATATTTGCAGCTCTTCTTTCTGAACACTGAAATCTGTATTTTTATTTCTCTCATTACGGCAGTACACAATGGTGTCTCTAATGTGCTTTCCACATAATATATTACCTACCGTTGTCGTCTGAAAACAGCTTATGACAAAATCCATAGTTTCTTTCAGCTCTTCTGTGCTTTATCCTTAAGTTTATGAAATAAATCAATATACGTCTCAGTGCCTCTAGCCAATTTCAGCATTAAGAGAAAATATCACAGGTAACAGGCCTGATTCTCATCTTGTGTATACCAAAATAAAGTCAGAATCAGCTCACTGAAGTGAAGTTTTTGTTGGTATTAACACAGAAAATGAGAGGGGAATCAGGCTCTTGATATAACATGCATCTTTATGAAATTAAAGACATGCTGCACATTCTTTTTCATTACTGGGCAGAGAAATAATAAAGAGGTTTATTTAATTGCGAAAGAGCAATTAACTTTTCAAGATGAATTTCCTGCTCCTGTGAGGAAGCCTGATTTTGTACAGCATATTTCTTTCAAACTAGAGCCTCCAAGCGCCTTGCGGTATTAAATATGTCAGCTGAAGAACTAAATAATAAATAAGGCGGGGGAAGACAGACCTTTTAGCAAAGCTTCCTCTGTCTTTAAGTGGTAACGTCTTTCAAATTTAAAGAGGATGTACACTTCCAAAAAAGAAGAAAAAGAACAACGCAAACTGGCTGATGACAAATACTTCCCCTGTTTACACGATCCATCTTTCTGCGCTCGAGGTGAATACAGCAAGAGGAGGTGCACAGGTTTATGAAGCACTATGACAGAAGTAAATTTACACGAGTGACTTCCTTAGCTTTTACTTGCCTAATTGCTTGGCTCTTCCAACGACCCGTTTCTGTAGTAACTGCCACATCACGCTGCAATTACACTGTCTCAGAGTAATTGAGCACCATTCTATAGGCGCACAAACACATTTATCAAAGCTGAGGAAAATCTTGGTGCCTTCAGTATGATGTTTATGGGCTTCCCCCAAGAGTGCTTTGAGGTGGTGTACAATAAACGTGTAAAGGGGTCTAGCACACCAGCCTGACCTGCGGACAGTGAGTTCCCCTTTTGCTGCTCATTTTTCATTGCTTCCAGCCTCCCCAGCCCGCATACCATAAGGACCACTCATGCAGAGCAGAGCAGGAGGAAAGGAGAGGGCAGCAGACCAGGGAGCAGCAACCAGTCATTAGCCCAACAGCTAAAGGAGGGCACCCTTGGGTGAATAATACGTGGCTATGACAGGGGACAAAATGGAAGAAGAGAGAAAGCTCCAACAGTCACTGTCTTCCTTTCCTTGCAAGGCTTTTTACATGGCTATTTACTTGTATTTTCATCTTCATGGACAATCATAAATACTATAAGAATTTGGCAAGAATGTGCTCTTCATTAGCTTTAATGTAATTGTGTCTGCTGGAGGAGTGAGCAGTGCAAAGTAGCCAAGTTCACGTGCCCTCCCTAAATAGCCTTTCTGCTATTGCCACTCTTGGAGACAAGATAAAATCTCCAAAATCATGAAAAAGACTTAAAAATGGTGTTTGATATCATTCTGATTCCTTCCACATTCTTTCCCAATCCAGAAGCTGGAGGGAGTGCTCTGATCACATCCTCAGATTCCTCTTTCTGTCTCCTGGTAGTTTTTACTGACACTGAGCGATCTGTGTGATCTAGATTGCTTGCACACTAGAGTCAGAACGGCTTCATTAGCTCCACACAATACAGAAAAGAAGCAAAAAGAGGTGAGTGCCATACATAATTGAGGACTGGGAGAAAGCGGGACGTAGAGAAAAAAAAACAAAACAAAACTATGACTCATACAGTAAAATTGCAAGACCTGCTCACAACAGACCTTATGCCTTCTAGTCCTATACTTATAACTCATTTTCCAAATCTTTTAATTACCATTTTCAAATGACTCCTGCAAGCTCATTGTCTTTGTCTCTCCTGGCAAAACAACATCAGGTTCAAGAGGGAAACAAATTTCGTAGGCCTAGTCAGTCGGGTTACTCCACTGGTGTCCTTCTTGTTGGCCATCCTCCCATCATGTCATGCCAGGCTAAGGGAACTGCTGTATGGCACCACGGTTGTGACTGTAGGTCGTACAGGCCAGCTCTAAACTACCCAGCCCAGGGATATTCAGTTGCTGGCTGTGGAGCAAGGAATTGAATGCTGGTTGTAAAATCTCCTCAAGGAACAGCATAAATATGGAGTCCACCATGAGTCCCGCACTTCCACGGCTACGCGTTATCAGTCCCTAAACTGGCTAGTGAGTATGCCCACATGAGACAGTTTCAGCGGTGAATCCAGTATCCTCTGAGTAAGAGGTAGGTTTACTTTTTGTGAGATACACAGTAGGGGATGCAGCAGGGGATGTCCAGTTAATCCCCTCATAATACATCACAGCTGAGTTGAGACAGAATTGAGGCTAATAAAGCAGGTTGATTTGAGAGCATTTATTCAAAATAATGAGAAATGGAGCGACAATGGTGGCTCTAAAGATTTGTTCAGTACTTGCTATATCGAACGGGAAGGTAACCCCTGTCTCATATGGCTTGGAAATTCATAAGCCATGTACCTTCGCTCAGGGTCACCCATGAACCATGAGTGGTAGATTTGAGATCCAGGACCCCCTTCTCTTCCTGCTCTGTTTCATAGCATCCTCACAGGTACCGAGAAGGCAATTGTGTAAACAGAGGCAGTTTGCACATTGACTTTGCTTCGCTGGAAGCTCATGAGGATATTTACATGTGACATTGTCTGACAGTTGAATAATACTTTTAATAAAAACATAACTCAGTCGGCGTCTTCAGCCCGCTGACTCTGCTTTCCATAACACTCTTTATCAATGTCAGGAAGCTGTCAAAAGCTATAAATGGTGTTGAAGGAAAGTGCTAATGTCATTTTCCCAAGTATCTGATCTACATAATGGCAAAATATTAATACAGAACATTAATGCATATGAAGAAATCTCTTGTTCTAAAGGTGCAGAGACTCTACCTTAACTGAACTGCTTAGAAAATGTGGACAGATTTTCAGCCGGCATGAATCAGTATAGTTTATATTGACTTCAGTTTAAACAAACTGTCTTTTACTGGGATGCAATATAAATATTGACAAATCTGCCGTTCCTCATTTGAAGCAATGAGCTGGGGAGAAGCAGCTTCATCACATGCCATAAAAGTCCAATTCTACCTCGCTGAGGTTTGGAGGTGGAGGAAATAATAGTGAACATCTTATAGTTAATGTCTGCGCTGGAAAGGTGAAGGAGCGTCCGGGTGCGACAAGGTCTGGCAGTGCTGCAAGGGGAGGAGATCCTGGGGCTGGGGGGAATACGCAGCGGGAGCAGAGCCCTCGCCAGCAAGGTGCCGCAGGGCTGAGCAGCAAGCGCAGGTGAGGAGCAGCTCCGGGGGCAGCAAGCAGGCTCGGACCAGCCCAGTGGTCACCCAGCAAGTCTGCAGCAACCAAGCAGGTCCGAGGTGAAGCCAGGAAGCCGAGCTGGTGGGTGCGGGCCAGGGCCAGGACCATGGGGGTACTAACCCAGGTGCAGACATAGCAGCGGGAAAGCACAGGCAGGGGCTAGAGGCAAAGCCTTAGCGCAAAGGCAGGTCCCAAGAGAGAAAGCAGGGGCAGGCCTTCGCCTCCAGCTTTCTTCCCGGCAGCTCTTATCAGGGCAGGAGCCGACCTTGGGCTCAGCCAGCTAAACTCCTTAACTTGGCCAGCTGAACTCCAGAGGGGGATTGTGACCACTGCCCTGGCAAGGAGATGTGATTTTTCTATCCCCATTCAGAAACATTATTTTTCTACCTAATCTCCTGGAGAACTGTATCTCATTAGTGTGAATTAAAAGTTTTCAGAATCTTCAGCTTTGCAGGCCAATTGCTGAGCGACTTAGTGACAAAAGGAAGAAAAAAGCGTATTTTAATTTCAAGACTAAAACTGAGGGATTAGGAGAAGACAGGTTTAGATAAGCTACCAGGAAGGGGTTTTTAACACACTGTTCAATTTTCTGAAAAGATGGGCAGGCTTTGCAGAGAGTATGGAAACCCTGGGGGTTGCCCTTGTAGATTAAAATAATCCATTTAGAGACGCTGGTCCAGGCTTGGTAAAAAAGACAAAATAAATGCTATTACTACATTTACTCCCACTAATAAACATATCTGCCTGCTGATGTGGACTGTTGGGGGGGGGGGGGACGGTGCAGTTAATGAGGTTTTAATGCTGAGTCAGGACAGGCCTCTCAGGTAGGTTTGAAGGGGATGGGCTGCCCCAGCCCCGTGGCAGTTCCCTGCTTGGGGGACCCTGAGGAATGGCTCCACACAGTAGAGCTGGGGCCGGATCCAGTGGCGCTGGTGAGCACCGAAATGGAAATGCATTCGGGGCAAGCTCTCCCTCCTCCTTCTTCCATGCAAATGGTAGTGCCTGTAGAAATAGGCAGAAAACTTCTGATTAATGCCGTGCTTTAATTTTATTCATTTAATGCTATGCACTGGCATAAATGGCAGCAGGGAGAGAAAAATGCTCTCTGGCCCCCAGAACCTGTGTATCAAATCAGGTTTCTGGAGGGGATAAGAAATAGTAAAGGAGAAGGGGACAGGCACATGGAGCAGGAACATATGGCCCAATTACAGTATTAAATACACTATTTTTTCAGTGCTTAGCTTTTTATTTACATATTGGCAATTTGGAGGGGAGAGGTCAAATGCTGCAAACGAGATGGAGCCTAAGTTAGGTCTGGAATAAGGAGAAATTAGGGAGTGTGCAGAATGAGCCAGGAAAATCCTGACCCAGAGGTTAATTTTGATGTTTCACAGGACTCCTCGCTGGCAGAGGAGCTCCCACGCTCCTCGTCTGCAGTGGCTGCCTTGGGAAGAGAGAGCAGCCCTCACGGTTGTGGAGGGCAACAACGCTCTCCAGAGCCATCATGCAAGAAGGAATTTGACATTCATCCCCTGCCCCTGAGGATGGGGAGAGGGATTTCAGCGGGACTAGAGATCCTATAGAAGAACACTTCATGGACCAAATGGCTGGCCACCAAATCTTGAGCAGAAGAGAGTGGAAAGGAGAAGACATCTCAGGCAAATAATTACTAACAAGAACAATGTATTCAAGTCATAGAAAGGAAGAGACTGCAGGGATCCCTCATTCTACTTGACCTAAATATGCATGTATTCATTCTTTGAATATTTTATGCTGCTCTGGCTTGTAGCATGCATTCCACTACCAAGCCCTGGTTTCAATGTTTTTACTTCATATGTAATTTGCCGTAGCTTCAAGAGAGAAAATATTTAAAAAAAAACAATTTTAAAGGAAAAAAAAGATCTCTTAGATGAAAAATGAGAAAAATGGGCATTTCCATCCCTAGTATCTGGGGTGGCAGATGGTGTGGTGAAAAATGTGCCTGCAGGGCAAAGTCCGGCACCAATCACTCTCCTGCTCGCAGCAGACACTTTTTAATTTAAAGCACTGAAGGCTACGCGCTATGGAGTTACATTTTGATAATTTATTATTCCTCACACTAATCCTGCTTGTAAATCATGACAGCTGGTAAACACATAGCAAAAGGTGCAGACTGCTCTGCCCTAGCAAGCAGAGTTAGATATAGGAGGTTCAGATATGACCAGACTTTTACAAGTCACCTTAAAAAAAAACAAGTTTTCTGTGTTAAAATACCCCATCGGCCCACTCGCAGTCTCTCAGGGACAAGGCAGAAACTACTGTTTGCAAAATGGAAAGAGGGAAATTTTGATGAAGAAACTGCTTTTGGTATCAAGTCTCCAAGAATTTCTTATAATGAGCTAAAGAAACCAAATCAGAACTCTAAGAAAATAGTTGGATGGCTACTTTTTCAGTGATAATTTTAGGCCAAAAAGAGAAAGCTTTTTCCTTTGCTTGAATAACTCCAGTTGTTTTAGCAGGCACAGTGATGAAGCCTTCCCTTTGCCATTCAACACACAGATGGGCAGAAGCCATCATCTCCATCAAAAGTTTCATATCTTCCTGAATTAGGCTTCTGCCTGAGATCAGATGGCTCACCCCCTTGGAGGAGTCTTTTTCTCCCCACTGACTGACTAAAAGAAAGCCTAGATGAACTACTTATGACCAAAACATCTAACCTTGTGATATCTAAAACTAAATGAGATAAATCAAAGCATTAATCATTTACATTAAGCAACTAAAATAAGCAGTGTGAATTCCTCTTGAGAAATACCCAATTTGACTGAGTAGTATCTGTGAACATTCACACTTTTCACTCCTCAAACAGGAGCTTGCCCTCTGATTTCGAGCCAGGTGTATCTTCAGACATGACAAAGGCTCAGAAATCACACAGAGATTTCAGAAGAGAATAGTGTGCAAAAGCTGTTCTCTAGCATGCATGCTCAGAGATACTGAAACTGTGGAAAAATATGGCTAAGAAGAATAAATAACCTCAATGTATAAATAAGTTACTGGGTGTAAAGATAAGAGGGTGCTTTAACAAGATATTGCCTTGCTGGGGGGATAATTCTTGGATGTTTCCTGCAATGTGTGAGGAATCAAAAGGAAATGCCAAAACTGCAGAATTTTTTTGTGGACAACCGGTGTGCAGTCATGTACTGAACTTGCATCATCCTCAGTAGAATGTAGTTATGTTTGTGTCCACTTTGGGGGACATTAGCACGCACATTTACAGAAAGCTCTTTGCTTCATTTGGGGGAAATGAAAACAGGAGCTGCTGTAACACACTATGCCCAAAGGAAGTATTTCCTAAGTGGTGCCAATCAGTAAATGATGAATTGCTCTGGGCACATCTCAATCATAGCAACTGTGCTAATGCTATAGGAAGCTTTTGCTTTAGGATATATCAGTGAAAGCTGCACACACAAAGTGTATGGGATCTATACAGAAAGGCTGTGGGGGAGGCATATGACAGGGAGCAAAAATAATTAGAGAACTGGGGGAGTATCAAAAAAAGGAGAGAAAATCTGAGAAGACAGAGATAAGTGAAAACTAAAATAGAAATAAGTGGACATAATCTGGGACATCAACTGGAATGGAATAAGGAGAGGATGTTAATGAAAGAAGAAAGAGAGAAAAATAAGTTAACTTGTTTTGGTCCATTCTCTGAGGGTAGGAACAATCAGCTCATAGATTTATTGCTAGTCCATCTTCAACATTTATCCAGTGTCTAACTGTGATGATAAACATTGTTTGTGGCAGAAAAAAGATAAATGTTTTCATCTGATTAGAGTAATAAAAATAACAGAAAAAACTGCTTGCACTTAAGGCTTACTAATTGTTCCGGGGGAGGTGGATTAATGGTTAGAGTGCAGAATAAGTGGTCAAAGGTACCTGAAAAGTGTGGTTTATTTCTGGACTTTGTGTACCACTAGTATACTATATACAGTACCACTTTGCAGTCCTGGGAAACGCTCTAGAATTCCCAAGTCTAATGGTTTGGAAATCACTTGCTTCATCATTACTAAAATCTCAATCCAGGACCACTAATTTAATGAGTGACTTGTGTGCTGCTAGATGCAGACATTTCCTTTCACCAGACTAACGACTTTCTGCTATTCTTTCTCACTTGATGGGCAGGCACTAAACGGATGACAGCCACCTATCCACAGTTCACTGTATGAACATTAGTCAGGTTAAAAAATTAGAAGATTGCATTGCCTGTAAGTCCTTCCCCAGCCTTCACTTGCAGATGTTTGGAGCAACAGTAGCATCCAGTGGCCAGAATGTTAATTACATTATATGAGGGCATTGCACACTGGCTGCATCCTCTGACTGCATCATCTTGACAGCAATAAAAAAAGTAGGTGAGAGCAGGCCTTGAAAAGGAAGCATCGTGCTTATATTGCACAAAATTAACCTGCATGCATTAATATTAATACCTAAGTCTTCTTGATAGGTTGGTGTGTTTTCCTGCCTGCACCAAGTGTGATTAGAATAATCCATTGCACTGACTTTTAAGTCTGTAAATATTGAGACCTCTCAGCCTGGCTGACCATGGGTGCACAGAGGTGCTGTGCAGCAGGTGGGGCTGGAGGATGAGTGGGAGGACAGGGGACGAGAGGAAGCACAGTGGCTTTGGGGGCAGACGGCTTGTGGGGGCATCCCCACCCCCAACCCCTCCACACACATACACACTCCTTATCTTCACCTGGGCTGGCAAGTGAGAAATGTGGTCAAAAAATGTGAATCCCACACTGAGAGGGTGACACTCGCTCAGGCTTGGCACACTACAAGAAACAAATGACCTTGAATAAAGGCACCACACACGATCAAGGGCACAAGGAGGGGAGGTAAGTGCCTGCTGTCGCTCAGAGGAGAGGTTTCCCTAGGTGCCCTGCGAGTGAGGGAGCTGCCAGGTGTTCGTGGGGGAGCGCTTGGCTGAGCCTGCCCAGCAACGCAGGTACTGAGGAGAGAGCAGGGCGCAGATTGTTCGCTCAGGAGAACAGGAGACCTTGAAGACAAGGCAGCTAGACCAGGATATCAAAAATTTAGCAGGTGGTAACTACAATTAGACATCTAGGGCTAATTTTATCCTTGGAACTGCAATTAAAAAAAAAAAAAAAAACACCTTTCCGTGTCCCTGTGCTGTGCTAGCATCAGGGCTGGAGAATCCCGGGAGCAAGACTGGCTGCAGCTCTGTAGGTCCCTGGCTGCACGCAGACCTCTGCCTTTCATGAGCAAAGTGCTCGGGTGCCCCCAGCACCACCAGGCCTGTTTTGCTGTGCTCCCGCAGTCTCGCAGGGCGCAGTTTCCTCTGTGACCTTGAGGCCACAAAGCCTGGCAGGGACAGTTAATGATTCCCCAAACCCCCTTACTGTCTCTGTGCTCCTGTGCAAACATTAGCCAGGGTGGAAGGGAACAAGCTGCCAGGGTGGCTGTCTCTTTCTCTTTTCTCTTCTTTTTTTAACTAACAAGAAGGCAACTGCAGAGATTTTGCACATCTCCTGCAGAAGTGCTTGCCCTAAGTGCTGGAGAGAGCAGTTCTCCCTCACCAGCCTTTCTGCTCTGTGTGTCTCCTCCCCAAAATGTTAGATGTTGAGGCATATGCAGGGAAAATTAGCCCCCAGGACAAGTATGTTATTTAGATTCCCATCCGCTTCGCATGCCTGCATGGATGAATTTTGGAATTGTCACTGGGACTGTCACTGTGTTGGTGCTGGGCCCTGCGTTGTTCAGAGAGTCTTGGTGGGGCATGTGGTACAGACAACGGCACGCCACGTCTTGGGGACATGGTGAAGGGCTCTGCTCCCTCCACCCTGCGAGCCACCTGCTCAGCTAGTCCGTGACATATTCAGCCTGCTAGCAGATGGCTATGGACAAGGCAAGTCTTCATGCTGTGATGCTGTTCAAGCAGTAAATGGCATCGCTTGTGTCTCCAGCTCTCTCAGGTGTTTTCTTCAATGGAGGAAGTGTGAACTGACACCACACGCAGCAGGCAGATGTGGTTACATGACCAGAGGGTCATGTGAACTCGTGACACATTGGGTAGTGCCGACTGCGTGGGAGCCTGAAGCACTGTAACCACTTTTTCCGCTTGATGGATATTAAAGACTCAGCCTTCCTACTCTTATCCTGAGGCACTGTGTTTCTCTCTCCTGCCACGACCAATGAAACCTGCTACTGAATCATAGAGAAAAACTTGTTTATCTCCTTTCTGAAGCTGATACTGAAAGCTCCTGGGAAACTGAGCAGCACATTGCGGCTATTAGCAGGAAGATGAAGGCAACAGAGCAATATCTGTTTCAGATCGTGATTGTGCCCTGCCTTCTGCACAGCACATGGGAAAGCAGAGGAGAGAGTCTTGCCAGAGCTGGGAGCTGGGCGCTCAGTGCCTTTCCAGAGGTTTTGGTGTCCCTTTTGAAAAACTGACCACCTGGGACAGATTATATTGGATGTTTTGCACATGGGATGCTTTAAGAGGAAGAGCCTATGCTTGGAATAGGCAGGTGGAAATCTTGTTTGTGTTATGAAATCATGCCACGGTGGTGCATGTCACTTGGCTGTGTGTATGAACAGTCAGTGGTGCCTACTGGGCTTTTGGTGCCCTGTGAATATTAAACATTGGGGTACAGGCCAAGGTAGGTTCATTATCTATACAAAGGCTGTCCTATGCATGCTCTATCGATCCTGTTTTGGAGACCCAAATCATTCACAAATAAATATAGCTGAAAATATTCCTGTGTTTAAACAAAACACAACTTTAGTATCCTCCAAGTACAAATATTAGAAGAGCAAGCAGTAGTAAACGTGCAAGCACTAATAACATGTAGAACTATGGAAACAGATAAGTTTAAATTAATGGATAAAAGTGATTTATACTGAGACCATGGAGGTGTGGAAGGGGGCTCACAGCTGCAATAAGCAGCTTTTTCCCTTTGAGACTGTGCAGGGATCTCTTGTGCCTGGAGCAGCATGGGTCTGAGGGCTGACAAGAGTTGGCTCATTCCAGGTGGTTTAGTTTCTATGGTAACAAAGATAAAAATCACATCACATCCAATGCTGGAAAGCCATGTCCCAAGGACACTGCCACAGATTTGGAAGACCCTGGAGGCAGGGAGTCCTTTTCAGATATTCCTCTCAGGTTTCTTGATGCAGGAAAGCACCCTGGCAGGCATACCTGGTGTTTAATGGGCTTCATACTAGTTGCCTGCCGCTTTTCAGTCTATTTATTTTTGGCAGAGGCTGCATTGGTTCTGAGGCTATAGGACTAGATGTTTAATTAGCAGGATAAGGGAAGGAGGTCTAAGAGATCAGCTGGGTGAGAACTGCTCATGAAGACAGACAAATGGTGTTAGACATTTAAACTCTGCAAGCTTTCATGCCTATTAGACACCATATTCTGAACCATGTAACAAATAGGAAAGAAATTGCGCTTATAAATTGTCATCAGAACCAAGCATAGTGGGGTGCCGTTGTTCATCATGCCCATGCGTCCTGTCAGTGTGCTTAGCCAATGAACAACCCAGGCAGCTCTTCTGACCCAGCAGAAAGGAAGATCTGAATAGCAATGAGACCACCTTGCTAGAGCCCTCTCTGAATCTAAAATGCCATTTCATCTCCCCCGTAGCCATGGTCAGATTCCTTGTCCTATCCGTCCTGTTTTGCAATGAGTTCTGGAGTTTGAGGCGTTTGCAGCATTTGTGCTTTGCAATGCGCTCTTTGTCTGTACTTTGCATGTTAGCAAAATAAGGCGCACATTAAATTTAATGCTACATAGGAAAGGTTCTGCTGTCAAAAGCTTTTTAGCACAATGATATTTTGACAGAAGGCAAAATGACTGCTTAAGATTTGTGAAGATAACAAAATAGCCCTGATTTCCTACATTAATTCCCAGCACAGTCAAATAGTGCAATTCACAGTTCTCTTGTCAGTAAACTCAGTTCAAGGTCATTTGGGTCGAATGAGGTGTGGGTGTTCAGGCTGGTTTGTGTAGTGCTTCCCAGCTGGTCCAATCCTCCTTTCTGTCTTTGAGTTTCTCATCTGTGTCTGAGATAAAGTGAGATTCCACACTGGTGTCTCATGCCAAAGTCCTGTTTCGGGCTGGAAGTGCTAGTTTGGTCTCGTAACACAGCTGTGGGCCATTTTCCAGAGTTGTCTCAGGCACTTTCAGATGTAACCAGAACGGCCTGTTGATGCAAAGTGATGTAGGAAAACAACTGGTAGTCAAACAAAATATTGTGGTTTATAGGTGCCAGATAAATGCGTTCACTCTCTCAAACATAAAATTATACTCAGACCTAATAACAATGAAATCTCTTGCCAGCTCTTCCGTTCCATTGATGTGAGGACATGCAAACTTGGCTAAACATACCTCTTCTTCTAAATTGTAAAAGTTTTGGCCCAATACAAAGTGCTTTTAAAGATAAGCCCCAGGCCTGCAGATGGAGTAGTAGAGCCATTACATGTAGTATTGGAACCTCGTGACTCCTTCAAATTCCTGCATATAGTAAATACAGCTGCCAAATACAGCCCCCCAAAGCTTGAGGGCAGCTGTGGTCTGTTAGGAAACCTGCTACAACTAATAGTAAAGACAGAAGAACCAAAAAGCAGAAACACTGTCTGCAAATATTACAAATACTTTCCTGAACTAGATTCTTTATCTAAAAGCCTTGGAAGTAACCTTTTAATTCTCCAAGGTTTAACACTGTCACCAAAGCAGTCAAGGGAATGGGACACTAAGGATTTGTTCCTGCTTGTGATTCAACATTATATGCAGAGGTTCAAAACCTTTACACAGTGACAGAGTGCCTGCTGAGGATTTATACCGCCTGTAGAGCTGGTTTAACTAGACTGGCAGAAGCTCAAGGTCTTGTTTTTAGGACTCAAAATTGAGTGTTAACTCTCTGCAAAGATATACCTTCAAGAGAGAAAACTCCATAGTGCAGATTAAGCCTATTGCTTTTGCTTTTACGGGCAGACAGTTCTTGACTCCATGTCCCATTAAATGTACATGGAAGGGTTCCATGAACTTTTATTTTTCAGTTCATATATTCATCACTGAAAAGACATTAAGGGTGTAGGAGACCTATGGCAGAAGCTATATAATCATGGGTGATATGGAAAATTCAAGAGGGGAGCAACTATCTCTTGCCAAGCAAAAACCAGGAGTCATCAAATGAGACAAAGAGTTCAAAACAAAGGAAAATACTTCTTAACACAACACAGAGTTAAGCTGTGGAACTCCTCGTCACAGGACACTCCGAGTGCCAGAGGTTCACAGAAGCTCCAAATGCAATCGCACAAAAAAAGGAAGAAAAAGCTACCAAAGTGTTAAATGCAAATCATCGCTTTTAAGGTAGTCCCAAGCTAAAAATGGCTGCAGGCCAGGGAAGTACTTTGATGCAGTATCTCTGTATTTTTCCTGTTCTTATGTTCTTCCCTAGGCATCTGCCAAAATCCATGTTTTACTTTCAGCAGAGAAGAGGAAGGGGTGCAGATGAGGGCCAAAGCATCAAACCTTTAAAATTACTGAACTGTAGAGCAGGAGCATCCTCAACAGTAGCCACTGCTGCCTGACAGTGTCCAGTGAGCAGCTGGACACTACCTGCTGGTGCTGCTGGCCACAGTTACTGGTTTCCCCTTTTAGGATGGGCTGATGCCCAGTCCTAACAAAATTAAATACTCTCTTCTCCCCTCATTCCTCCCGCAAAAGAAGAAAAGCTGACCCATGGCAATGCATAATAGATGACAAACACTGGGAATTCCTTAATTTCCCTTCTTCTTTTTATTCCCTAATTGACTGAAATATTCTAATTTCCTGAAATATACAGCTATGAATCCAGATATTTTTTAAAAGATTGGGGGCGGGAAGGGGGGGATGGAGAAAAAAAGTTCACCCTAATGGTCACTGCACACTTCCCCCCCTAGCTAGTGTGTCCACTGAGACTTGGAGCTGAAAACTGAGGTAACCAGCAATGGTATGTTTACATTATGATACGTATAGGACATTTTGTCTGTCTCCTAAAAAAGCAGGGAAGAATTACTCCAACCGCAATTCAAGAAGTCTTCAGAAATGTTATTACACATTACTAGCCTAATTCCCTTGCTGAGACTGGTCCTCGGCTGCTCTGCAGGATGACGCTCCACTGCCTGGGAGCAGGAGGTCAGCGTGCACCTCCCGCAGACTGAGCTCGCTTATGTTTATCGGTGTTGCAGAGGTACCCTATGACCAGGCAGGAATGGGCCCTTTCTGTGCAAATACCAAGTCTAGATCCCAAGAGCTTACAGGCTGAATAACAAGACAACAGGTAGCCTACTGCTTCAGGCCAGCACTTCAAGAGCAGAATTAGGCTTGAAATATTCAAACCATCTACGGGAGCTGGTGCTGAAGAAAGAGGTGCATGACCTTTCCATGCATAGTTCAAGGTGACTGTGCAAAAGCCATGGTGTGTTTTATCAGAGCAGGGATTTCAGCTGGTATCTGGCAGTTGCCGCAGAGCGAGTGGCTGTGCCTTCTCCTCCCAGCTGTCCACAGCTGCTTTGTGATGGGCCCACAGATCCTCCCTGCTGTGGGGGTGCGACGTGTCTGGAGCACATTCCCCAGCTTCTCCTCTTGGCACGGCAGAGGCTGTATCTGTCAGATGGGCAGACCAAAGGCCAGTTTTTCTAGCTGTCAGAGGAAGGTTATTTACTCTCCCTGCAGCTCTGCAGAGATCTCACAAAGCCCTGCCAGCCCCTGAGGTTTCTCAGGGACCCACTCACCAGCATTGCTCTGAAGGCACTTAAGATCCCAAGATGTAGCTAAGGGCAGAATTTGGCTCTGTATCTATTTTTGCTCCTGTTCCTTTTCAAGAATATAATCTGTTAAATTAAATCAAACATTTCCTCCTGCATGAACAAACCACTACATATTTTCCTTTTGTTCCAAATGCACCATTTAATTACAACGGAGGAGGTTTGGCAAATTCAGCTAAAGACTGCCACCCAAACTAACAAACAACCAAGTAAACAAAAACCTACAGAGCTCCTCAGAAGACTGTCTTTATATAAGGGACTACTTTTTAACCTACCTCATGGGCCTTATATATAAAGAACCAAAACATCAGAACAGACAAGAATGCATATTCTGAGGCTAGCAATATCATACTCAAAAATTACAATGTGTATCTGAAACACAGCAGGGGAGAAACTTCAAAGAATCTGATGAAGTTCACTGCACAACCCCCAGCCTTTGAAATACCCACCCAGATCAATAGCGGCATTAAAGAGTATCACTGTTGTCTGAATAAGCTGGGATATTTCCAGGTCCACATTTTTTCTCCAGAGAACAGATGTAGATATAGATATTGTTTGCTTTAAGCAACTCTTTCAAACCAACAACATTTGTTTTGCATTTCTGGAATTCTATAGAATGTGTTCCAAATCGAATGTTTTCTTTAAAGCTCAGCTTCCAGAAATTATTTTATGAGAAATTTAAGCTTTTGCTTTACAATAAGATTTTAGAGAAAATTCTCCTTAATATTTGAGAGATAAAGCCTAAAAATGTCAAGCCTCAACCACTAGTTAAAAATTTTAAATTCCATAATCAGAAAAAAGACCCAATATCTCCTTTTAGGCCTCCAGATTTATATGCCAATCTTTGGGAGGAAAACTTATGGGCTTTTGGGTTCAGCCGCAGTGTGTTTGAACTGAAAACAAAGGCATTTGCCAATTCTGTTTGAAAATGATTTTACGCTTTTCCAAGAGAGTTACTTATTCAAAATAATAAAAATAAGAAATATGTTTTATAAAATAATGAAGAAAAACATACAGACTATTTAAATGTGCACAACAGTCCATGATATAATCCTTAGAATATGTATTCCTAAGTGCGGAACGATATTCCAAACCAATAAAAACTCAATAAGCTCTGCCATTATAGGGAACAATATTTTCCTTTTTTAGAGAATACTGTTTTAATCTTTTAGTCAGGCCTTCTTTGGAAGGTCTTTCTAGCAGTTTCAGCTCAGTCCTGCATACTACTGACCCAGCAGGGCTCAGCTCTTTTTGGAAAAAAATACTCGATCATCACTGGTTTCAGCCACCATTATTTCCCAGAAGTGTTTACTGAGAAAAAGTCTTCAAACTATGGCAGTTGCTTCCATTTAATCTTTTTTTATTGTTCAAATTAAATTGTTTGCATTGCATGGGTAAACATTGCATTGCATGGGTAAACATTGCATTGCATGTGTTTTGTAAAATAGGTAAAAGAAGCCAAAATTATCATTATGCATTCCTGATAATATATGCAGTAGTGGAGGAGAAAAGTAGTAAATTATTTTGTTAAGTCCCAAAATATTAAGGCAGAATTGGGATGATTAACCACAAGAAATATCAAAAAGAAATACGAGCTACTTTAAAGCTCAAAACAATCAGCACTTTAAAAGGCTGGCCTTCACATGAAAGAAAAATTAGGAGAAAACAGAACTGAAATTCTTTTTCTTTGAAACACTTCCAGTAAAGGTGACTCCCTAATTTTGTCTGCCAGAGATAAGAAAGTATTTAGTGAACTAATTAACCCACCCTTCCCATGAAAACCATCGCAATGTAAAATTTCCATAACTGACTATAAAGGTTTCCCCTGAGCCCAGGCAGCGAGGAGGCTTGGCCGCCCTGGGAATGCACTGGGGCCACATTCCTGCCCCCCAGCGGGGCAGGAGCAATGGAGAAGCCCCATGGCCATGGAAGAGCACCACAATCACAGAAGAGCCCCACAACCATGAGGAGCCCCACGGCCACAAGGAACCTCACAATCGCAGAGGAGCCCCATGGCTGTGGAGGAGCTCCACAGGAACAAGGAGACAGATGGTGGTGGAGGAGCCCCCTCCAGCTCCAGAGGAATCCCATGGCCACGGAGGAGCCCCATGGCCACAAGGAGACATATGGCGATGGAGGAGACCCATGGCCGTGGACGTGCCCCTTGGCCGCGGAGCAGACCCTTCGCTTTCCTTGCCCAGCTGCGCCAGAAACAAAGAAGGAAGGAGAGCAGTGAGCAGAGAGAGGGTAGTGAGGAGAATGGCGGGAGAAGGCGTAGCAAGGTCAGCTCCATAAATAAATTCAATACAGAAAGATAAGAGGGGGAGGAGTGCACACCCCAGAAGGCAGCTGATGTCATTCCAGTCTTCTGTTTATGCTCTTTCATTTTAAACCTGCTACCTGAGAACTTTTCTATGCAAGCATAAGGAGCAGAGTTTGTAAGAAGCAATTATTTTTATTTGAACTTTTGAAATACCTGGAAAAACAGACAAGGCTGGGGTTCAGAATATCCCCCCTCTTCACGCCACCGCAGCTACAATACTGCTGTTACTCTGTGAATCAGCATCTTCTCCATCATCCGCTCTCCCCTCTGCTGCTTCGTTTTGCTGCCTATTAACCTTATGCCCCCCTGATTTAGCTCAACAGAGCCACAAGCTGGAGCCGGCTGTGCGCAGTGCCCACACAAAAGGCCTGTTAGCCCCACACGGCCTTTGAGGGAGTGCGGAAAAGGAGCCAAGAAAAACATGGAAACACATCCCTTCAGACAGAGAGAAACCGAGAAAGGCAGGGATGTACTGAGAAAGCAAAACAGCAAAAGCATTATTAGGATAAAGCCACCTCCAGCATCCGTCTTAGCAGGAAGGTGCCTGGCAAGAAAAGTAGTGGTTTTCTCCCAGGAGCACCGAGGAAGACGGAAGTGCCCCGGTAGCGCACAGAAAACACAGGTAGGAAGGGCAGTGAAAACGCTGAAAATGGCCAGGATCTCAGAAAAAGCTGTTGCATTCAGTGAGTTTAGGCCCAGCTGTGTTGAGCCGTGATGTCTATCAGGCCCCAGCAAAGCCTGGGAGGAAACACAGATCCGCGAGGGGAAGGTCTGCAAGCGCAGCCGAGGGCATGGCTTGCAGGCCTAAGGCAGGCACAGAACCCTGAGAAAAAAAGGGGTGGGACTAGAGAGTAGAGCCTGGAGCCCACAGAGAGCTGTTGAGCAGACTTTGATTTTATAGAGACATTGAGCAGGCTTTGATTTTATAGAGAAATTTGCAAACAAACCTATGCACGTGTGAGCATTTAATTCAGGGAGGGCTATCTTGTGTTATATAATGCGTTCACAAGGACTGCAAAAAAGGAGTAAAAAGCTATACTAACAACAGCAAAAGAATTAAAAAGCCCAGGGAAGTTGAAAGGAAGAAAATGTCTCAGCCCTGAGGGCCCCCCCAGGCCCGGCCCGGGGCTGTCAATCGCTACCCCACACCTCCACCACAGCATCCTGAAAGGGCAAACAGACCCAAATAGGCTGAGTCGAACAGAGATTTTGACTAACTCCTCCAGGATAATCTGAAATGTAAGAGCTGAGTCCCCATGTCCCCTCCTCCCCTAGCAATTGTTGCTCCTGCATTTTCCTTCCTCACCGTATCCCTTGTCTTTGGGATCAGATTTTGCCCTCTGTTGAAACAAAGCTGCCTTAGTCATCTGTGACAGCTCCATCATTTGGTGACTAAATTGGAGGTGACAGAAAAGATGGCAGCACATTTGATAATGAATTGGGACTGAAGGGAGGGGAGGGATTTTGACACTTACTCCAGCATAGCTCTGTATTTTGACGCTTTCAGGCCATGAATGTCCACCCTCAGAGTTACCTACAGTACTGTAAGCCCTAGACAGTCTGACAGTTTTGGAGTGAATGATCGGACTGAGCGTTGTGTTTTCCTCAGCAGTGAGCCTCAGCATGGGAGGCAGAAGCTGTGTTTCGTCTTGCTGCTATCCTTTTCCACTCCTTTTGGATCTGTTTTTCTTCACGGAAACAGAATTGCACACTAGCTACCGCAGTGGAGCACCGAGTAATTTTTACTCTTTTCCTCCTTTTCTAACCCAAAAGAATGGTTGTCTAAATCCCTAATAAGCATATTCAACCATAGCAAGCTTATGTTACCACCTTGGACTCTGTGCCCCATTTATTCTATCGAAGTCAACACAACAGAACACACCTGAGACTCAGGAAGTACCACGCTGAAGTCTGAGAGAGGGTCAAAGAGCAGGACTGTCCGAGTGAGCACAAATGCCTGCTCAAATGAGGGTCTGGACATCTCAGGAGAGGTTGCTCCAAGGTCATGGCCAGCAAGTCAAAATTTTATTTCCTAAAAGAATATATCAAAAACTCTGCTCTTTTCTATCTCTTTTCCCTTGTCTGAATTCTTCTCCTCTTCCATCAGTCGTATCTCAACTCCAAGTATTTTTTCTTCTTAACACCCTTTCCTTGGCTATTTTTTTTCTAAAACCACAGTATTATTTCTCTGCAAACAAAAGCCTTCAGCTCCTCTGGGAAAGATTAGTGAAGATGCAGCTTAAATTATCAAAAGTGCTATTTCATTAGTATAGCTAATACCAGTTTTCCCACTAAACTATACTAGCACGATAACTTTTATTACTGTTGTGTAAGTCTAGACTGAACTTTTTGCAATGTAAGTATGTCAATTAATATGTTATTTGGGTTTGTTTTTGTTGTACACTTTCAGCCATAGCCGTGGAAGTACAATGCTGCTAATCAAGCTATATTTCATGTCTCAAGTTTTGGCCTTGCTATTCTACTCCGTCCCTGAGGTTTTTGAATTTCCGATATCCCAGAAGCACATGGAGCCTGGCCCTCTAGCGTTCCCCACAGTGTAAAGGGGGAGGCCTCATCCCTTCCGGGTCACATGTGCTCTGAAAGTAAACTTTTGCAACAATTAAAGCACAGGTCTCACAGACAACAGCCTCCTTACTAACCCCCAAATCCCCAAATTATTAATCCCCAAAGTAGATCAGAACCTGTGCAGTTATGAGACAAGACCTAATCTAGCCAGTACAAAGGAACCAAGGCTGCATGAGCAATAGATAGCTATTATCTTTTACCATGTCCAGCAGTGGAGGGAAAGTAGTCACTTTGTCAGTGGATTTTCCAGCTGTACCCTAAAGACTAACTTAAATTCTTTTCCTTTTTATGTTTGTAGATCTACACTTGAGCCATTATATCACTTTCCTCTTGTGCCCAAGATAGCTCTAAAGAGCTCCAACTCTACAACAGATCACAGGGAGTATGGAGACATACTCTTGGTCAGTGCCTGCTGCCCAGCTTTCTCAGGAACTTAGCTGGATGTTGTCTCACCCCATATGTGATGTCCCGACACAGCTGAAACCTCTCCATGCTCTGCTGCAGGCAGCTCTGTTAGTCTCTAGATCTACAAATACTGTCAAGCAGATGTTTCTATCTGCTTTGCCTTCCCATCTCCCTGTACTCATCTCAAAGTTGGCAGTTATGGAAAGAGAAACCTTTAGAAGTATTTTGAATACAGAGTACTGGGTTTCCTACAGAAATCAGAGGGGAAGGTTAAAGAAGAGGTAAGTTACAGTCCATACCTTGTCAAGCCATGGTGTACTCAGGTTTAAAGAGACTAGTTTAGATGTGGGATGTAGTTTAGAGGTTGACTTGTTAGGCCCCAGGGCTTCCAAGAAACAAGAGCTATAGTTGAAGTTGAGCGGTATTTTCCATGAGAACTTCCCCCCTTGCAGTTCTCTGAAGCTGAATAAATCCTCTCAGAAGTCTGTATTTTCCGAGGCTTTGGGCTTGGCACAATGATTTAACTTTATTTGCTGGTATGGGTTTTATCTTCTGTTTGTTTGTGCAATATTTTAATGGCTTTGACTTTGTGACTTTCAGGTGCCTGAAGTGCTGCAGCAGATGGGCACAATAACATTTTTATTAGAAAGCCTTGCCAGCTTGATTTTTAATTCAGACCTTTCTAGCTGCTGATCTGTGGTCCTAGCAATTGACATGCGTGTCCAGTGCATTTTCCTTTTTATAGGTCAAAACAAGAGGACAAATCCCACACCTTCTCTTCAGGGTCAAACTGCGCCTTTGAGAGCCTGTGTAAAACCAGAGTAGCATCCTTTTAGGAACATATAACTCCTATGTAAGAGTGTATTATAGGTTTACCACTATGCCTGTTTCACGAAGGATATGAGCACCCAAGCAGTAGAACCTGCCTCTTTGCTTGCAGGTCCCTATACAATAATCCTGACAGGTCATCTGTAACATCAGTTCCCCAGTTTTAGTCCTGAGGCCGGTAAAGAAGGTGCTGGACCAGGACTGCACAGGGATCTACACTGTTCCCTGACTGGCCTGGTGTAAATGATCAGCTTCAAGCTGCAGTGCTGGTCTTATGCACACTTTGTTTGCTAGAAATTCTCTTTTTAAGCAGGATGCCAGGCAGGCCTGAGAGCACAGTTCCCTGCTTGCCAGAGACTTTGGGCTGAGGGAGAGGAAACCCAGCACTGGATGACTCCAGCTGCTGTGATTAACTTTGGGAGACCCATGCTGAATTCTCCCCAGTCCTACCCCGCAGACCCAGCTCCAAGGAGATATCCTGGGCCTCCAGTTTTACTCAGACCTCACTTCGGCTTCTTCTACATTTAAACAGAGTTTACTGTGCTAATACTGTTACTTTTTCTAGACTAGCAAGTCCCTTTTCACATAGGCAAGGAATTATTGAAAGAGTTATCTTGCCAGCATAGCTGCTACTAGTTTTCCAAACAAAATGAGTTACATCAATAAAAGTATTTTTTCATCCAATATAATCTCAACGATTGTAGAGTTTCCCAGCTTCACTACATTTGTTGGATATATCATTTGTTGGATATATCATTTGTCTACATCTCCACCAATAAACAAAATAGTGATAAACATTTCAATGGTAGACTCAAGCCTCAGGCAAGTTTTGCCATGTTTAGCAGGATACCTGCAAATTCTCCTTGTAGGGGTTCCCATTCATTTCAGAAGAGATTGTACTTGAAGGAAGAATAACAAATCAGGTGAGTACATTAAGATTCCTCTCTTTGTGATTAACCTAGGTACCATAAATCCTCCTATTTTTTGGATGAAAATTGCATATTAGTTAGTATTGCATTAGAAAGCTTTGAATCTTGAACATACTGGCTTCAGTTCTTTATCTGGCTGTTTGGGTTTCCACAATAATGTGTATTACTGAAGAAAATCTGCTTAACGTACTTTTTTTACACTGTTACTGTAACTCCTTGAAATATGTATAATATTTCTGAATGTATGCAAATTATGTAAATAAAGTAGAACACAGAACACTAAAATGAACAAGATACAGTGAAAAGACAAAGATAATGCTTCACTTTGCTGGGAGCTGCTAATCACACAATCAGCGAACTTGGTAAATAGTGATATTACCTCATGCTTTGAATTTTTTCCAGACTTTATTTTTAACTTTTGGCACACAGTTGCTTAATAACAACTTTTTACAAGAAGGCACTCATTTTTAGCATGCATTAACATTTCACAAATACAAGAGTGCAGAGATTCCTTCTCAAATTTCTACCTGAAAAAGAACAAGCAAAAATCATTCAACTAAAGACAATAGTAGGCCTAAGACCAAAGATTAGAGAACAACAGGAAATAAATTAAACACTGGGTCAGCATATTCCATAGCGTTGTGGCACAATGTAACTGTGTCATAGTAACCCTGACCTTAGCATTTGTCAGTGCTCTTGTTGCTTTGTCTCATATTCCATGGTGATATTTGCTAGTAATGCATTAACAGAATGCGCATTCCCAAAGCATGGAAACATTTTTTTTTTCAGTTCCCAACATTATAGACATATCTTGAATCAATAGAGCTGGCCACTTACTGTGATAATCAGAAATACTGTGGAAGGTAATTGTTTCACAGCAAATGACTTTACATGATTCGATGATTACTAGGTCCCAAACAGTATTTTTGCTGTCAATCCATCGTGATTTATTGTCCATTTCTACACTATGTATCATCACATTATTGTTCCAGGGTTCTTCTTGATCTTTGGTTTACAGAGCCCAGCTGCACATTTTGTTGCTGGCAGTTTAAAAAAATATTAGTTTGCATATCAGTTTAAATGCTGTGCCCAAAGAACATGTTTCACCTATACTGTTTCTGGGGGGATTCCTGGATGGTCTTTACGTTATCTTTCCTATGTTTCAATTGTGGTAAGTCAATGAGAGTATGTAAGTCTAATTCTCCTCTCTGAACTAATAATGATTTGATTTTACTTCATTTCCAATCCTGGCTACAAATACACAGCATGGCACATCTTAATTGTACAGCTGATATTTATTGAATGTGTGTCAGAATATTTTGATAATATTTTATTATTCACTGCTTGTGCTTTTCATGCTTCTCAGGTTTTAAGGGTCATCAGATACAACTGCTTTTGGATAATGGATAAGGATAGTGCTGGCTGACCAGTATTTCTTTCCATGGTGTTTTAACTTAAGCATTTTCATTCTGTTAATATTTTCCAAATGAGAGTTACACTTTGAAGATTCAGGCTGGAGCTCTCAAGTCCTGCTCTGGATGAGGAGAGAGAAAAAGTGGCCACCCATCAGCTTCCTACATGCCTTGGCAGAAGTGGGCTCTATCCACACTGCTGGAGAGCAGGTCGGAGAGCCCCAAAATGACTCCTCTGTGTGTGGCTTGCTGCCCAGAACTCCTGCAACACATCTCTGTCATGCCAACAGAACGGTGGTAGGTTTTCCAAACTGATGCTTCATTTCCCTTTCTAGTGAATGTAATTTTCTTTGTGTTATACCCACACTCCCAGCCTGTGTTTGGGGTGTTTGACCATTAAGGATGCCCAGAAAGACACGTGAAGCTTAAAACTGTTGGCATTTGTTTTGAGACCTTTGAGATCTTTTCCTTCTACCTAAATGAGGCCTCTGTTTCAGCTGACAAGCCAGCTGAATTGCCTGTGCTTCAGATGCTTGATGACGGTTTTTATGGCTAAACCCCATTTTACACGATAGTGATATATCATCATGAGATTACGGAGCTTTCTGCCTTGACCTTCTATACTTCCTGTTTCTGTTTCTAAGTGTCATTTGAAATGTTGCTGATGATGATGTTTTGGTTATAGATGATCTGTTCCTCACATCACAGTAACTGACTAACTATGAAACTGAAAATCAAGTTTGTTTCATTTTCAAAGTGCTCCTTTAAGTGTCCTTATCAATCCCTTTTATTAATTGGAATTTCACTCTTACCTGCAATTTACTGTTCCTTTGTCTCTCTTTGTCCTTTACTGTTCCTTTTTCTTCTCTTTATCCTGTGAGTTGCATTCACAGCCCCAGATGTCCCCATAGCTTTGATTTCTATCAGTTTTTGAAGAAAATGGTGTCACGGTCATGGTCTTCCAGCTTTCTGGCAGGATGGACAGCCTTCACCCTCTGTTCCTCCACTCATTCCTAAGACAGAGACGCGAAGCTGCTTGAAGAACTCTTCTTACAGGCACATCCACCAGGAGCCGGCCACATTAAGCCCCAGTCTTGTTGCCGCTTGTTTCCTGCAGGCTTGGTACAACTGCCCATTCCTGTGAGGGATGATGCTAACAGGTGAGTTTCACTACTCAGAGACCTCCAGCTGACAGGCAAGCCTGTCGCTAATATAACATTTTACATTCTCTGCCATGGTCATTAATTTTGCCATAAATGTGGCATTAAGCAGGGTATTAAAAATGGACTTTATTTATATTATAAACAGAAGATTTATTGCTGCACATACTGAGACCTTTATGGCGGGATGAACAGCCCTTGTCCTCCACCAAGGACCTTGTGGGGAACAGGACCTCCATCAGCTGTGCTGTTCCCTCAAAGCTCATTTAGGTGAAAGGGGAACATCCTTCTTGAATGTGTGTGTTGGGAAGAAAAGAGGAGGGCCTTTGCTCCTTCTCCAGCCCCCCACTTCATTTGTCCTCCTTCCATGCAGTGAGCACACTTGGATGGTGTCGTGGCATAAGAGCCTGTCCCACTTCATGCCTGGCAGTCAAAGGTTTGTTACTAAATGCACTTCCCCATTGCACTGACACCGGCCAGAGAAGCAGAACACAAAGCCTGAAAACATCACGCCAAGGTTTGGCCATAAGAGGCCTGAATTTAAGCCAGCTGAAGTACACCTGAGAGGAGTCTGGCCTTTGCTTTTAGGGCTGTAAATACGTGACTGCAGTTCACAGGAGATAAAAGTCTGGAAATAGCTGCCTTGGGACATCTATGTGAAAATGAACATCTGGTCTTGAGAAGGAACTACCCTGAACTGGACCCAGGTAAAACTTCCCAGGTTAAAGCTGATTTATCTCACTTCAAAGTATTATATCATGTGGTCATTACTTTCGATTTTCTTTGAAACAGCTGGGATTTTCCCAAGATAACCCATTCATGGCCAAATCACAAGGGTCATATTTAGTGTTATACTAAAAGTGAACAGGCAGCAGTGTTCCTTTAGAGTATGTTGTATTATAAATGATTTATGCCTGTAATAGTTTGCAGAATCAAAGACTAAAATATCCACATATTTGCCTAGGGTTTGTCAAGAGAGTTACTGCCAAGCACATGCTTTGCACAGTGGCCCCTGAAACAACCTGAGTTACATGACTACGTGACTATTTAGCATGTATAACTTTGGTCTGTAGCTTTAAACAAAGTTTTAACTTCTGCATGTTTTCTGAATACCAAGATCTTGACAGTTCTGCAGAGCAAAAGCCTGGCACACCAAAATGGAAGTGCACCCAAGGAAACCTCTTGCTAATGAATAGTGTTGTGAAGAGTCATTGGCCACGTCTGTAGTGCTCCAGTAGGTCATACTCGAGGCATCCTTTGCGTGCTGCATGAAAAAGCACTGAACTTACGCACCCACTGCAGACCCTGGGCACATCCAACACTCTTTTGTGTAACACCTTTCCTGTAAGTCTTTGCAGGCTGCCCAGCAAGGCCCTTCTAGCATCATCCCTTCCACCAGTCTGGCTTATTCATAGCATGCACATCAAGTGATGCCACTGTGCAAGGGTGGGCAGTCAGCCTGTGCCAATATCACTAGGTCCTTTCAGCAATACAGGGGAGCAGGGAGTCTGGGCCATGATGTCTGGATTTGCAGCCTTCCACAAAACCTGAATGCCCTTGTAACAACATACAGCAGCAAGGGAACATGCAGAAAGCAGTTGCAGCCCTGTCCCCATAATGCTGGCTGGGCTGGCAGGGACGAAGCAGCTGGGTGCAGGGCTGGCAGGCAATGTGCCGGTGAGGCAAGTGTGAGGAGGACAACAGACTAGGCAGGAAAACATTCTGCGAAGACCATTCCCAACTGTTCCCTCTCTGCCTTGGCCCTTTGCTTGGAAGACAGCACTCAAGCCACAGCTGCAGTCCCAGGAAGCCCACCTGAAAGGCCACAGTGCCAGCCTTTTGCAGGGACTAAGGCCCAAGGGACTAAGGCTTTGCAGGGACTAAGGCTGAGAGGTGACCAGGGCAGGCTGTGGCAGGCCCTGGTGGGAGGCAGGGACTGCTGAGTGGATGTGCCATGGCTGGGCATGGGGCTCCAAAGTGTCCTGCTGTGTTGGTTCCCAGGATAAGACCTTGTCATCCTTACACAGCCTGCCCTGAACCATGTTTCTGATGTGTGCTGGCAGCCCAAGCTGGGCAGTGCCCAGCATGGGAGTTAGACAGCTCCACCTGGGTGATGTGGGACTAACCCAGCATCTCATCTTGGGAGCTGGTAGGGATGGAGGACTGAGCCAGGGAGTGGAGATGTGGACTGGAGCAGCAGGAGTAGCTAGGATCTACATACCACGGCAAATGCTTAGTAGGCAAGTGAAGAGCCCTCTTGCTGAGGTTTCTTTTGCCTGTGCACTGTATGTTTGGGAACACTGGTTCAGGGCTGTGCTGGTGCCTGTACAAAAAAGAAGGGGCAAGACAGGCCTGCCTCCCCTGTTGGGCGGAGAATGGGAAGAAAGGCTGGGGGAAATGGCTGAGCAGGCACAAGCCTCACTGTGTAAGGTAGATGCTGAAGAACAAAATGGTATTTAGCCCATGCAAGCACACAATGGTAGTCATCTAGGGGAGCTAGCTGGCTGGTATCAACACCAAGCATTAACAGAGCACAAATCTGTCTAGCGGCCATCTATCAGGTAATCAACATATTAGAGATTAGCTGCTGTTGCTGGAGCAGGGTCTTCAAGCAAGGAAAGGCATACAGTGTTTGAAAGCCAAAGAGGAGGCACAAGCTACAAATGTTAGGAGTCTGTTCCTCACTGGACAGTCTTCTGCTCATCACTGTGCAGTACTAAGGTAAACTTTGGAGAAAGCACATCTTACAGCTTTTCCATGATGACCTTGGTATCAGGTTCTCTGGTGCACAGGAGGCCTCCTGGCAGGCACCCTATTATTAGCGTTACGCTATTGTTAGTGAAGCAAGGAGGGGAGCTCTGTGCGTGGGAACACAGCTTATTACCTGTGCCATGAAGAGGAATAGGTGCACCGAGGCACCTACCACTATTCAAATTCAAGTGGTCTTAAAGTTCAAGACCATGCAGACTGTCAGAGAACAGTAAAAACTGCTCAAAGGCACTGCAGCAGGAGGATCATGGAGGTGCTACAAACAGGCTGAGTCTCGGCCTCTGTTATAGTAACCACTTCATACAAGTCCAGCACAAATTCAGCAAGCTTACTCCTAAATTAGCTAGATTTCTGTTCCTACCCTTCTGTAGTAAAAGGCTGATGTAAAATATGTTAAATGTCATGCACCCTAACAAACAAATCAAATAAAATCAACTTTCAACAGGAAATTCTGCCTGTCTCCCACAGTTGGCTGAATGTTACATTTAGATGGACTACACCTCCAGCATCCTACCTACCCAGGGAAATACGTCATCTTTGAGGAGGATCAGAAAGTTACTCTGTTGGCTTCACTCCAAGTCATTAAAAATGATACACAATCAATGACACACAATGGAAACACACACTCAACTTGCAAGGTAGAAGACCTCATGAGAAGCAGAGGGCAGAGCAATCAATAGTTGACTCTGGAAATGTAGTACTGATGTCTCAGACATTGCTGCTTGGCTGCTTACTGCTCACCAAAAATGAACTTGAACCTGGACCTGGAGAGCTAATGTGCTGTTTAGAGATGGACTGGTGATTTCCTAGACACAACTGCCGTGGGATTCAGTTCTACCTGGATGAGGTGCCTGAGGCTCAGATACAACATAGGGCTGATACAGTAAGAAACAGTTTTCTAGCTTACTCCTTTTATACAACTATTTTGTTTTGGTCAGACAATATTCAATGGCACTGTGGATATATTTCTAGAAAGAGGAGAAAATGATTATATGACTAAGGTGATTCTTGGTTGTTTGGTCCTGTTTGTTTGCTGAGAAGTGCAGACGTGCCTATGTCCCCAAACAACCTGGAAACAAACAGTTCACAGCTGTGCTGCTCACTCTTTCCAAGACTGCTTTTCCACTCAGCTCTCCTTGCCCAAATTTTCTGTCTCCAGGAGCTCTGTCTCAGGGCAACTCTCTCTGTTACTTTTTTCTTATTTTTCCTGGCTTCCAGCCTCTAATACACTTCCAACAGCCAACCTCCTTTCGTCAGCATTTGCAACTCATTTCATCAGCCCATGCGTTAGTTCCCGATATTCCTTTCATGCCATGTATTATATAAGTTCCTACCATTTCTAGTTATTAGGGCCCTCAGAGACATATTTTTCTCTTTCCATTTAACTTGGAGGAACCATACACAGCTTACACACTGGTTTTAATGAGGTCTGTGCTTTCTATCTGTAGAGAGTTTATTTGACTTCACATTGAAATGTCCCCTATTAGAACAGTGAGATCTAGTTCTAATCATCTCCGTGAATGGTAACTAAAGGCCAGATCCAACAGAAGAACTCAGAAGAAAGTTTAAAAGGGAAAATTATTGTGAAATAAGAAGAGCTATGTATTTGCTGCATATTAATTTTTCTAAACTTTCTCTTGTGTAACTCTTAAAATGCAGCAAGTTCGAAGAAGTTTATTCAGTTTTGAAATTTCAGGTGCCTAAAATTATGTTCAAGTGGAATTCAAGGTTGCAACCTGCTCTATCTCCACAGCTCCGCCTAACTGAGGAGATTCCTAATATCAGGAACTGCCTCCACTTTTTGCCTGTTTTGTCTTGCCGCAAACACCTGAAGGGCTGCCTCAGAGCATGCCCCGATGTAGCACAGCCTTGACAGGGGAGAGAAGCTCTGCACCTACCCCATACTAAAGTGCCTGGATTTGAGAAACCAGGTTCTTCTCACCCATACCCGTGCAAGGGACACCATCTGCTCTGAGCATGCCTCACATGCCTACAGGATTGGCTCTGTACAAAAGGCATTCCCACTCCTCTTTCAGAGCACATTTCTCTGTGCAGAAGAGGATAACTGGGCCAGAGAGAGAAGGAACGACCTGCCAAGCAAGGCAATATAAACAGTTTGAGCCCCAAATTGCATATGTAACTGATTCTCTGCATTAAGCAGAGACATTTGGTTATATACTGTATTGATACTGCTAATCTTATACAGGTAGCTAATAAATGCCTGGCCATAGTGGTACAAGGTAATTTGTATTTGCCAGAAACATGCTATTCCAAGTATTCCTGCGTTATCAGATTGCTGACAGAGTTTTAAGGGCTAGTGATTATGCAGCTAAGGGGAAGTGAAGCAGACACCAAACTTCTTAAGATGTTTTTCTTACCAATCAATAAAGCGTTAATTCTCACTGGCTTTTCCATAGCTAGGAGTCTTTTTATTCACCATCAGCTATCTGCTAATATTTCATTTACACTTTACAGAGATGGATTTAATTTTGTGTGTGTGTGTGTGTGTGTGCGCGCGTGCGCAGTCATTTGATGAAGAGGATGATGAAATTGAGAGCTAGCTGTAGGCCAATGGTAAATGGGAGGCAAAAAAAAAAAAAAAATCCTCAGTCAAAGCAGCCTGCAATGACCTAGGAAAAGGGCTATGTCTGCATCACCAGTAATGCAGCATAACAGGAGCAGTTCTGCAGAGCAAAACAGTTGGTGCTGAATACCTGACCTCTACATTATGCACCTTTCAGGGGGGTTACTTAAGATGAGGTCTAGTTTGGTCCCATGGCCTGAACTCCTGTTTGTGGTTGGGGCACATCCAACATGCTCCAGGAGTGCACCTTCTGCTTTAGTTTAGTCTGAGAAGAGTCTCATTTACAGACTCTGAGCCTGCTCCACCACATGGACCAAAGTGCACTAAATGGGGACAGCTGGGCTTTTTGTTTCAAAACACGTTCATGAACTAGAATGCTAATATAGATATGGGCAAATACTTGAAACAATAGATTAAATTTAAACTAACTGAAGCAAAGTTTGCCCTGCATAAGGCATAGGAAGACCAAAGCTGCAGGTTCACAATAACTTGCAGCTGACCTAGACAAGTGTACATTTTCTTATGAACCCCTTTCTGCATCCCTCTCCTTTTTTCCTGATACACCACAAAGGAAGCTTGGGTGCCTAATTCTGCACTGTGGATGTCACCAAAAGAGCCAGCCATCTAGAAGTTAGACATTGCAATGCAATCTTAGAGTATCTAAAAATATGCAATTTTATGTTAAATTAAATATTACCCACCTCATACTTGAAAGAGGGGAGAGCCAGGTTATGCTTTCAGTTACTCTGAATGCATACTGGAGCAAGATTTATCCTATAAATATTTAAATAATCGATATTCATTAAATTAGTTTTCCTCCCACTCTTTATATTTACTTCTATTTGCTATCTGAAGTTTCATTATGGATTCAGCTCAGTTTTTCCCTGGAGGCTGTAGCCACAATAATATCATTTGATGTAAATAGGTTGTGGTGACTGAATTTTTTACTCCAGTAAGCATATTGCTTGGAACATGCTGCTCACTCCCATGGTCCAAAAAACTGTGACGGAATGACTCATACCTGACAACTGCTGCTGATCTCATTTCCCTTACTCAAACCCTGCAGTTTATGTACAGTTCTTTTTTGAATAGTAGGATGTGTGAATGCGTCTTCAGTCTTTCTTTATCCAACCTTAGGAGCAAAGAAGGGATTTTCTTCCCTTTCTGTTAGTGGACTGGTGCTCATCTCACTAACAGTGAGTCAATTTGCAAGAACATAATGAAAGTTTTAACTTCATTTTACCCCTGAGCAACTGCATGTGGTATTTTTAGAACTACTTTGTGAGCATTTTAAAGATAGATGGCCAGGTGGAACTACACTAGCCTAGATTTTAAGGAGTTATTTACATGGATGCATTACCCACTCTAAACTGGTAGCATCCCTGTATAAAGCTCCACATGCACATGCCACAGTACCTTCCTGGGATGTAACTAGATTATTATTGTGGACTCATCCTGTTAAAATCAGCAGTAATTCTTTTCCCCCAGATATGCTATGGTGCAGTAATCCTCCTCTGATCGTGTCTATCTGAGTGGTCCTCCAGTTGTCTTCCCACTAGGCCTTTGCACCACACATGACCAGCTGGCATGCTGGCCTGTGCGCCTTCCTGCTCCAGGGTCACAGTGACTGAAGTCCCTGCACTGTGCAAACTCTGACCCAAATGCAGGTACACACACCTGCTTCAGGGCAACTGGACCTCGTCTTCTCTCTTGCCCAGTATTTCTGTGTTGTGTTTCCACCCAGAACTGCTTGGAGGCCCTCAGAAGAGGAGGTGATCCAGGGAGCTGCATGATCTCAGCTGCAGAAACAGGTATTTGAGAGAGAAGCACTAAAGACAGCAAGACCATAATTGGGCTCCTATGCAGTGCCATATTCAGCAAAGGCTGTGAAGATGACTTAGAAAACAGGAAGAGAAAAGCTACTTACAGCATAGCCCACATTACGGGCTGGACAGGATTTACTGGCATGAGTCACACACACTAATCCTCACCTCAAGCCTTGCACTCACACTGAGCATTTACTTTTCAGTCTCCACTGTCATCCTATAGCTAAGCAGTTACTTTCTATTAAGATTTCAGTAAAATTTTTAGCAAAAGCTTTCATCATCCAGTTTAGAAGACGGTAAGTACGTTCTCCTAGGCAATATTTGCTGATGCTCCTTATTCATAGATTGTTAGTCATGCCAGCAAAGTCAGCCCTTTTTCATTAAGGGAAAGAAATGAGAATTCAAGCATTTTTCTGGCAAGCTGCATTAATATTAAGTCCACGACAGGACTTACTAGACTGTGGTTCATAACAGGAAAATGCCCATTTCTACTGATGAACTCTGAGGCCTGGTACAGGGGAGAAGTCATTGAAATATGATTTCATCAGGCTACACACAAGCAAAGCCATCAATAACCTCATGATGAGGTCAACAGACCTTACTCATGCAGTGAAATTTGCCATTTATTAGCATAATTCCCCATTAGCTTAGCTCCAACAGTTGATCTACCTCCAGTAATTTATCAGTGGCAATTGGCAGCAATTAATGCAGATTGCCTGAAAAATACATGAATTCTCATTTTTTTTCCCTAATGAAAAAGGACTGACTTTCCTCATAGCAAAGGCCACACACTTCTAAACAGGGATCTCTTGCATTATGTGTGGACCCTGTGGCATTCATGCAAGTTTCTAGAAAAATGTGCTGTCATTGCCTGTCATGGCAAGTCTTCACCAGAACCGTGTCTCACCCACATCTGCCTTCTTCCACTTCAAGATTAACTTGGTTGTAAAACATGCAGAAAGATGTCAGAAAGGGAAAAAGAGAAGCATGCAAAAGCACTGGTGAGCAGAGTGGGAAGGGATGATAGTTTGAGACACCTGAAATTATGAGAATGTGCCGAGGAAGGAAAAGACAGAAAGCTGCACTGTATTCTGCAGTGGGCCCAAGCCAATACTGGAGCACAAGTTCGTCTCTTGCCCATACTGCTTATGGCAAGTTTGCTTATAGGCAAACCTATAACTTAGACAGAGGCTAACACAGACCCAGCCTAGAGAGGTGTAAAAAAAACCCCATACTTTTGCAAAAGCTAAGTATATATTCAATTGAAGGGTGGCTTACAGCTGTACAGGTAAATTAAACACACCTAGAACTAGCTCTTCAGACTGAGGCCAGCTGTGCAGAACAACTCACCTGCATGCCGTAAACTCTTACTACCCAGATTATACTATCCAGAGCTATAGATATTCCCAAGCAAACCACATGGATATGTAGAGCACACAGCAGTGAGCAAGCTCTGTGTAGACTTGCTCCTTGAGTGTGGACCAGAAAATACAAATAAGGCCTAAGTGACTACAGGCAAGACCTTGCTGGCCCTACAAGGAAAGGAAAGAAAGAATGGGAAAGAACAGGTAGGAGAAAAAATAAAAGACAAAAAGGAGTGCCTAATGCAATGAAATCTGTGTTGCAAACAATATGAAAAAGATTCAAGAGAACTGGTATGAAGTTCAGGCTTTAGAAAAGTATCAGCAGAGACCATGGTGAGAGCTCACTGCGCAAAACGGAGTGGGGGAAGCCACACTTAAAAGATTCATGATGCTATTGGAAGAGATTTCCCTGTCTCATAGTGTTTATTAAATATCCAATTTTAGAACAGTGATAAGGTCAGACATTAGTACCCAGCTACTAGGTTAATATTTAATATTTATTGACCCCCATTCTCATATATCAGTGGAACATGCTGGAAACTGTCATAAAAATTAGATGGAGATTTGATACATAAATATGGAAAAGACTAGTTGCAGTACTAATTTCTTTAGTGCTTGGAACGGAATTTATTTGCTTCTCCTCTGCAGCTTAGCAGGACCTGTAGAATATGACAAATGTTTATTTTCAGCATAACACATTGCTGCAAGTGCAGAAAGGTTCTGCCTGTTTCGCAGTGCGCGCTGGCTGCTGTGACCACGGTGGTGCAACTCAGTGCAGACAAAGAGAGACAGATAAGCAGACAGAGCATTTCTTTTGGCTAACATTGCCAGATTATAGCATGGTTTTTTTTCCCCTCAGTTAAAATATCCTCATGCTAAACACAGGTCTTGTGATCTGCTTTCAAATGTTCTGTAGCAAAAAAAAAAAAAAAGCTACCTACCGCTTCAGTTACTAAGAAATTAATAAATACAGCACTATAGATACCTAATTGCTATTAGTTAAATGTGATAGCAACAAAGTGACATACACATACACAGCCCCTAGCCCCCCTATGCTACTGCTATTTGTGGAAGTTGTCACAAAACATGGATGCTGGGTGAACAATCACTTGGCTACTTCTTTTTATGATTAAAATCAAAAACTTTTAAAAATATCAGAAACAGAGTTCAACCACTATATTTAAAGGGGAAGGGAGAAAAACATGGGCTGCACATCTAAAGAGCATATACATCAGCTGGTGATAAGTGGCCAGTTTGTGAGTCAAGGCCTCAGTCTGCAATATGTGAAAAAGCCTATGAACATGAGAGCTTCAAGAAACTATGAAGATGAGACTAATGAATCATTATAGTGTGTGTGTGTGTGTATATATATATATATATATATATATATATACACACACACACACACACACACACACACACTTTTTTTTTTACACATGCTAACCTTATAAAGACAGATTGGAGTAGAAATAAATAGTGTGCTTCAGTGTGACAAAATGAACATGGATGTGCTACGCATATATTAGTGACCTGCAAAAGAAAGTGATGCTGAAAGCTGAGGTAGTAACATTTGCCAGATGGCTATTTCTGTACATAGGTTGACCTTAGATAGGACTAACTTCTAAATGAGCTGAGAGACCTGTGTGAATCATAGCACAAAGAGAGACTGGAAAGGTTAACTTGAACTAAATCCAAAACTGTAATAAAATAAAATGCAAGTATTTAGCTGAATGTGGTGCTTGAAATAAAGCCATACTGGGAGAATTTCAAAACAGTGTCCTCTTTCCCCAGGACAGACACCTTAAACACAAGCCATAGGCATTTCAGAGCTGAGACTGTTTCCATCTAGTATTTAGTTAGTACCAGGCTTAAAAGAGGCTACACTCCTTTGTGAAGCCCCTAGACACTTTTACAATATACTACACAACAGACAGCAGGAAGTTTTACCTGGATAGCTTTCTCATTATACTTGGACCTGAAGTGGCCATGCCCAGGAGTAGTATTATTTCAGACACATGAAACAGATGGACCTTTGGTTTCTCTGCCCAGTGCTGATGATGATGATGGTGGCAATGATAATAATAATAACAATAATAACAAAAACAAAACAAGAATAGCTTTTCTCTCAGCTTTGCTGATTCCTCCCCTCTGATTTGTATTGAACAAGACACAGGAACAGCATTGTATGAGCTACGTATCCTTATCCTCTCTTCTGCCTGCAAAACCACCATGGAGGTTGAACTCAGTTCTTGCAAACAGAGCTTGTAGAAATGCTCTTCTTCCAATTGCGGCTCTGCTGCCAGTCCACAAATGCAATGGGGTGATAAACAGTAGACACTTACACTTTGCCCTCATTTCTTGAGTGCTGGATCTTTCATCTCAACGCCAGAGCAAAAGAATAGATATGGGCTCCCAATTGCACGCCGCTAATCAGGAGAACCTGCCCATCAGGTAGCATCTCCAGCTTCTAGAGGAGATTTTGGTTGCTCCTTCAAGGAGGATTCAGCCAAAAATGACAGCTGCTCTGGAGCCAGCATTTCACTGGCTGAGCAGAGCAGCCACCTGGCCAGCAAAATAGAGGCCAGGAGGCCCCAGGCCTGCAGAGCAGCATCTTCACAGCATGCTCCAGAGTCCTTGCACGAATCAGAGCAGAGGGCTTCTTTGCAGTTAGACACAAGCATGTACAACAGCTCCTACTTCAGAAATACAAAATATACAACTCCCATGTCTCTAACCTATGATTTTATAACACCTCTCTGTTTATTTTATAATTATCTTAAATCTCTGGTTCCTGGAAATAACTGACTAGATGGGAATCTCAGCTTTCATTAAATCATTTTTTCTTCATCTTCACAGAAAGGGCTTGAAATATGACATCAAAGGCTTAAAGAAGTGAGGACAAATAAGCCCAAAAGTTCATTGCATGTTTAAGAGCCTAAATAACAGTTTTGATGTCTGATTCATTATCTGGGGGTATTCGAGGTTAGAAATTATGAAACCAACAAACCTTTCAAGTCAAACAAGTACCGCAGTTGTAATTACTGGGAAATTTGTAGAGAGATCACCTTCAGGTGAGGCACATCAGCCTTAAGGCTATGTACAGATATATGTATGTGTATATATACATGCATATATATATATATACACATATGCATCTATACAGAGTTTTTCCTGGAAGGTTATTTCTGATTAACTGTCCTTGAATGATCATTTAAGACTGAACAGGCTTAATTATAATTTTACAGTCCAGGTAGGTTATATGGCAGTAGTTACATGCTCTCTACAAGTTTATGTAGGCAGTGCAGTACTGGGCCTAGCTGGACTCTGGCTGTCTGTGTGTGTGTGTGTGTGTGTGTGTGTACACACAATTTAAATCGCAATGAGCCCCCACCTGGCTTTAAACAATGGCCATTGTCACACCGTAAAGGCCTGCAAAGTGCTGATTTACTGGCCCCTTCTGCAGGGCCTTCCCTCCCATCCTGCCCCTTCCATGCAGAATGGGAGCTCCCGGTGTCTTTTATTCCAGGTGAGTGCTGATAAAACATTGTGAGGTTAAACACTTGCAACAGAAAAAGACAAGAAAAGCCTACCACTGACAAAAGACAAAACCACCACACACATTTAACTGGGCTAAGCTTATCTTGTTATCTCTTAAATTAGCAGACTTCAATCTAATTAAGTGCTCACATGGAAGAAACCCAAGTTGTGGTGTGACTAATCAGATTGAAGACTCTTCTAACCACAGCCTTGATAGGGCTCTATTGTGCTACAGGCTGAAAGAAGATACAATTCATGTCCCTAATAGTTCACGATCTAAGGCCTAGTCTCATTTCAAAAGGGGTTGCAGGCAAAGAGTCATTTTATAAATGCAGTTTGTACCCTTAGCAGGTAGTTCTGCTGGATTATTACAACTCTTAAAATCATCTTATACCTGTGCCTTTTTGCTGTTATCAGCTGCATTTACTGTGCCAGGAACTGTTCACCAATATATTTAGACACTTAAGTTATAGTACATCTATGGCAGAAGTTTCTATAGCAGATAAGACCTAGGGAATTAAACTGTATCAAGGTTTATACACAGAGTAGTTGCTACTCTGCTGTCGTGGATGTTTCCAAAAGAAGAATCACTCAAATATGTAGCATAAAGAGCAGACTGGGATCCCAAAGCTACAGGCCAGCAGATTCAACAGCCAACAGCAGGCAGGGGAGCAGTGTGCCTCATATTTGTATCCAATCATTATTACTCCCTGCTCCATATAACTGGGCCCCTTTTATCTAGGTGGCTTTTTACATAAGCCTGCACCAAAACCTTGAATTCACACATTGGATCCAGCAATAAGATGCAAGTGCTCTGTCACCATGTCCCAGGCAATAGGTTTACACATGTATAGATGGTTATAGCGAGTCTATTATGTCCAGCTATACTTTGTACTATCAATGAAGCTATCTGCCCATTACTGGGTTTTGATACCTCACTCTAAAAATTACCTGAAGTGCCTTGAATACAGCATGGGCCTCAGTTATTTCTGTCCAAGTCTGAAGACAGTGCAGGTATTCATAAGTATGACAACATAAGTAAGATACAGTCCAGTGCTAATGAAACCCACCTATGGTACGACACCAAGCCTCTCCTGAGAAGTTACTGGAATTTGTTGTCTTGACTGTGCAGAAAGCAAGCTGGAGGGTGGGAACTGGCTCACTCAGCTGGTGAGGAGAGCAGGCTGCTGTATTTCTCTCCGTTTGCCTGGAGTGGGGGGGAAGCCTGCAAATGCAAAAAGTCGACCAGCTCCTTCATTTGAAGAAACTACAGAATGAAAAAAAAAAAAAAAAAAAAAAAGGAAAAACAGCTGAAATTGAAAACAGCTACAGCCTCCCACACTGGTTCACCTCAGCTATGGGGGGGGGGGGGGCGGGGGAGAGAATGGGGGAAGAGAAACAGGCATCTGGGCTTGCTCATTACTGTCTGTCGAGTGAATTGAAAAACCTGTGAAATTCCAGCCTGGGAGGTTTCTCGCAGGTAGCTGTGGGGATCACGGGAACAAAGCGCAGCTCAGCACACAAAGTGCCTCTCACCTGTAGGGAAGCGCGGCTATTCCCAGCCTTAAGTAGGCAAGAAGGTAGCAGCTCCTTTATACCCCATTGCCCCTTCATCCGGCCGTGGCAGCCAGAGAGGTCCAAAGCCCGCGGCCTGCACCGGAGTCAAGCAGTCCCGTTTAGCCAGCCCCTACACACACACATATCTGTTTCTTATTTTTAATCGTATCTGTGAGATCACTTCTCCCCCTAAAGAGAAGAGAAAACAGGTCAGATATTAAGAAAGGGGCCCTGTGTTGTGCCAGCTGGAGCACATACACCCCGTTCCTTTCATGGTGGGCACACAATCGGACAGTCTCTCCATCAATGTCTCTGGTATCTTCAAAGCAAAATAGGTCAGTGGAATTTTTTACCCTGAATAAGTTGCTTGGAGAAGCTGCCCGAGGAATGTGTGTGCCACCTCCCTCTATCGGATGCGGCCAGCACTGACCCACCGCGGGCTGGCAGCTCCGCCGCCAGCGCTGAGCACCAGCGGCTCCGCGCACTTGCTGGGGCTCGCTTTGTACAGAGCCTGGGGAGCCTCCGGGAGCTGCGTCTCCTACACTAGCAGCTATTACTGTCCCTCTTTGCCTGTGGAAAACCTGTGGATAACTGACCACAGGCACAAGGTAAAACCACCAGCTTGCTTTGGGCCTTGAACCTTGAAAAGTCATGTCAGAGTCTGATGGACTTTAAAGCAGATGCTGTTACCGTGCAAGCTGCTCACCACCAAATGCATACCACACTATTGCAGATAAAAAGCATGGCATGAATGAAGTACAGCGAAGTTTCAGCCATTTAAAGTCTCTCAGTGTTTAAAATAACAATGCAATTTGTTTTAGATTTACCAAAGCTTGGTTAGACAAAGAGCTGGTGCCAATAATAAATTCATGTGTTTTACGTTCCACTTTTAACAGAATGAACCATAAGCTGCTTGCACAGGATAGGTCACGTTCCTGAGAGATTAAAATAAAACTTCCCATAAACTGATAACCCAGAGACAAGACACTGTCATGACTGTCTCAAAAACCTGTCCATCACTGCCAGTCAGCAGCAATCTCAAAGGGCTGCTGAGCCACAGACCGGTAGCAGCTTGGCTAGGTGGTTTCCCGGCAGTGCTTTCAGTACACTTATGTATCATACCAAAGGGTGCCCTCAGCCCCTGCTATTTCTGATATTTGCCCATTTATCATGAATGTGTGTGTTGCCACCACCAGGAGCTCTGGCTGCTGCTCGGGCACATGAAGCTGAGCAAGACGATGCCGCGATGAAGCAGCAAGTGATGTTAGAGGGCAAGAAATAACACTCTTCGCCTGCCAGAGAAAGGCGAGAAACCTCACAGCACTGCAAAGCAACTGTTATGTTTGGCGCTAAATAACTTGGGATAAATCCTCAAAAACCCTAGCACCACACAGAAGCTTCCAGAAGCAGTGAGCATCTAGATAAATCAGGCTTCATTAAGCAGTTTTAGCTCCAAACACAGGCAAAATAAGCACTTGCACAGAGCTAGGGACTGCAGCTCTCCCTTTTGCCTGTTCCAGCATCTCAGAAAGCAGGTGTCTTCGGCAGATGCAGCTTGACCCCTTATTCAGAAATAAGAACAGTAATATTCAGTTTTGTGTATAATGCTGAAAAAAACTTGAATAGACTCATAGAATAAATTATTTCCTCTCCCATCACCAAAAATTTAACTGAAATCATAGGCCCAGAACATGCGGGTTGGTAGCTACTGGTGTAGCTTTACTGTAAAGTAGGAAATGAAACCAAACCCCAAATCATATTATAGGCTTGGAAAAAATACAAGCTTAGGAAAACGTCCTGTGATATATGTGGATTCAACAGAAACTGGAGATTATTTAACTCCAGATATGACTACCTAAGTTATCTTTGAAAAGCCGGTTACAGTTAGATGTAAAAGCATGCGAGTTGCTCCCCTGCCCTCCCCGATGCAGATAGGCGATAAAAACAAACACATTTATCTGAGGGATCTGTTAATCCTCTGCATAAACAACATTTCACCATGGAAGTTATAGTGAGCTTAGTGCTCCTTGAGCACTGAGAGGCTTAACGCTGCAGTTCAGTCCTTATCCTATGAGCACAGCCGTAAAATCCAAGCCGTACTTGCACGTCCTGAGGTTATCCAGGGCACCGCAGCGGGATAAGTGTAATATTTGGCCGCTCTCTGCATGAAATGCAATGCAAACTCCCCCACCCCCCAGCTTTGCAGGACCTGAGCTCCAGTGCACCAAAACCATCGCCTCATGAGCACACTAAAAGCCAGTAAGCAGAGGGAGGCTGACACAGGCTTTGCGGGAGACGAGGGAGATCTATCCACTTTTCCTCAGGTTAGTAAGAATATTCATGCGAATTCCTTTCTCCCAGACCAAAGGTGCTTGTTAGCTCCTTCCCTCAGTGCTCTAATACCGGAGCAACCGAGCCCTGGGTAGCTGCCGGGCAGAAAACACCGAAGCTGTCTGGCACAGTCAGAGCACTTGGCCTTAGGGCTGCGCTGCGGGAGTCAGGGAGTCAGGCTTTACTGGTGAAAGGTAAGCGGAGCTGTTTCAGAAATGCTGCCAAACCTGAAAGCTTGCAGGAGCCTATGCAGAGCCTACACTGCAGGTACTAACTGCTCATGCTTCCTGCAAGTTTTGAAAGGGGAATAAAGAGCGTCACCCTCCTGGGAAATCACGGCACCTCCCTCTGCAGCCTTCACAAGGACTCCTGTGAACCTGCCGCCTTGTCGGCGTGCGCAGCACACACACGCACCACTGATTTTCTCAGGTGCACAGATTCATTCTGGGTACGTGACTTAGGCGGCCCCCACAGTCTGCATCACCGTCACCATCGAAGCTGAACAGGGAAGAGAAGGTCACCTGCTGAATGGGGCCTGCAGGCACAAGCAGATTTTATTCAGAAGCACATTTCTCCACTCTGGCCCCAACCACGTTAGTCATTTCTTGGACTTTGTCTCGGCAGGGACTGATTTTGCAAGTTAGCTGCAAAATAGTGGAAGGAAAAGGACCATTTCCAGAATATAGGAGTGCACTGGCATACACCCTCCAAAATGCCAAGTTTTTTAATTTTGAAAGAGGAATTTGGTAAGACCCAAAGGGAAGCTGAGGGGGAAAAAAAAAAGACAGGGTTTCCCTATATGCCACACTGGAAGATAGTAAAGGTATTGCCTTAGGCATTATCCAGAAACAGGGAGTTGAAACCTGGTAGTCACCTGTGGTATAATGAATATAAAGT